>NC_138046.1:109040370-109491556 GCF_964194185.1 Rhinolophus hipposideros
CCAGAAATGTGTTTCATTTGATTTTAAACTCAATGACCCAAACTCTAGAAGTGCATTTTGGTTAATGACTTCATTTAAAGCATCTGACAGAAATGCACGCATACAAATCAAGGCATTCGTCCTCTCCGGAGAGGTCGGTGGATCTCAAAACTCACTGAACTTTGGAAGCACTGGGGGAGCTTTTAAAATATATACTGATGCCTGGGCCCCAGCATAGAGGTTCTTATCCAAATGGTTTGGGGTAAGTCCAAAGCATCTGTATTTTGTAAAAAACCTGAAGTAACTGTAATGATCAGCCACTTTCAAGAACCATTCTAGAACTTCAAGAAAACAGACATCCTGCGCAAGTGTGTGCGTATGCACACGTGAGCACAGCGCGCACACACTCACACACACACAGTAACATCTCAGACAGTCTGTAGCAGCTGTGGCTCTAACAGAGAAAAATAGCAGGCAAATGATAAAAGGAAAAACAAGTGACTGAACTGACCCTCAGCAAGCAACATGGACCTGACTCAATGACCAGTGAAAGTCAATGAGGTGCTGAGTCCATTTACACTACTGATTTAACTGCTCACTGAGCTGTATTCCTTTATATGTTTTCAGTCCTTTTTAAGTATCAAGTAGGTCTCACAGAGAGGTGTCTAGCAACTTTTGATACCTCAACAACCTTGACTCACCTTCAAAGAACACTATTTATAAGACACTATAAAGTCCAGTTATGATACATGGGGCCCAGCAACCCAAATTATCTACTTCACAGTAAAAGAAATGGTGTAGATTTCAACAATGGGTATTTATTGCATCATATCCATCTTATTTGTCAATACTAAAGTTACATTTGTTTGCAATAGTTAAAACATCATCAAAATACAAAATTAACAATGTGGAGGCTAGAGTTTTCTTCATAAGGTAAGTTGCTCTCTAGTAGGAAACGAAGCCTATTCTACTAGAGATAATTCCTGCAAGGAAAAAACCTCACCTTACTTTCTAATGCTTTAAGTATGTGTTTTGATCATGCCAAAAGCAAAATCAATTTTTGAAACTTTACTCAACTTCATGGTATGAAGAAGAAAGGAAGGCCATGAAAAGCACTTGATATGTTACTGTTCCCCATCACTCCTGCTCCTTACCACAAACCCCACCAGTCTCTAGTCACTGAATTCTTACTTTCTCCCAGTTCAAATCCAATTTCTTTCAAGAAGCTACACTAAGCACTGTGATCCGAAAGCAATCTTTGTTTCTGCTTTATCAATTCATGATTCATTTTGTACCCGGGTATGATGTTGTAGCATTAGTTATCTTTTTGTGGGCTTATACCTTTACACAAGAACTGAACACCGCTCATCTTAAGGATAAAAGTTATATCTTATATTACCTTATATTTTTTTCTCATAGAGCTTGCTCACGACATACAGAGCACCTACTAGGTGTTCAATAAATATAAGTTGATTTGTTAGCAAAATTCCTATCCAATTTTTGAAAATTAATTAACAGACATGTTAGTGTGAGGGGTCCTGCTTGATTTCTTACCTTGAAGTTACAAGTTGAATAATGATGATTCAAAAAAGAACTCCCTACACAACACACAAACACATCTGAGAGATCAGCACATTGGAACATCTTGTTTGTTTTTTGTTTGTTTGTTTGTTTGTTTTTAGCAGGACTTTATTGGGAAACAGTGCGTACCTCCAGGACTGTTTTCTCCAAGTCAAGTTGTTGTCCTTCCAATCTTAGTTGTGGAGGGTGCCGTTCAGCTTCACGTTGTTGTCCTTTCAGTCTTAGTTGTGGAGGGCGTAGCTCAGCTTCAGGTCCAGTTGCCGTTGCTAGTTGCAGAGGGCGCAGCCCACCATCACTTGTGGGAGTCAAGTAGTTGAACCGGCAACCTTTCGGTTGAGAGGACGTGCTCCAACCAACTGAGCCATCTGGGAGCTCAGCGGCAGCTCAGCTCAAGGTGCCCTGTTCAATCCTAGTTGCAGGGAGTGGAGCCCACCATCCCTTGCAGGAGACAGGGAGTCAAGGAGTTGAGCCGGCAACCTTGTGGTCGAGAGCCCACTGGCCCATGTGGGAATTGAACCGGCAGCCTTCAGAGTTAGGAGCATGGAGCTCCAACCGCCTGAGCCACCAGGCCAGCCCCTTGAAACATCTTAAGGTGGGCGAATCTGGGCAAATAGGGTGCAAGGGAAGGGAGAAGGGCAGAGAGAGTTGCTGCCGATGCAGCCCAGAGCTCCTTGCCCATCCTGGGAGAGGGGAGGAGTCAGGCTTCAGGTGCACTCTCTGTGGCTCCGAGCACTCCTGCCTCAGTGATCAGCATATAGTATTGCTGAACCCAGGATCTGGGCAGAGACCTGGAGCACAGACCAAATACAGCAGTGTGATAGCTGTGGTCTAGAAGCCACCACTGCCAGGCAGAAAACAAAGCCACGGAGCTTGGCCACTGCCCCCACCCTCCCAGAGCTACAGCAGATCACAGAAGAAACCGTAGCACTGAACGTTGGGTTAAAGAGCAGTGTGTGGACAGAGCCCCAGAGAGCAGTTTCCAGGCTCTCGACCTCATGAGGAAAGGTGCTGGCTTGGGTAGTATATGGCCGTCAGCTGTGACTAGTTGGCCGTCAGCTGTAACCATTGAGCCATTGGCCACTAATATAACTGCTACAGCTACGTTGGGGAGAAGAGTCGAGGAGAGTCGCTGGTCAGTTGGCAGAAAAGCAGACAGCAGGTCGCACATCATGTGAATCCAGCCTCCAGTGAGAATATAGTGGTATGACTCCCGTACCTATGGCTCCATGGGTGTTCCTTTTTGGCCTCACCACATCCTGCGTTCTTATGTGGGGCGTGGGAGCAGAGACCCACAGGCTGTCCAGCATGACAAATGGCGCAGCGAGCAGGGTCCCCCACACGACAAGCAGGATCTCCTCAGCCCTGAGAACTGGAAAGACAGATCCTGAGTGGCGTCTGCACACTGTGGCTAATCCCAGTAACAAGGCTGGAAATACAGAGGTGAGGCATCTGAGGTCTGGCAGTCACCATTACCGGGAAGAGAACAAAGCCACAAACACACCAGCAGCCTCTCCCAGCTGACCCGTCCCCAAGCCTTCACAGCTGATCCCAGCGGAGACACCTGGCACAGCTCAGGCAGCACAGCATTGTGATTTCAGGGGCTCAAAACCCCTTCGCCCACCACATCCTCTCACGGGGAGGTGCCCTGACACCGAGGTTACCTGGTCACAGAGGAGACATCGATATCCCCAGGGAATATAAGACATCTTCCACCACTAGAAGCCAAAACAGAGCGATAGTAAATAAAATGCTCTAATGCCACCTACTGGAACACAAAAGAAAGACCTTCAGATCAACCTTCTGCAGAGCTATTTCCAGAAATGCCTAGGCAGAGAAATAATCCATCAAATACTACAAATGACCAAGGTAACAAGGCAGCTCAGAAAGAAAATGAAATGACAGAGAATTCAACATTGCAGTCCTGAAAAAACTAAACAAGACTCAAGAAAACTTACACAGGCAGTTTAATGAACTCAGAAACAAACTCAACAACAAAAAAAAATGAATACTTTACTAAAAAGACTGAAATTATTAAAAAGAACCAAATAGAAATTCTAGAGCTGAAGAATTTAGGAAGTTATCTTAAATAAAAGACATTAAGAATTAAATAGTGAGCTTGGGAAATAGAGCTCACCACATGCAGGAAAGAATTAATGACATCGATGATAGAAATCTGGAAATGACGCAAATGAAACAGAGAAAATTAAAAGTTAAAAGAAATGAAATAACTCTACAAGAATTATCTGACACCATCAGAAAGAGCAATAGGTATACAAGAATAATGAGTATACCAGAAGGAGAAGACAGGGAAAAAAGAACAGAGAGCCTACTCAAAGAGTCAAAGAGAACTTCCCAAACCTATGAAAACAACTAGATCCTTGAATCCAAAAAGTAAACAGAACACCTAATTACCTCATCCAAAAAGGCCTTCTCCAAGGCACATTGTATTGAAACTGTCAAAAATTAACAACAGAGAAAGAATTCTCAAGGTGGCCAGGGAAAAGAACATGGTAACAAATCAAGGAAAACCCACTACATTATCACAAGATTTTTCACAAGAAACACTGAAGGCTAGGAGGGAGTGGAATCAAATATTCAAACTATTAAATCACCAGTCAAGGATAATATATCCAGAAATTTATCCTTTAGATATGAAAGAGTAACAAAGACTTTTCCAGATATACAGAAACTAATTTTCCACCCCAAGGCCTGTATTACAAGAATTACTGAAGGGAGTTCTTCTACCTGAAAGAAAAAAACTAAAGGATACAAAACTATAAGTAAGATCACCAACAGAGATACAGAAGCAGGAAATGGCAATACCTATTCAGGATAGGGCACAATACAATTAAACATAACATAAAAATTATAGGAGGTAAAAACATAAGAGAAGAAGAAGACAATTGCTACTACAATTTGGAAATTAACTCACAGCATAAATGGTTAATTTGTAACAATAAAAACATAAAAGGGGAGGGGGTAAAGGTCTGAATTTGCAAAGGAGAATGGAGATAAGATGCATTGAGGGGAAAAAAAGAACTACTATATACATGAAACATTGCTTTGTATAAACCTAATGGTAACCACATATAAAAATCTGAAACTAAGGTACATAACATAAAGAAAGATGAAACACAGGAAAAAAATCATAGAATACCAACAAACTAAAATAACAGAAACAAAGAGGAAAGGAAACAATGGAGATATAGAACTACCAGAAAACAAAAGATAAAATGTCTATAGGAAACTGTCACATATCAATAATCACCCTAAATGTAAGTGAACTGAAGTCAACAATAAAAAGGCACAGAGTAGCACATGGGACCAAAAAATAAAACCCAACCATATGCTGCCTCGAGGAGACACAAAACAGTGATACAAAAGTAAAGGCTGGTTAACTCAGCCTTATTCTTTGTGCTCTTTGCCTGTACAATTAAATAATATATACCTGTATTTGCTTAGCTAATTCAAACAGTATGAGAAATTAATTCATAATGTATTCAACTCCTTGCTCATTTCTTCCTTTTTCCTCTAGCAATAACCCTCATTGGAGGGTTCTCTAGTAGTACTCGTCATGGTAAGAAAAATAAGACTGAGTCAAGCCCATAGAATTTTAGAGTCTAGCCATAATATAGGTCATATAAGGAAGATGGTGACACACACTCTAAGTAATAAGTAAATGATAAGTAAAAAGAAGGACTGTAAAGAGAGGTTGCAGATGAGAGCAATTTATTGTAAATCACGTGACCAAGACGGGGTTGGGCCTTGGGAAACTGCCAGTCCTGGGGCGACCATGTGGTGGTGGAGAGGTCATTTTAGGCCAGGCTTCATGGGGGGCTGGATGAAGCTGTGGGAGTGGTGGGCAGGGGCCAGACCCTCAGATAATGGGACTCAGAGTTGAGAGACAAAGACGGGAATGGAAAGGACATCTTAATGGTTACTTTGGAGTGTGGGAGAACAAGAGAGTAACCTCCACCCAGGGCCAGACGAGAAGGAGCCCTGTGCGCTTGCCCTGGGGCAGAGGATCACAGTGCACACACCAGGTGTTTTACGCATCAGATGTCCAGAGTCTAGGTAGAAAAGATCGATAAACCTCAAAAGATCAGGGGCTCACAAAATCACTGGGCTCAGCCCCTTCCCTTTGGAAAGTAGATCTATAAGAAGTGAAGTCGGATCAGAGGCTACGTGTGGCTAATGAAGAGAGGGAAGAGATCGGTGTGTTTTTTCTGATAACACAACACCTGTCGTGGGCCCTCCTCTTCCTTTGCCGCACCTTCCCCACCTTGCATCACTCCTGGGGCTCAACACGGTCTCTGCTGGGTTTGCAGCACAGAGACTAATCAAGAGTTTTCAAAGATGTACCATTTCCCAGGAAGCCTTTTATGGAAGACAGGAGTCGAGAGGAAGACTCTGACGAATGAGGACTGATGAGACACACCACTTGGTAACCGGAGAGAGACTGGCTTCTGTCTGCTCTCAGACCCAGAAGGCCCGGACAGGGCTGTCGGGCTGAGCATCCCCTCCCTTACTTTCAGGGTTCTCAGGGACCTGCGAGCTTGGTTCTATGTGGGTGACCTTAAGCTGAAAGAAGGAGCAGTCCCGGTTCCCGTCAGGAGTCATGTAAGGATCCCGAGTGAGCATTGGGGCTCACTCCTACGCTGAACAGAGAGGCCCCAAGGAGTCTGAATCCTGCTGTCAGCCCAGGAAGGGTGCAGGGAGGACAGCCTCATGCAGCACTCCCTGACCTTCCCTCCCTGGCACCCCAGGAAGTGAGCACGTGGTCTGCGGCTCTGAGACCCAGGACACTACAGGGACGCATTCCAGGCACTGCCAAGATTCAAGGGCAGAGCCCGGAGAGACCACAGGGTATCGCACACCCCAGGGCAGTGAGGTGGCCCAGAGACTGCCCCAGCCATCAACCCTGGGATCAGGGCTGTCAGACTGACTCGGAGAGAAGGGTGGCAGAATGGAGGGCCTTGGTCTGAGGGGAGGGTCCTCAGGTAAGCCAAGGAAGATGTCCCCGGCCCTGCCAGGAGTCGAGGTGAGGACCCTGAGTCAGGATGTAGGGAACACTGCATGCTCAGAACTGAGAGGACCACAGAGAACCCTGCCCCTGCTGGCTGCCCTGGGATACCTGGGCACTGTTGACAGGAAGTGACATACTCACTTCCTCCCGTGCTGTCACAAAGGGGTGAGTGACTTACTCTAAGGGGTGTGGCCTAAGGACCACAGGGGAGGATCTCTAATCTTTCCAGAAGAGGCCAACGTGAATACTGTGAGGACAAAGGGAACCACACACCTCACAGCAGTAGAAACACGACAGAATTCTCTTCCTTACCTGGCCGCAGGAGACTGACACAGGTATGGTCAGAGGCGGAGGTCCTCACTTCCTCCTAGGGGTCTCAGGGTGGTGCTGGCCTTAGCAGGAGGGGTAGGCCTAAGGGCTGGGGAGGAATTCTAGGCCAGAATAGGGGTGGAAGCAACCACTGAGGGACCATCACCACTAAATCGTAGGGATGACAAAGAATCAGGCGACATCCCTGGTTTCAGCCCTTGAAGGTCCAGGATAAGACTGTCCCGCTAAAGCTCCCAAAACACTTATTTACATCAGGTCTATGGGAGGTAAAATCCTTAGTTTGAAAGTAGAGCCACCATTCGACTAAAGGGGTGGGCGTACCAGGCCCTACTGGAGCCAAAGTAAGGGCCCTTATTGAGGACTGAGGAACCCAAAGTGACCGGGACAGAAAACTCCCACCAAGCAGTCAGTACTGGGGACACTTGGGCAGGGATGATAAGCTGAGGGGCCCTGTGGGGACAGAGCCAGGAGTGCAGTTTCCAGGCTCTGGGCCTCACATGGTAAGGTGCTGGCTCAGGTAGTAAATGGCCATCAACTGTGATTGGATGGCCATGAGCTGTGGTTAGCTTGCCATCAGCTTTAACCAGTGAGCCACTGGGCCACTAATATAACTGCCATGGCTACGCTAGCAGAAAAATGGGGAGGCTAGCAAGAGTATGGTGGCTGAGCTAGCAAGAACGGATTGCAGCTAGCAAGTGAAGTTGGTTGGTTGGCAGAGAAGTGGAGTGTGGATTTGTGGATTGTGGATTGTGCGGCTCCTGCTTCCTGTGTCTCCAACCCAGCGACCAGCGAGACTATAGTGGTATGACTCCCCTATCTATGGCTCCATGGGTGTTCCTTTTTGGCCTCACCATGTCCTGTGTACTTATGTGGGGATTGGGACCAGTTACCCCACATGACACCCTGCGTAATAAATGGCCCAGGGAGATGGTGGCAGTGCCCTGAAAACCCTGCCTGAGCCCAGGAACTCTGGCTGTGCCCAGAGAGAGTGGCAGTGCCCTGAGAGTCCTGGCTTAGTCCAGGGAGTCTGCATGTGCCCAGAGAGAGTGGCAGTGCCCTGAGAGACCCTGGCTGTGTCCAGGAAGGCTGTCTGTGCCCAGAGAGAGTGGCAGTCCCCTGAAAGACCCTGGCTGTGCCTGAGGAGACTGATGGTACCCTAAGAAGCCCAGGAAGTCTGGCTGTGCCGAGAAGGTCTGGTGGTGCCATGAGAAATCCTGGCTGTGCCCAGAGAGCCTGGCTGTGTCCAGGGTATTGCATTCACCTCCAAGCTCCTCTTACAGGGCCCCTAGTGGAAGGTGCTTGTCACATAGATAGTGATGCGAGACCCTGTAGGGGTGGAATGTGGGGAGAGAGCCAGGAGTGCAGTTTCCAGGCTCCCACCCACATGTGGAAAGGTGCTGGCCCAGGTAGTAAATGCCATCAATTGTGATTGGAAGACTATCAGCTGTGGCTAATTGGCTGTCAGCTATAACCAGTGAGCCATTGGCCACTAATATAACTGCTGTGGCTATGCTAGCAGCAAATGGGGGCTAGCAAGAAGATGGTGGCTGAACTAGCAAGAACGGATTACAGTTAGCATAGAGGATTAGGGTTGGTTGATTGGCAGAGAATTGGAATGTGGATTGTAGATAGTGTGGCTCCTGCTTCCTGTATCTCCAACCCAGCCACCAGCGAGACTATAGTGGTATAACTCCCCTACCTATGGCTCTGTGGGTTTCCTTTTTGGTCTCACCATGTCCTGCGTTCTTCTGTGGGGAGTAAGACCAGAGACCCCACATGAGACCCTGCTTGACAGGACCCTTTACTTAATTCTTGTGGGTCCCATGACCTCTCACCAATTGGATGCTCTTCAATATGAGACACGAGACTCCTAAAACTAAAATATGGACAGCCCCTGCTGTCCCGTCAGTATGCTAGAGTCAGAGCACACAGGATGCAGCCGAAAGGGGACAGGCCCATTAGAACAGGAGCCCTGTGGGTTTTTCGAGCAGTGCCCTTGGGGAAAACTGCAAACTTAGCCTTCCTTATAACTAAGTGGTATTTCCATGCAGAAGGTACACACATCCCCTCAACCTTCCACCCCAGGTGCCCTCATCAATGTGCTACCACCCTGCCTGACTGCTGTCCCGGACCAGAGCCATCATGCCTAGGGGTCGGAAGACTATGCCCCGTGCCCATGGGAAATGCAACCGGGGTCGCGATGACTCCAAGAGTCAGAATACACTTCAGGCAGCATCAGTAGAGGAAGAAGAGACCCCCTGCTGTCCTTCTGTTTTGGGGGATAATCCCCAGATGCTATCAGCTACAGAGACAAGTAGCACTTCCCAGGGCTCTTGGAGTCCCTCGTCTACCACCATTGCCTCTTCAGGTTCTTTTCACACAAGATCTGATACAGATGATGAAAGCCTAGATGAGGAACATGCACGCTCCTCTAACTCCTCATCTTCTGTGAACTCATGGAGTGAGACTCTAACTATGAAAGTGGAATTGGTGGAGCGATACCTTCTGTACAAGTATAAAATGCAGCAGCCCATTCTGAAGGAAGAGATGATCCAGATTGTAGGAGAAAATAACCAAGACGAGTTGGATGACATCCTCCAGAAAGCCTCGGATCGTATTGAGGCCGTCTTTGCGGTTGATTTGCAAGAAGTCGACTCAAGCAACCACGCATATGAGCTCGTCAGCAAACTGAACCTCCCCAATAATGGGAGGGTGTATGCTGGCAGGGGATTACCCAAAACGGGTCTCCTGCTGAATGTTCTGGGCCTGATCTTCATTAAAGGCAACCGGGCCAGCGAGGAGGAGATGTGGCAATTCCTGAATATGCTGGAAGTATACGCTGGGAGGAAGCACCATGTCTATGGGGAACCCAGGAAGCTCATTAACAGAAATCTGGTGCAGTTACAGTACCTGGAGTACCGCCAGGTACCTGACAGCGATCCTGCACGTTATGAGTTTTTATGGGGCCCAAGAGCTCACGCTGAAACAAGCAAGATGCAAGTCCTGGAATTTTTGGCCAAGGTTAATGACACAGTCCCTAGTGCTTTGTCACCTTGGTATGAAGAGGCTCTGGAAGATGAAGACAGAGCACGAGCCACAGAGGCAGTGAGGGCTGCCACTGGTGCCACAGCTGGACATGATATCACAGCCCCAGCTTCTCCCACCCCTAGTGATGTCTGAGGATTTTTATCAAGATAAAAAAAATGACAGCACAATAGGGATTTTCGTGGAAATGTGAAAGAATCCCACAGTAAAATTTTGGGGAGAATGGAATAGAAAAAAAAAATAAAGCATCATCAACCTTGATTTTACTGACTCAGTGTTTTGTTTCATAAAATTGATGTATATCTTGGCGTATTAAAGAATGTACTGTGGTGTAAGGTGTAAAATTAAGACCCAATAATATGGGCTGCCTGGACATTTGGTGAAACCAGCAGGGCCTCACATCCCCAAAATGCAAGTTCCCATCCATAGTCCTCACTTGTACATAAGGTCCCCTACCAAACAACCAGCTTTATAAGGGGACAAAGCATAGATCTTGCTCATTCCTAAGCAGCAGTCATCCGGTCCCTACCACCCTGCAGAATTTTGCAGACAATCTGATTACACGCTGCCATGGGAACTAGGGGTCAGCTCACCCTCTTGATATCACAAATACCCCCTCCCAAAGACACTATCTCTTCACTCTGTTCCCTAGTGCAAACCCCGTGTGGCACAGTGGGGCACGTGGGGTCCTCCCCGTCATGTGAGTACACGTGGTTAATAAATCGCTGTCTATCTCATCTCTGCAGTGTCCAGTGTTGTGTGTGTGGACACCCCATGACCACCTTCCTCACCTCATGGGGTAAACAGAAGGCCATAAAACATGCTCTTGTGAATTACATTGGGATGGTAGATAAGTAGAAAGAAATGTCCATCCTGGGCAGTGTAGCAGTTATCTCAGGCTGCCATAACAAAATACCCCAGACTGGGTTGCTTAAACAACCAAAATTCATTTTCTCACTGTTCTGGAGGCTGGACGTCCAAGGTCGAGAACTGGCAGGGTTAGTTCCCTCTGAGGCCTCTCTCCTTGGCTTCTAGACAACTACCCTCTTCACGTGGCTGTCTCATTGTGTGAGTGTGTCCCCGGTGTCCCCTCGTGTGTCACAATCTCTTCTTATAAGGACACCACTCACACTGTATTATGGCCTACTTAATGGCCTCATTTTAACTTAACCATCCCTTGAAGACCTGATTTGCAAGGGGAATGGAGATAAAACACATGCTGAAGATAAAGGAGTACTGTATGTATGAAATTTTCTTTTACATAAACCTAAAAGTAACCACCCCCGAAAAAATCCAGAACTGAGACACATAACATAAAAAAAAGACGAAGCAGAGGAAAAATCATAGAATACCACCAAACTAAAATAAGACACAAACAGAGTGGAAAAGAAACAATGGAGACACTGAGCTACCAGAAAACAAAAGATAGAATAGCTATAGAAAATCCTCATATATCAATAATCACCCTAAATGTAAATGGACTGAACTCACCAATAAAACACCACAGAGTACCAGATTGGATCAAAAAACAAAATGCAATCATATGCTACCTTCAAGAGACACATCTCAGCTACAAGAACAAATATAGACTCAAAGTGAAAGAGTGGAAAACGATACTCCAAGCAAATGGTATCCAGAGAAAAGCAGTGCAGCCATACTTATATTAATAAAATATACTTCAATATAAAAAAATAAGATTCAAAGATGGACAATTCATAATGATAAGGGAGACAATACAATAAGAAGACATAACATTTATCAATATATATGCTCCTAATCAGGGAGCACCAAAATATATAAAGCAACTACTAACAGAACTAAAGGGAGAAACTGACAAAAACACAATTATAGTAGGGGATCTAAATACATCACTGAGAGCTATGGACAGATCATCAAAACAATAAAATCAATAAGAAAATATTAGCCTTAAATGTAACCTTAGACCAAATGGACACAATTAACATTTGCAGAGCCTTTCCTCCCAGGACACCAGATTATACATTCTCCTTTAGTGCATAAGAAACATTCTCAAGGACAGGCCATATGCTGGGACACAAAACTAGCCTCAATAAATTTAAGAAGACTGAAGTCATACCAAGCACACTTTGTGACCGCCATGCTTTGAAATTAGAGATGGACAGCAAGTAGAATGTGGGGCAAACCACAAATATGTGGAGATTAAACAAATGTTACTGAAAACATCTAGGTCAAAGAAGAAATAGGAGGACTGATCAAAAGATACACAGAAACAAATTACCATAAAATTACAACATATCAAAATTTGTGGGATGCAGCCAAAGTGGTAATCAGAAGGAATTTTATATTATTACAGGTGTATCTCAAGAAACAAAAATAAATCCCACGTAAACAACCTAACATTACATCTTAAAACACTACAAAAAGAGCAAATAAAACTCAAGGTTAGCAGAGGGAAAGAAATAATAAAAATTAGGGCAAAATTAAATGAAACAGAACAAAAGACAACAGAAAAAATTAATGCAACAACGAGTGGGTTCTTTGAAGAGATTAATAAAATCAACAAACCCCAGGCTAGACTGACTAAGGAGAAAAAAAGACACAAATAAACAAAATCAGAAATGAAAGAGAAGTCATGATAGATGCCACAGAAATACAAACAATCATACCAGAATACTATGAAAGATTATATGCCACCCAATCAATAATCTAAAAGAAATGGACAAGTTTTTAAAAATATGTAACCTTCCTAGACTAAATCACAAAGAACTAGAAAATCTAAATAGACCAACCAACAGCAAGGAAATTGGAACAAACATCAAAAACCTCCCAAAAAGCAAAAGTCCAGGACAAGATGGCTTCACGAGTGAATTCTACCAAACATTCAAAGATGATTTAATACCTATCCTTCTCAAACTCTTCCAAAAAAAATAAAGAAGAGACAATACTTTATAAGTCATTTTATGAGACTAACATTACCCTATTACCAAAACTTGGTACGGATAACACACAAAAATAAAACTGCAGACAAATGTCTCTGATGAATACAGATGCAAAAATCCTAAACACAATACTAGCAAATCACATACAACAATACATTAAAAAGATTATACATCTGGAATGGCCGGTTAGCTCAGTTGGTTAGAGTCTGGTTCTAATAACACCAAGTTTACCAATTCCATCCTCGCATGGGCCATTGTGACCTGTGCCCTCCAAAAAGAAAGAAAAGATTATACATCATGACCAAGGGGGATTCATTGCAAGGGTGCAAGAATGGTTCAACATATGCACATCAATCAATGTGATACACCACATAAACAAAATAAAGGATAAAAATCACATGATCATATCAACAGATGCAGAAAAAGCATCTGACAAGACACAACATCCACTTATGATTAAAACGCTTAATACAATAGGTATAGAAGGAAAGTACCTCAACATAATAAAGGCCATATATGACAAACCAACAGCTAATGTCATACTTAATGGTGAAAAACTGAAAGCTTTTCCTCTAAGATCAGGAACAAGACAGGGATACCACCTATCACCACTATTATTCAACATACTATTGGGAGTCCTCGCCGGAGCAACCAGGCAAGAGACAGAAATAAAAGGCATCCACATTGGGAATGAAGAAGTCAAACTGTAACTTTATGCAGATGGCATGATTATTTTTGTAGAAAATCCTAGACTCAACAAAAAAAAAATTATTAGAAACAATAAACAAATACAGTAAAGTAGCAGGACACAAAATCAATGTACAAAAATCTACTGTGCTCCTACCCTGTTTCCCCGAAAATAAGACCTAGCCGGATCATCAGCTATAATGTGTCTTTTGGAGCAAAAATTGATGTAAGACCGGGTCTTATATTAATTTTTGCTCCAAAAGACACATTAGAGCTGATGGTCCGGCTAGGTGTTATATTCTGGGAAACGCAATATGTACTAAAAGTGAAATTTCAGAAAAAGAAATTAAAAAAAAAAATCCTTTCTGAAAAATGGCGGCGTGAGGTGAGCCTCTGTAAAGCTCCCCAGGAATTTACAACTAATTGAACAATAATAAGTCCATAAAGGACTCCCTGCACAGCAGACAGGCAAGACAGAGAGGCCAACTACTGAATTCACCTAAAGGTGGGAAAATCGCGCGAGAGGGGAAAGAGGGAAAGGAGAAGTGCGGAGACGGAGCCGCGCGGGCGCAGGTCACAGACCTAGCTCAGTGCTCGGAGCCCGCTGCTCCTGGATCTACCGCAGCTGTGGGAGAGGGAAGGACTCGGACCGCTAGGGCTCCGCTTACGGCCCACAGGGCTGAGGGGGCAGCATATAACACGGCTGAACCCAAAGCTCACGGCAGAGACCTCGGAGCAAAGACTGAGGGAAGAAGGCTGAAAACGGTGGTTTAAGCCCTCATTGCTGAGCAGAGAACGGAAGCCTTAGGCACTGAGACTGGCCGCCCCCTCCCTACCCTCGAGAGCTTGCCCGGCCCCCACCTGCCCAGTACTAGAAGCGGAACAGTAGCACTGTCAGATCAAAAGAACAGAATATTTCCTATTCTGAGAACTGTAGACCACAGACACAGATTCGCAGCCCAACTAGTTGCAGCAAAGGGGAAGGAGCTGTGGAAGCAGGACTGGCTATGGTGGTGGTTGCCGACATTGCTCTGGGCCACCTCTCACAACTCACCCCGCCCCTGGCCCCACCTATCTGGGCGGATCCCTGCAGGAGTAAACAGAACTGCTGAAATATATGGGTTCTGAATCTGGTGCAGGAAGAGCTTTGGAACTTCAAAAGCTCTCTGCGTACCCACATGGACAATGCACCACGTGACCCAGGCGAACTATTAACAGAGGAGAAGCCCATCTTCGAGGGAATCCCCTCATTGCGTGAGAAGCTGGAATAGTGCCTAGAAAACTTAGCACTACCATGTGAGAGAGAAAAGAAAGGCTGCAGTCGGAGAGAAAATAAAACATACTATAGACAAGTACTGGAAAACAAAAGAAAGACCTCTTCCTATCAACCTGTTGCAGAAGGCACTCCTGTAGATGTCTAGGAAGAGAAATAATAAATCAGTAATTACCATGAATAACCAAGGCAGCAAGACAGCTCAGAAAGAAAGTGAAAAGTCTCCAGAAAAGGAACTTAAAGATATGGAAATATGCGACTTAAATGACAGAGAATTCAAGATTGCAGTTCAGAAAAAACTCAACAAGATGCAAGAAAACAGAGAAAAACAGTTTAATAAACTCAGAAACACAATCAAAGAACAACATGAGCATTTTACGAAAGAGATTAAAATTTTAAAAAAGAATCAAATGGAATTTCTGGATATTAAAAACTCAAAAGAAGAAATTAAGAATGAAATAACCAGTTGAGGTACTAGAGTTGACCAGATGGAGGAAAGAATCAGTGACATCGAAGATAGAAACCTGGAAATGACACAGATGGAAGAAGAAAGAGACTTGAGACTTAAAAGAAATGAAAGAACTCTACAAGAACTTTCTGACTCCATCAGAAAGAGCAATATAAGAATAATGGGCATACCAGAAGGAGAAGAAAGAGAGAAGGGAACAGAGAATATATTCAAACAAATTGTTGATGAGAACTTCACAAATTTATGGACAGAACTGGATCCTCGAATCCAAGAAGCAAATAGAACACCTAATTACCTCAATCCCAACAGGCCTTCTCCAAGGCACATTGTATTGCAGCTGTCTAAAATCAACAACAAAGAAAGAATCCTCAAGGAAGCCAGGGAAAAGAAGATGGTAACGTACAAAGGAAAGTCCATTAGATTATCATCAGACATTTCAGCAGAAACTCTACAAGCCAGGAGGGAGTGGAACCAAATAGTCAAACTATTGAAAGAGAGAAATTATGAGCCAAGAATAATATATCCAGCAAAGATATCCTTTAGATATGAAGGAGGAATAAAGACCTTTCCAGACAGATGGAAGCTGAAAGAATTTTCTAATACATGACCTGCACTACAAGAAATACTAAAGGAGGCTATTCGACCACCATTAACAGGGACAATTTGTGGCAACCAAAACATAAAAAGGGGGAGAATAAGGCGTGAACCGGAATATGGAAATGGAGAATGTAAGCGTGCTGAAGAAAATGGAATACTCTAAATATCAAACTTTCTTTTACATAAACTTAAGGGTAACCACTCAAAAAAAATCCAGAACTGAAATATATACTGTAATAAAATAAGAAACAGAGGGAAACATCATAGAATACCACCACACAGAAATAAAAGACAACAACGAAAAACCAAAGAAACAATGGAGACACAGCCTTATTGGAAAACTAGAGATAGAATGACAGTAACTCCTCACGTATCAATAATCACCCTAAATGTAAATGGATTGAACTCACCAATAAAAAGGCACACAGTAGCAGATTGGATCAAAAAATTAAACCCAACCATATGCTGTCTCCAAGAGACACATCTCAGCTACAAGGACAAGCATAGACTCAAAGTGAAAGGGTGGAAATTGACACTCCAAGTAAACTGTACCCAGAGAAAATCAGGTGTAGCCATAATGATATCAGATGAAACAGACTTCAGGGTGAAAAAGATAACAAGAGACAAAGATGGACATTTCATAATGGTAAAGGGGACTATACAACAAGAAGACATGACAGTCACCAACATTTATGCCCCCAATCAGGGAGCACCAAAATATACCAAGCAACTACTAACAGAACTAAAGGGAGAAATTGACCAAAACACCATTATACTAGAAGACTTAAATTCATCATTGACAGCTATGGATAGATCATCCAAACAGAAAATAAATAACGAAATAGCAGCCCTCAATGACACGTTAGATGAAATGGAAATCATTGACATATATAGAGTACTTCCTCTGAAAACATCAGACTATACATTCTTTTCTAGTGTACATGGAACATTCTCAAGGACAGAAACAAATGAGAATGAAAATACATCCTACCAAAATTTTTTGGATGTAGCGAAAGCAGTTTTAAGAGGGAAATTTATATCATTACAGCCTATCTCAAGAAACAAGAAAAATCCCAGATAAATAACCTCAAGTTACACCTTAAAGAACTAGAAAAAGAAGAACAAGTGAAACCCAAGATCAGCATAAGAAAGGAAATAACAAAAATCAGAGCAGAACTAAATGAAATAGAGAACAAAAAGACAATAGGAAAAGTAAATGTGACAAAGAGCTTTTTCTTTGAAAAGATTATCAAAATTGACAAACCCTGGGCTAGACTCACTAAGGTAAGGAGAGAAGACACTAATTAACAAAAACAGAAATGAAAAAGGGGAAGTTATCACGGACACCACAGAAATACAAAAGATCATCCAAGAATACTATGAAGGACTATATGCCACCAAATTCAATAACCTAGAAGAAATGGACAAGCTCTTAGAAACATATAGCCTTCCAAGGCTGAACCATGAAGAACTGGAAAATCTAAACAGACCGATCACCAGTAACGAAATTGAATCAGTCATCCAAAACCTTCCCAAAAGCAAAAGTCCGGGACCAGGTGGCTTCACTAGTGAATTCTACCAAACCTTCAAAGAGGATCTAATACCAATCCTGCTCAAACTCTTCCAAAAAATTGAAGAAGAGGCAGTACTCCCTAACTCATATTATGAGGGCAACATTACTCTGATACCAAAACCTGGTAAGGACAACACAAAAAAAGAAAACTACAGACCAATATCTCTGATGAATACAGATGCAAAAATCCTAAACAAAATTCTAGCAAATTGAATACAACAATGCATTAAAAAGATTATTCATCATGGACAAGTGGGGTTTATCCCTGGGGCACAAGGATGGTTCAATATCCGCAAATCCCTCAATGTGATACATCACATAAACAAAATAAAGGACAAAAATCATATGATTATATCAATTGATGCAGAAAAAGCATTTGACAAGCTACAACATCCATTTATGATTAAAACACTTAATAAAATAGGTATAGAAGGAAAATACCTTAACATAATAAAGGCCATCTATGACAAGCCCTCAGCTAATCTCATAATTAATGGTGAAAAACTGAAGTCCTTTGCTCTACGTTCAGGAACATGACAGGGCTGTCCCCTATCACCTCTGCTTTTCAACATAGTATTGGAAGTCCTTGCCAGAGCAATCAGGCAAGAGAAAGAAATAAAAGGCATCCAAATTGGGAATGAAGAAGTTAAATTATCACTCTTTGCAGATGACATGATGCTATATATAGAAAACCCTAAAGACTCCACCAAAAAGCTGTTAGAAACAATCAACGAATACAGTCAAGTTGCTGGCTACAAAATCAACGTACAAAAGTCCATTGCATTCCTATATACTAACAATGAAATCTCAGAAAAAGAAATACAAAAAGAATTCCTTTTGCAATTGCACCAAAAAGAATAAAATACATAGGAATAAACTTAACCAAGGATGTGAAGGACCTATATGCTGAGAACTACACGACATTTTTGAAAAAAATTGAAGACACAAAGAAATGGACAGACATTCCGTGCTCATGGATCGGAAGAATCAACATAGTTAAAATGGCCATATTACCCAAAGCAATATACAGATTTAATGCAATCCCCGTCAAAATACCAATGGCATTTTTTAAAGAAATAGAACAAAACATCATCAGCTTTGTTTGGAACCACAAAAGACCCCAAATAGCCAAAGCAATCTTAAGAAAAAAGAACAATACTGGAGGTATCACACTCCCTGACTTTAGCTTGTACTACAGGGCTACAGTAATCAAAATAGCATGGTATTGGCAGAAAAACAGACACATAGACCAATGGAATAGAATTGAGAACCCAGAAACAAAACCACATAAATATGGACAGATGATTTTTGATAAAGAAGCTAAAAACATATAATGGAGGAAATACAGCCTCTTCCATAAATGGTGCTGGCAGAATTGGATACCCACATGCAAAAGAATGAAACTGGACTGCTATCTGTCACCATGTACCAAAATTAATTCAAAATGGATCAAAGACTTTAGCATAAGACCTGACACAATAAACTGCATAGAAGAAAACGTAGGTACTAAACTTATGGACCTTGGGTTCAAAGAGCATTTTATGAATTTGACTCCAAAGGCAATGGAAGTAAAAGCTAAAATAAACGAATGGGACTATATGAAACTTAAAAGCTTCTGCACAGCAAAAGAAACCATCGACAAAATAATGAGGCAACCAACTGAATGGTAAACAATTTTTGCAAACAATGCCTCTGATAAGGAGCTAATATTCAAAATATACAAGGAACTCATGAAGCTTAACAACAAAAAAACAAACAACCCAAATGAAAAATGGGCAGAGGACCTGAAGAGACATTTCTTCAGAGGACATACAAATAGCAAATAGACATATGAAAAAATGTTCAACATCACTAATCAGAAGAGAAATGCAAATAAAAACCACAATGAGATATCACCTCTCCCCAGTCAGAATGGCTATCGTCAACAAGACAAATAGTAACAAGTGTTGGAGAGGCTGTGGAGAAAAAGGAACCCTCATACACTGTTGGTGGGAATGCAGACTGGTGCAGCCGCTATGGAAGGCAGTGTGGAGGTTCCTCAAAAAATTACAAATAGAATTACCATATGACCCAGCGATCCCTCTCCTGGGTATCTACCAAAAAAAATCTGAAAACATTTATCCATAAAGACACGTGTGCTCCAATGTTCATTGCAGCTTTTTTTACGGTGGCCAAGACATGGAAACCACCAAAATGTCCTTCGATAAGTGAATGGATAAAGAAGTTGTGGTATATATACACAATGGAATACTATTCTGCAGTAAGAAAAGATGATATAGGAACATTTGTGACAACATGGATGGATCTTGAGAGTATCATGCTAAGCGAAATAAGTCAGACAGAAAAAGCAGAGAACCATATGATTTCACTGGTGTGTCATATATAAACCTAAAACAACAAAAGAACAAGACAAACAAATGAGAAACACAAACTCATAGACACAGACAATAGTTTAGTGGTTACCAGAAGGTAAGGGGGCAGGGGAGTGAGAGATGAGGGTAAAGGGGGATCAAATATATGGTGATGGAAGGAGAACTGACTCTGGGTGGTGAACACACAATGGGATTTATAGATGATGTAATACAGAATTGTACACCTGAAATCTATGTAATTTTACTAACAATTGTCACCCCGATAAATTAATAAAAAGAACCACAATTAACTACAATTTATGAAAATTATTTTTTCTGCCTAATCATTTGTAATATATTTAAGCAACAACCCCCTTCAAAAGTCGTAGAACCCTGGGACTATTTAATAGCATAAGTTTAGACCAATGTAATTCTTTAAGTATCCAATCAAATACCATTTTAGGCTTTTCTGTAACCCCATTCAAGCATTCCTTACTTATCTTAAACATAAAGTGTGTTCACACCTCAGGACTTTTGCAATTTTCTACTTGACTACAACCTTCTGTCCTCTCATCTATTCATACCAGCCTCTTGTCATTCAGGTCTTGACTAAAATTTCTCCCCTTGAGAAAGTACCTCTAAGACCACTCAATTTAATATGGCACACACACACACACACACACACACACACACACACACACACACACACAGTTACTTTCAATCATGTTATCATATTCTGTTTTCTCCATTACACTTAAATATCAGTACAGGTTTTCTTTCTATACACTGAAAAAATCTCATTCATCCAGTATTTATTACCTAGCTCCTGACATTCAAATGTATGATATATTGGGGCAGGGAACTTTTCTGTAATGTTCTTCCCTTTATCTTCAGTGCTCATAAACTGGCTCATAGTAAACACTTCATAAATGCTTTCTGCAGGAATAGATTTAAATACCCTAAAGTTTGACAGGCAGACATTTGGAATTTTAAAACAATTTTCATTGACATGTCTACTTCCTATGGGACCTCTAAGTTCTTAGAAGAGAACTGAAACCCAGTTACACAAGAGATGATGGAGGACAGAACTTGCTTGATTTCAAAAAAAACATGGCAAAACAAGCTGTTTAGAAAAACTACCCCTGCTCCTTAATGCATGGACCAAATGACAGTAGGTAATAGCAAAATAATCATTCCTTGTTGAAATGAAATCAAGAAATATTTCAATCATTATAACTTGTCAATTATCATTTCTATCAGTTCTCCTTCCACTATCTTCGTATAATTCTCTCATGTTTGACAACACCCTGCAAAGAAATATCAAGTTCATATATTGAATTAAAATAATCAAAAGTATAACAACATTTATATGCCTATGAGCAATAAATAAAATTTATTACTCAACCTTGAATTTAGTACCATCTTTAGCTTTTGCAACCTTGAGATTTTTTATTATGGTTTAGCATCTTGGGGTTAAAGGGTATATTTTAGGACCACATAAATTCCTATCTTCCTTCTTTATCTCTAGCAAAGCTTTTTTTTTTTTATATAACCTCATCATGATGAAATTCATCAGGTTTTATTTATATTCTCTCAGTTGACACTTGAAGTGACTTTGATGTTCCATAGCATTTGTTCAGATGTCTTTCTGACATTGATATACAGTATTTTAATATTTTTCAATCCCAAGTTTTTTTACCAGCTGAAAACTGTTTTCTTTATCATTATATATGTCAACAGACTTTAATTCAAATCAATTCCATCTGAACGTTAACTGAAAATGTTTTCTTGGTTTTGCTACCTTAGATGCTGAGCTCTGCCCTGATAAATTTTGTTACAAGTAGGCAAAGACTTAGAGAGCTGGAATAAAGTCATTTTGTGGGTGGGGGGGTTAGTAGCATTAATTGAAATTTAAATGACAGGGAATATGAATATAAAAATAAAACATATTTCTGGAGACAAGCAAAATTTCCAAAAAGGATGCCTTTCCAAAGGAATAATTGAAATGCAAGAATCTATGAAACTGGTTTTAGATGAAATAAATAGTGAATCAAGTCACATCTTGCCACGTGCCACCTACTCATCAAGTCACTGCTATGTACTCAGAAGTTTTTCTCCCCTGCATTCTTGATGATGCTTCTAATGATGGTTCTATATTTGGTTAGCTGTAACCAAAAATTCTGACGAATAGTCAAAGTACTGTTCAGCAGGATATGTATGGAAAAATCCATGAAGATTCTCTTTGGTGAGTGACTGTAGCAATTATGTGCATGTTTGATGTTTATGGCCCTGCCATTTGTGTTCTACAAACTATCAATCAGCTCTACAATGTGTCAGGAACTTGACAGATGCAAAACCAGTGTAATAAATGGTATGATGTTTGTGCTGGTTATCACTCATTATCATCCCTCCAGATCCACTGTTCACGATTTTGCATTATTCTCTGTGCCCTGCAAAAGTAATGTGCATGAATCACATCAATGGGTTTACTTAGCCTCTGGCTTCTTGGTGGATTTGGCCAATAAAGAGCATCAGCAAGAGATGAAATGGTGAAAGGAGGGTGAGATGAGTATTCATTTCCTGTGGGTTCACCACAGGCTGGCTGGGGCACAGCTCTCTGCTCTCTGCCTCTAGGTTTTAGAAACCATTCCATCCACTCACTATTTTGGACCTAAAAGAAATGATGCTGTTACTAAGCAGGATACTGCCACATGGTTTCCTTCTGTCTTTTCTACACATTTGCAAATAGTCCTTTACTAAACTTCTCTAAAATTACCCAACTTGAATTCCCATTTGATTCCTCATGAGACCATCAAAGTTCAAATGACTCTCTTTGAGAAGTTTCCCACTTGGTAGGGAAAACAAAGCATAATACATTAAGAGAATGGCACAATCAAATACGACAGAAGGCAATGACAAAATCAAATACTAAACTATGACGTCTCTATAAAATGTTACTGGAATTAAGATAAATGAAAGACTATTTGGGTGCTAAATTTGGACTGAGTTTTCCAACACAAGATGGAACTTCAAGTGGAGTGATGAGATAGGAGAATATTTGGATAGCAGAAAGAGAGGAAATCTGAAATGTTCTTACCACACACAAAAAAGATTGATAACTATGTGAGGTGATGGGTGTGTTAACTAACTTTATTGTGGTAATTATTTCATAATATATACATGTATCAAATAATCACACTGTAGACTTAAAACTTATACAATATTAAATGTCAATCACATCTCAATAAAGCTGGGGGGGGAACAAAAGGGATTAAGACTCTCTGGTGGGAGCGTGACTTTGACAAAAGCACAAAAGTACAAGTAAAAATATACTGTGGGAGGACAATTTATTGGTTCATATGGTTTCCAAAACTTCAAGTGGGAAGGTAGATTCGTGATGAAAATACTGGCATAAACCATTGAATATGGAGCAAGCAATATATGGGTGAATTCCACCCACAAGGACCCCAGTGAGGATGAAGTGAGAACCTCCAGTTCCTGACACAATGAAATTTAGGTGTTGTTTCAATTGTCAGTTATATTAGCCAAGAGAACAAATTAAGATGCAAAATAATTTGTCCTGAAGCATACACTTCTTTTTCATAATAGCCTCTGATCAAATGCTTTTCTAATTCTCATCACATCAGACATCTCTGCAGTTTGAATGGAAAGTTTATGTCTTCTGTAAAATACAGAAGCCCCCATTACACCACAGCTTAGATAACGAAAGAGTGGCAAGGGCTAAAGACCCATGTGCTACCTGCCCATGGTGACCATCATAATGAGCATAATTTGGTGCCGAGATTCTCTCAGCCAACCTACCATCTGCTTTTAATCCATTGTGGTATACAGTCCAGAAGCTCTGAGTCTTTGGTTTCTAACATTCACTTTTTGGATTACTTACTGTCTCTGAAATTCTATTGCTACATTAGTCATTAGCAAAATGTAAATAGCCATAACTGCCCTTCCTATGTGCTAAAATTGCGGTGAGGAACAAATTTGGGAATGTCCATGAAAGCACTAGACAAGCGGAATAAAGGGTAATTCAAGTGAGAGATATGACTTAGGAGGATGGAGATGGTAGAAAAGGTGAAGTAAAAATCTCTCTCATAAATTCTCAGCAACATAAAAGCATAATTTTGGTGTTCATGCCATACATTGATTTAACAGTGTACTAAAGGATTTACATGTCTTGAGTCTATAGGTTTATCCCAATTTGCATCAGTACAAATACTATTGTGTTACATATTATGTTAAAATACAATATTGGCTTTTTTTTTTTTGCTTAGCCTCATAATTCCTTTCATATCAACTGAAGCAATGTCTCCCATACTTGTGCAAAATCTCTTCTGTCATTTATTTCATAGAAGCTCTTGAAGACAACTCAGGCATATAAAAATGTGTGAGTCAAGTTTCTCTAGCTTGCAAAAGCAATGTCTATTGGAAGATGTTGGTGGACCACATCACAAAAATTTCCCTGGTCTACTGTGAAAATTCAGAAGGGTAGCCCTCAATGACCTTCTTTCCCTAAAGTGAATCCAGTGCCTGCATGTGCACTGCATATAATTACAAAAACACAGTTATGACCTGTGGAAAAAAAGGACCAAAAACATAGATATTCCTATCCCATCACACCAGCTCTTAGGGATGGGAGAGTCTACTCCAAAATGAATAATACATAGAAGAAAAGCAAATGAGAAAGAGGGAGAGGATTAAAAAGGTTTTGATGTCCAAAAGCAAAATCTCAAAAATAGTGCTCATTGTACAAGCACTGTATTTACCTAGTACTAACTGGTTAACTACTAGTTATGTCATCAAAGCAACAGTAACCACAATGAATGAAGCCCTGCTTTACGTTACAAATACGTCACAGAATAGCTTTTTATTACCAGAATAGCTTTTATGCCAAAATATTGTGTGGGTCACTCTTGAAAAGAGTCTGCATCCATGATGTTTCATAGCTGGTGGTCATATTCTGCTGTGAGAAATTCGAAGGTATTCTCTCTTTATAAAAGATTGCCTTTATGGCAATTTTTCAAGCCTACACTTAAGTTAAAGCTTCTTCTATTATAGCTTCTGTAGCAGCAGCTCTTTCATTCCAGAATTTGGGATGTACATTTTATTGCAGTAATAAAGTAATAAGAACCTAATCTCTTTTGAAAGGGTTTGCAGAAAGGATGAGTGCAAAATTGTCACAGGATAGAGTTTTTGACCTTTCCTCAGTGAAGTACAGTAAAGTAGGTCACAGACAATCCAATTTTTTCCTAACTTGTCTTTAGTCCAGCATGTACTGTGTGTTATGCAGAGCTCTCTAATACTCATTACTACTTCAGAGTAATAAGACACAGTTCATACAATGCTTGAATCAATTCCACAAGGTTGCTACATACATATTGAATTTTCAGAATGAACATTCAGTCTCTTCAGGATTCCTCAGCTGGACCCCACCAAGGCTGGAACTTCTGGCACTCCACAGGTTGTGAAAATTCTTTTGATCCATGAGAACAGAAAATGTATGAAGAGAGACTTTTAGAGACCTCAGAAGACCTTTGCCTTTGAGTAAAGGATGAGACACACATATAAGGCAGTCAAGTACCGTGGTTTCCTGTTGCCCCATCCAGACCATGTCTCTACTAAACACTTAACCAAATCTATAAACACCAGGTTACCTGATTATAGTGCCCTTATTATTTCCCTTCTTGTTACATTTTAATCAACTGAGTGCCAGAACATTGATGATTTTGGAATGTAAAAATTTTCCTCTTTAGCAAAAGCCTTAATCTGATGTTGGAGGTAGAGTCCTGTAGTAGTTATGACAAGATTCTGAAACAAGATTCAAATCCTGTGTCTGTGTCATTTAAGAGCTGTGCAATTTTAACGAAGTCAGCTAAACTCTCCAGGCTTGTTTTTTATCTATATATTGATGGACATAATAATAGGGTGGTTTTGTATAAATCCACATAAAGTGTTTAATTTTATGATTGTCATGTGATAAATGCTCAATAAATATTTGATGATAATGATGATTGGAGATAGCAAAACCCACCTTAGGAACCCATCTCAAAAACTTCTGATAGAAGATGGTATAGAAAAAGTACGTTTATTCTCTGAAAACCCCAAAACGAAATAAATGAAAAATATCTATCTACATGAACCTAGGAAATAGCATAAACCCCAACCCACAGTTGCTAAACAATATCTGCCAAAATTCAGTGAATTGTGGGCTTAAATTAAGAATGATGAAAGCGAAAACTCACTTCTGCTCTGGAGCAGTATGAAAAGATTCTGGAAGTTGTAGGATGTTGAGAGACTGAATTGAGACTCCTATACTTGGACCAATGAAGATTGTGGATATGGACAGGCTATGAGGAACTGGTGTACCAGTTCCAAGTCACAAAGTGCCATGAGAAGGAGGTTGATGAAAAGAATACACGACTCCACTGTATTTATTATTTTCTGCCCCAAAGTCTAAACAGAATGAAGTGAGACCAGAAGGAAAAGAAAAACACCAATTGGTTCTGGAGCGAACTCTTATAAACAAAGATGAATACATACTCAATAATAAAGTAAAAGATTTGTGAGCTCAGAGGCTCCACTTTGGTTCCTGTTGATCTCTTATATTATTTCTGACCTTTCTGTGGGGAGATATGCTTCCAAAGCAGGAGACGCAAGCAGATACAGATACAATAATACAATAATACAATAATAACCCACCCACAGATAAGAAAGAAGTAGAAAGAGTTCACATGGGCCAGTATACACAAACATTATAAAACCTGGGGGAAATTGACGTAACAAGCAAAAGGAATAAAAGCTGTACTTCAGATGCATTATCCCTAAGAAATTGAAGAAAAGTTCAGATAAGCATCTTTATAATCTCAAAAAAGTAAAGGAATATGGACTATTAGAAGA
Source organism: Rhinolophus hipposideros (assembly GCF_964194185.1). NCBI lineage: Eukaryota > Metazoa > Chordata > Mammalia > Chiroptera > Rhinolophidae > Rhinolophus > Rhinolophus hipposideros. The sequence continues at coordinate 109,067,112 of NC_138046.1, forward strand.
AATAGCTAAAATGATATTATAGCTAAAACAAAACATGATTTCGCAAAAATGAGGAAAAAATTGAAGATGATAATAAACCTACTTCAAAATAAAAACAATGAGAAGGAAACTACACTCTGCTGAGAAAGAGTCAACAATGTGGAAACAAGGCAGGAGAAAATAACACAAAGTTCAGAAGATGAAGGCAAATAAATGAAGATAAGAAGGAATAGAGGCAAGGGAAATCCAAAGGCCAGACTCTGCCGCTGTTGATGGTGATGATAATGACGGAGGTGATGACGGTGATGATGGTGATGATGGTGATGATGATGATGATGATACCAGAAAGAAAAAAATAACCAAAATAAAATAGAAAAACCATTCTAAAATAAATAAAGTCTCAAATCCATAAATTAGTATGACAAAATGTATTCCCCCCCAAAATTATAAAATAATCAACATAAAGACAGCCTGGAGAAATGACTAAACTTCAAGGACAAGAAAAGGACCCTAGAGGCTTCCAGTAGTAAAAGCAAATCATCTACCAAGGGGGAAAATCAGATTGCTATTTCCTTCCATTTGTAGGAGACAGTGGAATAACAGCCAGCAAATTTTGATGGGAAAAAATATATAATCCAATAATATTGTACCCATTTAAAAAATGTAACAGAAAAATGTTTATCGAATTTTTTGGATTCTGGAAATATAGCCTTAAGGTTAAAATTCCAGTAATCAAGAAAAGAATCAAACCAGCTATGGTATGAAATTCTAATGGTGAGCAATAAATCAATTTATATATAGAACTAACATTAAACAACTGATTCCTCATCTATACAATAATGGTTGCAGAAATGATCTTTAATGTTTCCCCTAGTTCTAAATCTTTCAAGTTTCATTAATTAGAAGCTTAAAATTCTTATATCTTAGCTTTTAAAACACAGTATCATCATTATTCATTTATTCTAAATCACATTTTAACAAATATATTTTCAATACAAGGCATTGCTTGCCATTTGAGATGAAGGAAAATGGTGATTAAGAAACTCATCAGGACTTCACATATTCACACTAATTTTGGACATAGACATAAATAATTACAATTATTTGCATTTATACAATTATTATAAATACCCAGAGTAATTGTTATAAACAGCTCTCCTGGGAAAGTGAGAGAAAAGTAGGAGAGAACATTTAAGTTGGAGTTTGGAGTAGGAGTAGGAGTTTTCCAGGTAAAGGAAACAGTATAGAAATAGGCAGAGAGGGAAGGAAGAGCATTGCATACTGAGGAGATGTTTGTCAAAATATGTAGCTAGATATACAGTGTAATTAGTCATGACAGATGAAATTAATGAAAAATAGGGTCAGATTGTAAAAGGCCTGTTTAATCAGGTTAAACAGGGGATCCACTGGAAATAGTTTCTAGATGAATGGTTATATAATCAATGTGCTGAATATCAAGTAGAAGATGAAAAGTCACAATCATCCCTGCTAAATGCTAAATGTAGCATTGCTCCCATGGGAAAAGACAATCTGTTTTTCTAAAGATTTATTATGTAAAATTATTTCCAAGACAGTACTATGGGGAAAAAATAAAAGAACGGCCAATGAAAAATATAACAAGTTTGATGTAAACAGAAACTTGAAAAAGCAGTTGTACATTTCTGCTTCCTGTTTTGGAACCCTTCCTCCACTGTGAGAACGTGCCTGGAATAGACTGTTGAAGGAATGTGAAAGAAGCATGGAGGAAAGCCTAATTATGTCAGCCAAGACCATCTTAGACTAGCCATCCCCAAGACCAGGCCCAGAGTCAATGTGGGTGGGCACTACCATAGGGCATAGATAGCAGGAAGCATGGAAAATTAGCAAAATTAGCACTTGTGATGTCATCAATCTACCAAAGTCTCCAAATAAAAAGGAACAAACTGAATTTTAATGTTTTATAGTGTAACTCACAGATTTAACACAGGAACATAACTAATTCACTTTAATGCCTAAAGAATTCAATCACAACTCAAACTTTTAGAAAGGAAAACTAATCCACCTCTTTAAGGTCTTAGCCCTTAAACAAAACTGTGTCTCTCTGGAAGAAACTAGTGCTCTGTTTCCACACCCACTCCATGAAAAGCCAGGTGAAGCATATTCACTGCTCTATCTACGATCCTATCAGGTATTTCTTTCCCAAATGGTCCCACATGTGGGCAGTCCAACCCTTCTGATTCTTATTAAGTAAAACAACAAATCATCATGTCCATAATAGAGAGCATTTGAGAATCAGGATGGAATAGAAGCAAACTTTATATCTGGAAATATTTAAAATAAGTTACAAGATAGTTCTAAAACACAACTGCTTGTAAAAAAGAAAACACGATAAACACTTGGGAGGACTTGAGCAACTTTAAAAAAAAAAATCACTACTGAAAAAAGAAGTTCCATGACCGAGAATTACAAAATTTAGTCAAGATATGAACTATTCTATGAATTTTATACATTACAAAGAGAGAGCATTGAATCCCATCAAATATAAAACTATGTATGTATTTCCCTTTGCTGTGAATATGTGAATTAGAGAAGATTTTTTTTTAATGCTGTATGTGAATAAATAAATGTGATTGTCTTCAGGGTTTGTCATGTTTAACATGGCTAGATCATACAACCTCTACATCCAAACAGAGCCCTGCATTGCTGTTCCTTCCCTCACTTTCGGTATAGAGAGGTGCCCTTATTTGTCAGTCGGCAGCAACCTTATCCTGAAGGTCTCAGTGTCCTTCAATCAAAACATTAATGTGAACTATCTGTTTTCCTGAGTCATCTTTGATTAGGAATTAATTTGAATCTTCTATGACCTCCATCAGGAAGATAATTCTGTCTTTCAATGATGTTATTGTTCTCAGATGAAGTGGTCTGGACTTAACAACACTGTCAATGAAAAAACACCCAGCCTAAGAGAAAACTCATAAGAATTTATTTGAGCCAAACTGACAATTGCTGGGAAGCAAAATCTCAACGGATTGAGAAAACGCTCCGCAAAATGGCGGTTTGCAGTGTATTTTATACCTAGAATCAAAGGAGGAGGGTTACATGAAATTCACTGGTGGTAGATTAAGGGGGTGGAAGAAAGCAAAGTGGGGGGAATCTCTGGGATTGGATAAAAGTAAATTGGAGAGACAGATACTTCTTTCACACAGGTGGGTGCAGGACAGTTAATAGTTCACAGAGATGTTAACAAAGGGACAAGAATAATAATGAGGGATTCTGTAGTTTCCTTCAGCTCTGGTCCAGAAAAAGGGATTACTGACATTCCAAGGATGTCTTCTGAGGTGCAAAAAGACCATAGACAGGCTCACAGAAGGAGAAAATTGACTTTATGAAGGAAGCTTCAGGCTAAAGATGTGACTTCGCGCCATGGCCTACCTTAATTATGATTTTTTTTTATGTTCATGCCATTTTATGTGGTTATTTTCAGTTTCCTGAGCTTGTCAGGTTTAACCTGTGACCCCCCTTTTCTGTCCTCAACACAATATTTTAATTCACAATCCTAGATTTGGTACATAAGCACGGAGAACTTAATTCTTAGGAATTTGTGATATCTACAGAAAGAGAAATGTGAACTGGAGGCTAACAAAAGTGGCAAAACAATAAGAAAGTAAAAGAAAAACATTGTGCTTCTACCCTTCCCCCTCTCATCATTAAATTAGCATTGCTACTGTCTCCCCAGTATTCTGGGTAGTTCAGTGTTTGTGGTGAAGTTGCTGTCAGATTTTGCAGTTGAATTTATACAGATTAGGTATCAACAACATAAACTTCGAAAAACAGGGCATGATCTTTGTACTCTTGGGAGAACAGAGGCAGAACCTTATAATCGCTTGCTAATTACCCCGAGTAAAGTAATTTGTTTTATCTGTCTGCCATTTGGTTTCCTGCAAAGTGTGAAAAAAACTATTACGGGATTTTGCTCAAACTAATTACTACTATTTTATCATGAAGACTGTTCAAGCGTAATCCTCTTTCCTTGGCTTGCTTTTTCCTTGAATTTAAAGTCTTAGGGTAAGAAAAGGAGTTTAAACATCCCAGACTGCAATAGATACTACTGATTTTTAGTCTCCCACTATAATAATGTGCAATGATACTTCAGTACTCTACGTCAACGGCTGCAAATAACAGTTGCACATGGCTTTTCTTGGTAAGAAGTTGTGGAATGGGTAGTAAGTCAGTCAATATGAAAAGGAATCTTGCTAAAATTTATGACAGAGATGGTAAATGTCGTAGTTATTCAATGCCTTACAATTAATAAAGAGCTCTCATATACAGCACATAATTTCATAGAATCTTCCCCATCATCACACATGGTAGATTAGACCATTGTTCAGAAAGTATTCACTCCCTACCCCATCCCGCATCATAGAAGGAGAACTTCCTCCTGTCATTGATATTGAGCTTGTGACTTGATTTGTTCAGTGGGATATTAGCAGACACCACAAAACCAAAGGCTTGAAATGTGCTTACACAATTAGGCTTTTGCCATTGCCATTAGAATATGTCCTAGGAAGCTGGTCTCAGAGGAATAAGGGACATGTGGAACAGACCTGAACCCAACATAGAAACTGGAGGCAAGCCATCTGAGCCCAGCCTAAATCAGCTGCACCCCAACTGACCTGCTGACATGTAAGCCAAAATAAATGTGTACAGTCATAAGCCTTGGAAACACTGTGATTATTTGTTACACAACAAAAGCTGACTGATATACTTGATGTTATTATTCCTATTTTGCAAAGAATGAGAAAATAAGACTCAGATAAGTAATATGCTCAGGGTTTCCCAGGAATTAAATAACAGAGCTATAATGACCTAACTGAAAAGTAAGAGAAATAGAAAAAAAAAAAAGTCAGTGACATTTATGAGACTGTGTGACATGTTTGATGCCAATAAAAGATAAATCTACATGTTGCTAGATGAAAAATAACATATACAAAGCCTGTTTTCCCTTTTGTCTTCTCTATTTAGCATGGGTTCTAAACACTGATGGATTTGAGAATGGATATTGACAGTTTCAGTCACAATATTAATGAGATATATTGGCTAATAGAAACCCTGAAATTTTATTTTCTTTATCGAGCCCATTAAGATGAAATCCAGCTCTGGCAGTATTCTCTCATTTGAATGGCTGGTGTGGTTTTCTTGATTGAAATGACTGCTCTGTTGAGTTGAATGAATGGCACTGCTAAAAAATACACTGTCAAATAGTGATAGCTAATTAGATGGATTTTATTATAATAGTCAACTGCACTCACACAAAAAAGAAGAGCTATTAAAGATCTTGACAAGAAAATAAACTAAGCCCCAGAACTTCACTGTTTATTCCAAGCTTATTTCTAAGTTTAGCACTCAAAATAGGAAGATTTATTTTTATAAAACCAGTGAATAATAAACCCAAGGGATTCTGTACATATTTTAAGAAAAATCAGTACTAAGGTTAAGTCTATTATAAAATTTCTAGGATTCTTGACCAACCAGCTTTTTAGAAGCTCTGGATTCTCCTAATTGATCAGGCTATCAAAAAAGTTCAGGAACAATTTGAGAAAGTTTTTCTAAGAAGAGGACCAAGGACAAAGAAAAACATTGCTGACACAAATACAGAGTTATGGATAATCTTTAAGCCTTGACAGAAAAGGATGTCCACATTGAGTGAAGACTGAGGAAGCAGTGCAAAGATAAAGAGTAAAACTGAGTACCAATTGGGAATAAATTCAACTAATCTTAACATGAGAAGGAGAAAAAAGACAATTGATCTCAAGAAGAAATTACCAAAAAGGAAGGAAGGGAGGGAGGGAGGAGGGGAGGGGAGGGAGGGAGGGAGGGAGGGAGGGAGGGAGGGAGGGAGGGAGGGAGGGAGGGAGGGAGGGAGGGAGGAGAGAGAGAGAGAGAGAGAGAGAGAGAGAGAGAGAGAGAAAGAAAGAAAGAAAGAAAGAAAGAAAGAAAGAAAGAAAGAAAGAAAGAAAGAAAGAAAGAAAGAAAGAAAGAAAGAAAGAAAGAAAGAAAGAAAGAAAGAAAAATGAAAAAGAAATTACCATGGTGCATTAAGTGGAAGACCAGCCCAGAACTACAGTTAACAAGTACCAGCGATAGTAATGAGGATGAGACAGGGGCTGGAATACCAACATTATGGGGTGTGGAAAGGGAGTTGCTGGATATTGAGATTATTTAATAAATTTCTGTTCTCATAAAATTTGACTCAAGTTAGCATAAATAATAAGAGCATAAATAGCTATTTGCATACCCTCTTGTTCTTTCATAAACTTCCTTTGTTTTTTCAAAACTGCTCCAAGTTACTGATGCCAAAAGGATAATTCATCATCTTCAAGAAGTAAGTACTACAAATTTGTAGTTACAAAATAGTTATGGGGATGTAGAGTATAGCATAGAGAATAAAGTCAATAATGTGGTAGTAACTTTGTATAGTGCCACGTGGGTACTAGATTTATTGGGGGGATCACTTTGTAAATTATATAAATGTCTAACCACTATGCTGTACACCTGAAATATAAAATAATATTGAATGTCAACTGTAATCAACAAATAAAAGTCGCCGAATTAAAAAATGTATATAGTTATGGGATATAAAGTACAGCATAGGAATATAGTCAGTGGTATTGTAACAGCTATATACGATATCAGAGGGGTAGTAGACTTGTTGGGGTTATCACTCTGTGAGGTGTGTAAATGTCTAATCACTATGTGGTTTTGTACATCTGAAACTAATAATAAAAAAGGAAAAAAGTCATGGGGATGTAAAGTGTAGCATAAGGAACACAGTCAATAATATTGTGTTAACTATGTATGGTGTCAGCTGGGCACTAGATATAGTGCAGTGATCACTTCGTAAGTTACGTAAATGTCTAATCACTACATTGTATTCCTGAAACTAATATAATATTATATGTCAACTGTAATTGAAAAAAAATTAAGAACTATAAAATAAAGAAGTACTACATATAAGGAGAAGGTACTCTTCTGGAAGTTATAAAATTCACTGTAAATAGGACACAGGACCATTTTCTAAAACTTTACAACATGGCATGGACCATATGGGTGCAAACAGGTGGCATGATAGTATGAACAAAAAACATCCAAGAACATAAATTTTCCCACTTGGTTTCACAATGTTATCTTCATGGTCCCTTCCGAAACATGTGTTCTAGATGAGAAGATGGCAACAAGAAGATTCACTGCTTATATACTTAAAATGTACTGTACTTAAAACAAAGCTAGAAAATCAGTTTCCTTCTTCCAGCTTTCCAAAGTAAGGATGCGACAGTAACCTTTAATGTTCTGTTTTCTCACATCTCCCTTCAAAATTTCTCTCACAACTGTACACCTGAAGCTGAACAATAATGAATGCCAACTATAATTATATACATGTAGGTATATACTTAAAAGAAGCGGAGTACAGCATTAGGAATAGAGACTGGAAATGTAACGGCTCTGTGCGATGTCAGAGGGATAGTGGATGGGGGGAGGGGTGTCCACACAGTGTGAGGGATATAAATGATAAACGTCTAAATATTACTTTGTCTTGTGCACCTGAAACTAATAAAAAAAAGGGGGGATGGTGCTTATAAGGGCACAGATCTGTGCCTGAACTAATGTGAGCTATTAATGTTATTATTAAAAAATGTGGTTTCTAAATTAAAATAAGGGAGCGTGGTGTTGGGAGTAACATAAAAAAAAAAAATTCTCTCACATCCCCATCTCCTCATTGTTGCCAATTTAGCCAGCATTCTTCTAGGCTCTCTACTCTGCAAACCAAACACTGTGGACTGGATCATGGTGCCGCACTCCTCCACTCCCCAAATTCATATCTTGAAGCTCTAACCCCAATATGACTATATTTAGAGAGAGGGCCTATACGGAAATAATTAAGGTTAAATGAGGTCATGAGGGTGCAGCCTTAATCTGATAGTACTGGTGTCCTTTATAAGAAGAGAAAGAGAGACCAGGGTGAGCCCTCTCCACTGCCACATGTGCACACGAAAACACCACATTAGAATATAACACGAAGGCCACCATCTGCAGGCCAGGAAGAGAGCCCCCACCAGGAACCAAATCAGTCAGCACCTTGATCACAGATTTCCAGTCTCCAGAACAGTGAGAAAAATTAATTTCTGTTGTTTAAGCCACATAGTCTGTGATATTTTGTTATGGTAGCCTGAGCAGACTAATACACTAAACCTAAACATCACCTAGACATTACCTTTCAAAGGTGGTACTTTAGGCATGTCACTCGTTCCTAAGGAAAACATACATTTGGCTGGTGTGATCAGCTATACTTGTGTGAATACAATGCCGTTTGAATTACAGCCCTTAGCTAGCATCCAAGGTTTCCCACAATCTCAGTACTTCTAACTTTAACTATTTCCAAACACTAACAAAAATTAGGTGCTTCTAACACCTTACTCATCTCCAAAACTCCATTTGCCCTGAATTGTCTGGAATATCCTTGTTTTCTTTCCATTAAAAAAATCCTTCTTTGTCCTTATAACTTTAGTCAACTATGGCAACCTACCCTGACTTCTTCCTCTGAATCAAACCTACTGCTTATATCACTCATTTTGCACTAAACACATATATATTGAAATAAACCAAGTATGTCTTCAAATAATTTTTAACCCACCAGCAATAATTAATTAAAACATATAATAGAAAATAAAGAAATAAAGTTGATTTTTCTATAGTAACAACAAAAAAGTACCTAATTTACTTAGAAATATCTTCACCCAAAATATACAGGATTGAGAGAATAAATGAGTCACAGAAAAATTCCATGAGAGATAGCATAAGAATAACTAATAATAAAATAGAACAATTATAACAATATACTGTAACAAAAATTATGTGAATATGGTCTCTCTCAAAATATCTCATTGTATTGTACTCGCCTTTCTTCTTGTCATGATGTAAGACGATAAAATGCCAAGCCTATTCCTGAATCTGTAGAGCCATCCCTTACTTGCAGTAAATGGCTTGGTGTCCCTCATTTCTGGGGATCCCTTGCCGAAGTCTTCGTACAGGTTCATTGCTTTCTGGAGCAACACTACTGTCAATCTGAACACATTTTCTGTTCATGTCTTCCACTCAGAAATTTAATGTCTTTCCATCTTAACTAAGTACTTATCACACACTGTGTCTGTAACTTTTGCAGTTTGAGGTGCGACAACAAAACTAGCATGATTTTTTTCACCTTCTTCACAATTTCACAAGAAAGTTTGGTCTTAACCATTGAGCAAGCTCAGCATACAATATTTTTTCTTTCCTTATTAAGTCAAGAACTTTCACCTGTTCACTTAAAAGAGGCACTCTACGGCTTCTCTTTGGTATGAACAAATTGCCAGCATCACTATTCTTGTGCTTTGGGGGCATGAGTAAGTAAAATAAGGGTGACTTGAACACAAGCACTGCAGTACTGTGACAGTTGGTCTATTCACCTAGATAACTACTAAGTGACTTGCGGGCAGGGAGCATCTACAAGGTGGAGACTCTGGTCAAAGGGATGATTCAATTCCTGGTGGGATAGAGTGGGACTTGCGAAATTTCAATACACTACTGAGAATGGCACACAATTTAAAACTTATGAGTATTTATTTCTGGAATTTTCCATTTAATGTTTTCAGACCTGGGTTGGCCAAAGGTAACTGAAATTGTGGGATGCGAAACGGAGGATAAAGAGGGACAACTTATAATGAATATGTATTTCCTATATCTGCCAACTATTTCCAAATTAACTTATAGTAATAAAACATCAGAATCCCAATATGGTTATTTGAATCAACAAAAACTAGTCCAAAATTTAGCAATCAATGAAGATGTTAAAATAACTAACAAAATTTGGGAGAAAGAAAAAGTTATAGGAAAAATACCTATATTAAACATTAGTTATACAAGCATTAATAATACAGTATTTCATTGGCACAAGAATAAAAGACAATCATATAAAACTAGAATAGATTATTCAAAGATACTAATCTATAAAAGACTAATATCTGTTTAGAGAAACATTGCAAGTCACTGTTTCTCAACCAAACAAGTCAAAGATGGACAAAATTAAATATAATTCAAAGAATTTTGACTACTGGGAAATAGCCAATATACTCATAAAAGTAAATTACATATGAATCATATAGTTAACTACAAAAACTGAAACCTTAAAAAATCGATGCAAATAAATATGTGCACTCTGTGTGAAAAAGTCATTTCTAAGCCTAAAAGCAGTGAAATAAATAGAACAATAGATTTCACTGCCCAACAAAGTCTCCATATTTAAAATATCAGAACTAAAATTTAAAGTCAAAAATTAAAAGTAAATCAGGGAAAATATTTGAATCAACTATGGCAAAAGATTACTAGTCTGACTCTATGAGGGGCTCAAATAATAAGTACATATGGTGGTGTGAAACAATATACCCAAGTGTTAACAGGGCTTCATCTCTGGATGTTTTTCTTTCCCTCCTCTAACTTTACGTATATTTGAAATTTTCAGCAGTAAACAAAATTAGTTAATTAGAAAAAACTATTAGGACAAAGAAGGAAAATATAAATGAGATGAAGAAATTGCCAAAAAAGAAAAAAAAAAAGAAATTGCCAAGAAGGTTCTGATTAGCAGAGAAAGATTGTTTTTGGTTAAAAATTCACCACATATTTCAAAAATAGAAGACAACTAACTGATACAAGAATTAGTGTATAAATGATGGCAAAGGGCTTTCTCCTAGAATGTGGGTTACTTAGTGTCTGATTCTGGAAGGGGCTTTGGTCAAAAGGAAAAAGCGAAAGGCAAAGAACTTTGGAATAGACTAAGAGCAAAAGCAATTGTATAAAGTATAACATACTGCTCAATCAATTATATACTCTTAGACTGAATAAAATATTATAATCCAACTGAAAGCTTTCTACTTCCATCTCATGGTTTATGAATAGTCACAAAAGCCTACAATTGAATTACTGCGTCAGTATTCACTTTTGGATAATAGATTGAAAATGTTAATACATATAAAACCAGGAGAGTTTAAGAGGGAGAAAATCATGTTTTCACCATGGAACATATATCAGCAGGCAATCTGAAGTTGGAATCAAGAACTTACTGCTTGTATCCTGCTTAAAATAATCTGTGTCCAAAATTAGAGTGCCCTTGGATTTGAGGTTTGAATAGAAGAACATTTAATTAATCACCCTGATGACTATTTATAAATAGAGTACCATGTGCCTTTGTCACAGGAAAGAGTTAATACCATAAACAAAATAAGTATTTCCCCATCTTGAAGACCATTCAGCCCATTGAGGATTACAGGGAAGTAAATAGGCAATGATGACAGTGTGATAAATGTTGGATGGACACATGTAAAGAGCTTTGACAGTATATAAAGAACATTCACCTCCAATATGAGAATATCAAAAAAAAGTTCTGAAAGAATATACTTTTAAACTGAGACTTGGAAGACGGTAAAAGTTAGCCAAATTAATACGGAGAATAAAAGATTAAAGGCAAAAACAAGTGCTCAGAGGAAAGAGAAAGCACATCTTGTTATGGAACATAGAATGTGAAGGGAGAGCCATGAGAAAACAGCTGGAAGAGTCTCATCAGGTTACAGAGTTTGGTCTTCTCTTGAGGGTAATGGAAAACCATTTAAACAAGAATGGCAGGGGTGATATAATCAAGTTTCCATATTTTAAAAATCATGCTCACTGTTTTATATATGAGGTCAGACAATTAAGTTCACAAACTTGTTGCAATAATGTTGCTAACCTTTTTTTGATATCAGAGGGATTAGTCATTATGAATTTGTACCAACTAGACAAACAGTTAACCAAGTTTACTATTTGGACATGCTGAAAAGGCTGCGTGAAAAAGTTAGACAACCTGAACTTTTCACCAACAATTCATGGCTCTTGCATCACGACAATGCACCAGCTCACACGGCACTGTGTGGGAGGGAGTTTTTAGCCAATAAACAAATAACTGTATTGGAACACCCTCCCTGCTCACCTGATCTGGCCCGTAATGACTTCTTTCTTTACCTAAAGATAAAGGAAATATTGAAAGGAAGACATTTGGATGACATTCAGGACATCAAGGGTAATACGACGACAGCTCTGATGGCCATTCCAGAAAAAGAGTTCCAGAATTGCTTTGAAGGTGGACTAGGCGCTGGCATCGGTGCACAGCTTCCCAAGAGGAGTACTTTGAAGGTGACTGTAGTGATATTCAGCCATGAGGTATGTAGCACTTTTTCTAGGATGCGTTCATGAACTTAATTGTTTGCACTTGTATATATAGAGAGGGTGCCAAAAATGTATACACATTTTAAGAAAGGGAAAACACTGTATTAAAATTGTAATACTCAATATATACTGATAACAAAAGGTGAAAACAAGTCACATTTGACTTCTGCAATTACAAGAGGTGTTCAAAGTGCTTACCATCAGCGTCCAGACACTTCTGATTACAGCAAATTACTGCTTGAACAACGTTGATCAAAATGTCCACTTGTATACATTTTTTGGCATCCCCAGTATGTGTGTGTGTGTGTGTGTGTGTGTGTGTGTGTAGAGAGAGAGGCAGACAGACAGACCGATAGACAGACAGACAGAGAAAGGCAGTGGGTTTAGCTAAGAGTTTCATACAATGAGATAAGGTGGTGGCCTAAGCTAGAATATGCTAGAGGATGGAGAGACATCAACAAGTTTAAGAAACATTTAAGTGTCAGAATCTTTAAGACTTAGTGACTGGATGCCGGGAGACTACGGCCTTTGAATATCTGTAGAATCTAAGTCATCAATTTTATTAGCATAAAACTTTTTATAAAATTCCCTTATCCTTTTGCTATCTGTAGAATCTGTACTGGTGTCACGTCTCACTCCTGATATTGGTGATTAGTGTTTTCTCTCCATTTTTTTCTGATGACTCTGACTAGAGGTTTATCTGTTTTATTGATCTCCTCAAAAATTACCTATTATAATACTGAATATCAACTATAATTTTTAAAAAATAGTCATGGGAATATATAGTACAGCATAAGGAATACAGTCAATAATATTCTAATAACTATGTACAGTGTCAGATGGGTAATAGACTTATTGCAGTTATTACTTTGTGAGGTACATAAATGTCTAATCAATATGTAGTTTTGTACATATTGATTACTAATAATTTTTTTTTCCTTTTAAGACAAAAGCTAAACCAAGAGCAGAGGAATGTAAATGTCTGTCAGAATACCTTTCTCTTCAGCTTTCACTTAGAGAGAAACTAATAAAAAATACCTTTTGGTTTAATTGATTTTTCTCTACTTTTGTTTTCTGTCATTGATTTCCACTCTGATCCTTTTTTGTTGCTTTTACTTATTTTCTTGTTTTATTTGCTTTGCTTTTCCTATTGTTTTCTGTTTTCTATATCAGACTTGCTTTTAAACTTTATTCCTTGAGACCAGAGTATCATTTAGTCTCGGGCTAATTTTTCTCCACTTCTGAATGCTCAATGTCCTATGAATGTCCTATGAACCCTATGAACCTATGAATTATGAGGTTTTTCACTCTGGCTGGTGGAACAGTAACTATTCCTGGCCTTGTGTCAACACTGAGGATTGACTGTTCTCTCTCATCTGTTCAAGTGACTCTTGCCATAACTTCCAGTAATTCCCTCACACGTATGAATTGATTGATAATCAACTGAAGACTCGAAGGGGACCCTCTGTAGATTCTCTGTAGTTCTCTATCTGTGCAGCTTTCTCCTCTCCCTTCCTCTACTTTGCCTCCTCTGACCTCCTAGAGGTGGGTAATGGGACTAGATAGTTGAAAGACCGGATTGACCATCTCTTAGCAAGTCCTGCATAGATATGCCTCTCTGTTTAGAATGTGTGGGTGTGCATCACCCCCATTGCTCTGAATTCTCAGACAAAATCTATACTGTCAATGATGGACGCTCCTTGCCCCAAAAGGTAGATAACTCAGGAAGAAAATGGGAAGTTTTCTTTTTCCTGCATTTTGTCTGAGACTTCAGAGCAACGAGGAAGCTAAGTAGCCGTCTCTTAGCATTACTACTGATAAAACTTGCATTAGTTAGGGAGTTAAGTGAGATAAGATCCAAAGTGTCTTCCAGCTTTAATATTCTATGATTTTATGCACAGTGCTAAAGGAGTCATTTTGAAATACAGCAGGAGAAAGAAGTATGTGCAACAGGTAAAAAGAAAAAACGTTATTGCATTGTATTAAAATGAATGGCTAAATGACAGAAATGAAAGAGGATGGCGATTGTTTCATTAGCAGTATAAGGGGAGTAAAAAGCATTATATCACTGATGTACTGTAATGTTTTCACATTTAGGGAGCTTCTCAGAATAGCCAGCAAACTTGACTCAGGGTCATTTTCTGTATCCCTAGTTGGCCATAGCACATGAAACATTAATTACAGTCATTAAAGAAGAAGGCTCTAAAATGCCTTCAACTTAGGGTCTCTCTAAGTGAAAGCTAAAGAGAAAGATATTCTGACAGACATTTACATTCCTCTGCTCTTGGTTTAGCATTTGTCTTAATAAAAGGAAAAAAAATTACAGGGCTATAAAATGTCACCCTTTTGAAGAGTTACTTAGACTGTATCAATACATACTGCCACCTACCTAAGCCTACTTCTCTTCTAGGTGATGGATTTGTAATCCCCATGTGTAAAATACCATAAAGGCTATTATTCTAAAGTTTCTCCAAATTGTGAGAAAATACAGGCCAATCCTTGAAGTTTCAGAATATCAACAGATTTCATTACTGGAAGTAATGGAGTGACCCAGTAGGTAGATAATTTCTGTTATCTTTGGAATGCCCTTTATAAAAAATCAAGAGGAACAAGTTCAACTACTTCCCCCTATCACCTGTGTTTTTGCTTAATTTAATTAATACCTGCTGTTTCCAGCTGAGGTGTTTCAAAGCATAATATGGTCACCAGTACTGCCCTTAGGCCAGGCAACTATAACCCCTGCTCTGGGTTCTCCCATTAGAGGGAGCATGGCCCTCTATGCAGAATGAGGAATCTGAAGGTCCAAGGGAACATGTCCACTTGGAACCCATTCCTTCCCTACACCTGAGATACCAAAGATCTGGAATTCCCAATGTAATGCAGGACCTCAGTTCCCACTCCCCACACAAGAACGCAGGATACAGAGAGGCCAAAAAGGAACAACAACAGAGCCATAGATAGGGGAGTCATACCACTATATTCTCGATGGTGGCTGGTTGAGACACAAAAGCAAACATCTGCCAGTATCCCAACGAGGGATCTTCCTGCACCCCAGTCTCACTGGCAGCCGGGTGAGACACAGGAAGTAGGATCCACACAATCCGTAATCTGCCATCTGTGCTTCCTAACCCCACTTGCTAGCGGCAATCCACCGTCCGCTTCAATGCCAGCCAACCAACAAACCCCCTAGCGTAGCCACAGTAGTTATGTTAGTGGCCAATGGCTAACTGGTTACAGCTGATGGCCACCTAGACACAGCAGATGGCCATCTGATTACAGCTGATGGAACCATCTAATAACTGAGCCAGCACCTTTCCTCATGAGGCCAAGAGCCTGGAAACTGCTCTCCTGGTTCTGTCCCCACACCCAAAGTCTACCATAGGTCACTTCTGTGAATCTAGTTCCTGGAGGCTGGCAGTGCTGCAGCAGGCACACCCCTAAGCATGAGGGCAGCTATTTCCTAAGATGTGGAGGGAGTCTAGATGGGATGTCCACATGTCTGTGCATGGTCCTTCTTCCTAACAGACACAGCTGGGGATGGAAAGTAAAGGCAAGCTGATGGCCAAAGACCCCAAGTTGTGTTCTTTCTCTGTGTGGAGCATGCCCTCACAGAAAACCTGGTGGAGAAGTACACCAGTCACCTTAAGAAATGATTCAAGCTGATGAAGTCCAAAAGTTAAGTCACGTGTACATAGGATGAAGGGAAATTTGTGGAGGGCATCAAGCTTCGCCCCTGCATGCAACCCTTCTTTCTCTTTCCTCCTCTCCTCCCCAGTAGGAGGCTATGAATCTTGTGCCTTCAACTTCAGGAGACCAAAAAGAGGGAAGACCCACCAGCGGATCCCTGGTCCTTCTTCCCTTCAAGCCACAGTGGCTGATATCTCCAACCTGAAAAGAAAATACAAGAAACTCCAAAATCTAAAGCCATCATCTTAGTTTCAATCACTTCTTTCCATCTCCCTTTCTTAGTCAAAAAGACAACCAGGCTCACTGAGTACTTTTGTGTTTAATGCAGAGGAATGGCTGCTGACTGGGGATATGGAGGCTGCTGGATTCCAATTAACTTCGCCACTTAACTTTGATTGCTGTGTTACTCTGGATGAACTCGCTGTTTATTAGTAAATGGGGGGTGAGGATCTCAAAGATTAATGATGGCACTGATTGTAGCTGCACAATAGGACCCAGATGTTCCTATACTTACTGCTTCCTCTCCTGGACCGTCTTTCCTGCAATTACCAGAGAGAAAATGCAAATATGGCATTTAGGAAACGTGACACAAGCCCCAAATGCTGAGATGGGTAGGGTCTACACTTTGAATAACTGTGGGGACAGAGCCCCAGAGAGCAGTTTCCAGGCTCTCAGCCCCACGTGGAAAGGTACTGGCTCAGGTAGTAGATGGCCGTCAGCTGTGACTGGTTGGCCATCAGCTGTAACCAGTTAGCCAATTAGCCATTGATATAACTGCTGTGACTGTGTGGTCAGTTGGTTGGTTGGCAGAAAGGTGGATGGCAGATTGCAGATAGTGTGGATCCTACTTCCTGTGTGCATCTCGCCCAGCCATCAGAGAGACTGGGGTGCAAGAAGACCCCTTGTTGGGGTGCAGGCTGGTGTTTGCTCCCTGAGTCTCCAACCCAGCCACCAGAGAGAATATAGTAGTATGACTCCCCTATCTATGGCTCTGTGAGGGTTCCTTTTTCGCCTCACCATATCCTGCGTGCTTATGTGGGGAGCGGGAGCTGAGACCCCACATGACACCCTGCATGACAATACACTTTGTCTTATACTCATAATTTCATAAGTTATATAATACCATATTACATATGGTATTAAATTATATAACTTAATACATAAGTTATATAATACTTATGAAAAAAGATTTCATAAGTTATATAATACCATAACAGAGATACTAATGGGGTACAGGCATACTGCATTCTTGAAACTGGGAATAGAGAAAAAGTTGAAGACACATTGAGCGTATCAGTGTCTCACAGTTGTGTTGGTGTTGACATGTGGTGGTGTCTTCCTGAGTGATGTTCATTATTGTTGTTGCGTGTTTTTGTGTGTCATCACGAGAATGTCTGAGCTTAAATTAGAGCAACAAACAAACATTACATTTCATGTTAAACTTGGCAAGAGTGGAAGTGAAATCAGGGACATGTTAGTTCAAGTTTATGGGGATAATGCCATGAAGAAAACAGCAGTGTACAAGTGAATTAAACTTTTTTCTGAGGGGAGAGAACATGTCACTGCTGAAGAGAGGTCAGGGAGGCCAGTAACAAGCAGAACTGACAAAACATTACAAAAATGTTGCTCTAATTCAAGCTCAGACATTCTCGCGATGGCACACAAAAACACGCAATAGCAATAATGAATGCCACTCAGCAAGACACCGCCACACATCAACACGAACACAACTGTGAGACATGGATATACCAAAGTTATGAAACCTTACCGAGCTATTTGTACAGTGCTGCCAATGTAAGTGCGAGGCAGTAAGTTTGCGAATTTAATAGTCAGACCTCGTACATCACCCTTCTTCTCTTGTGCCTGTCCCCAGCAAAAGGGGAGCCATGTGTCATGAAGGTGGAATCATAAGACGGTAGCTGCCTGGATTTCTGAGTCACTTACTGCTTAGAAGGAACCTTCCCTGGAGAACCTCTAGAATTGCCACAGTCTGTGTGAGTAAGAAGCTGCTAAAATGTAGAGAAATCATTTTGGTTGTTGTTGTTACTGTAGCATTACCTATCCTATCGTAACTAGGACAGGTATATTCTCAAAGCAAAGATATTTAATATATCAGAGGTGATTTCATAAAAGTAATCATTAGACTAAGAGATCGATAAGTTGATTTGATAGTACACTAAAACATATATATATTTACCACTGAATTTTGATACTCATACTCCTAAAATAGTTTCTAAAATTTATGAACAAGTCTATATAATATTTACCTTGCCTGAAATTTAATTTGTGGACCTACTAGTTAGAACTACCCTGAGGAATTTCTGGCATCAGACATCAAATCATTGGATCATATTTTACCAAAAAAAAGAAAAAAGGCAAAAACTAAGACAATCTATTATATTCTACTTCTATTTTTCCTGCCTCAGGCCCACTAATTTACCTTACCCCTTTACACACATATATATACACATTAGCACACAGACACAGTCACAGAAACAGGTGCACAGTCCACTCTATACCAGAGCTCTGCTAAGCACCAGGAATAGTTAAATAAGACATGATTCCTATCCTCCAGGAGGAAGTAAGGAAAAAAATCATACAATTATGAAGTATGATAGAGTGTAAAAAGATCTGTGATCCAGGCTACGGTAGGAGCCCAGTGTAACGAGAAGCCATTTCTACACAGAAGAAGATGAAGATGTCCTCACAAAAGAGGTGACAGTAGCTAAGTCATAAAGGAAATAAGAATTTTCTTGGTGGGCAAGGAATAGAAGTGTATCCTAGGCAAAGGCATAGCACGTACAAACATATCAAGTCACAAAAGAACTTGCCAAGCATATAGAGACTGTCGAAAATATAGTGAGCTTATAGGATAATTGCGGGACATGAATCTAGAAGAGCAGGTCAATACAGGATTGCAAAGCACATTTTAAGTCAAGCTCTTTCAGTTATCTACAAGCCATTTCAAAGCAATTGTTTAAAACAACAGTTCATTAATATCTCTCTTGTTTCCCTAGGTTGACTGGGCTTACTCTGTGGTTCTTTTTTGAGGTCTATGCTTTTGTAGTCAAATGTTAGCTGGCTGGACCTGCAGTCTATCTGAAAGCTCAATCACTTGGGCTGGAGGTTCAAGATGGCTCACTCTCATGGCTGGCAATTGATGCTGACAGCCAGAGATGTCAATGCGAGCATCTATACTTGACCTCTCCACATGGCTTGGACTTCTCAAGCAATGATGGCTGAGTTACAAGAGGGAGTGTCCCAAGAGGGAGTGGTCCAAGAAACATGAAATACTTACAACTAGTCTCTTAACTCCTGGGCTCTGAAACCGCTAAGCATTACTGTTTGAGTCTTTTTTTTTCCCCAATGGAAGTTAACAAAGACCCCATTTCTCAATGGGAGGGGCCATCTTTAATCCACCACAGGGCAATAGCTTGAACTGAAGGCATTAAATGGAAAGCAAACAGGCACTCTTAAACAGGAGACGGATAGGGCACAATTATATTTGAAAACAATAACTCTGATGGCAGAGTAAAAACAGATTGGATGGTAGAGGTAATTAGAGTGGAACATGAAGCTCAGTTAAGAAAAAATGAGTTTACATGAGAAACTATGACAGTTTGGAATCCTGATAGCCTCCAACAGGCTGCAGAGGAGAGTACAGAATCAAGACAATTTTAGGAGACATAAATGACAGGCCTTGGTGGCTAGTTTGATACAGGGACAAAGGAAGGAAAGAGAGGAAACAAAAATACTCCCAGACATCTAAGTTAACGTCTAAGTGAATGGTGATCTTATTATATGAAAAAGATGAGAAAAAGAAAGCAGCTTGGTGAGGGACACAAAGAGGATGAATCATGAATACAATTTTATTTTTAAAACTATAAATATATTTCTTCTAACAGACAAAAAAGTTTGTTTTTAAGGGAATAAAGTGCTATCTTTCTGATCTTTTCTGCAGTCAGAAAAGTGTGCATTGTGAAATAAAGGAATATTTTTCCTTCCTGTTTTACATTTTATCTATAGAGTATTCCTTGGTAAACGTGTCAAGATTCTATCACTTGGCAAATTAAATTTAGTATATCTGTCTATATTAGAAAAATGAGAGATTTTATAAAATGTAGGTTTGTCAGTCAAGATTCAAAACACTCATTTTCTAGCAAGCAGTTTTCCACTATGTTCCATTTTTCAGAGCCATATTTCAGGATATAATTTGATCACCTCCAATAGATTGGCTTTAGCCATTTCAAGTTGAGTCCCCACTTGAATTCCCCTGTAGCACTGAACTGATAGCAATAATATCCATAAAATCTATTCAGAGGACGCAGTAATCTCTACTCTGCAAATGAAATGGAATGTTAGCTACAGTTGCTTCCTCATCAAGCATAAAAACAGTATTGGAGCTCTTACTGCTAAGCATCATTACTGCTCAAGATTGGCTAATGGTAGACTGGAACAAAGCACAGGCCTCACAGAAATTCCATGCTATTGAGGAAATTCTAAATGACCCAATGTGCCACAGAAAGTACATATTGATTCTTGGATTATCTTCACACCATGCAATGCAAAATGGTTTAAAAAATATTTTCATAGGATCTTTATTTTATTTTAAAATTATTTTTACGACTACACAGTATCCTCAGACCTTATCAGTCTGTAAAATCCCATTAACATTAGAGAACCAAATTTCTCTGGATCTCACCATCCCTCAACATTTCTAGCTTCATGCAAGTATGCCCCATACATGCTACTCAAGAAATTATTTCTAGGAGTCACCAAGGAGTGTCTCACATGAGTAGAAACAAGTTCTATCAGTTCACACTTGACACTATTTCTTTAATCTCTTGAACCTGTCCCCTTCAGTGGTGATTGCTAAGGCTCCCACTTCTCACAAAGCTACACAAAGGTACCTGGTCTTCTCTGTCACCATGGTCACACTACTTCCCACTGGATACATGCCACTTCCAATGTATGGATTTTATAATCTGTGGATTTTATAATCTTGTGGATTTTATAATCTGGTGTCCCAAATGAATTATCCCCCCAAAATCATCTCATTCCCTGTTGTAAATGGTCTCCTTCAGACCCATCCCACCTAACTGCCAGATATACTCAAATGGGTCTTTGGGTCTCACTCCTAATATAGGCAAAGATGTCTACAACCATTACTAGTACATCTCACAAAACAAGCTCACTGAGCTTTTGAGCCTAAGCATACACTTTCCAAATGAAACTCTGTTTTTTATTTATATTTTTTCTCCCCTGTTTCAAACCTCATATTCTGAGAGTGACATATTCAGTGAGATGGCAGACTAGGAAGTTTCAGGCCCCCAGTCCTCCATAGAAACATTTTTTAAATAACTGTAGACTGACTAAAACAACTTTATAAGAACTCTCGAAACTAGTCCAAGATCGAAAGCAACCAAACACCTAATCAAGAAAAAGACTCATTCAAAATGGTTGAAATTTTGTGATGTCTTAACTTGCCTTTGCCCCCCTTCCTCCACAGGGCAGAGCAGTCAGGAGGAAGAGGCCCAATTCCTGGTTCCCTCCCTCCAGCCAGAAGGAGAAGAGAACACATTTGCAATGTTCTAATCTGCCTATGTGCTATCTAACCCTTTGCAGAAAAGGTTTGTCAACCCCTACTCTAAAGAAGCAAGTGAATAGAGTCAAAAAGACTAGTTAGGATGCTTCAAAGTAAGCATAGCTTGAAGTCATGTCTAGACTGAGTGAGTGGTTGACAACAATAGAAAAGAAATTAATCTAAGAGATAAGTGCATAACATGTACTGAAATTAAGTCATAGAGGTGGCACTGAGGAATAAAAATAAAGAATTTCCAAACTGATGAATGGTACAATTATTGGCCAACATAGAATTTAGGAGGGGAAAGCTTATTCTGGTAAGAACTCTGGACATGATTAAATTTAAGGTGGTAGCAAGAAATGCAAGTAGAAATAAAACCAGAGGACAAGCTTTAAATCCTAGGTTAGAGTCATCAATATGACAAAAGTTATGGGAGATGATGAGCTCTCCAGGAGACAAAATAAAAAGGGAAGAGCAAAAGGCCAAGACTGGAAAGACAACAAAGATCTACATTTAATAAACAAATGTGACACTTTCAGTCATTCATCAAATGCAGGTATCACTAAATATAAAAGTTTATCCCCTGTATAATTTCCTAACACTGTAAAAGCATTCTCACCGTATATGTTCTTTTAAAAAAGGTATAAAGCATTGTGTCATGTGGTAGAGAGGAATAGGAAAGAGCCTGGTTCCTGTGCTCAAAGGAATTTCTAACTCATTGAGAAGAACATGAAAGTAAAGAGAATCATGAATTGAATGATAACTTGGGGAAAAATGAGGATGGGGTAGGTCTAAGAAGTTATCAACCTCAAGGTTACATGTTAAAATACAAAAGTTACATACATAATGCATGTAGGATACTTTTAAATCTCATTTTATTGCTCTATTGTAGTTATAGTGAATGCTCGCAAGCCTGGAGGGATGGAAATGATAGCTATTAAATCTTACTCATCTATTGTCCACCATTGAACATTGCAGGCATTAAGTATTTCCAAAGGGGTACCATGGTAACGTCAATACTTATACTTGCCTTCACTTATGATTACCCCACTCTCTCTACAACATGCCTTTGAGTCACTTTTTCAGTGCTGCTCTACTTGATAAAACCAGCTCTCCACTGTGCTACTTATACATGGAGAAAAGTAAATTTATCAATAAAACCTGCTAGACAGATTCCTTCCAATCTATCAAAAAATCAGGGCCTTAAGGCATCAAAGCTCACCCCAACTGTGCTCTTTCTGCAAGGTAATGGCAAAACTGCAACACGATCAGGGAAGCATTTTGCTTTAGAACTGCCTTTTAATCACATCATTTTATAATGTAAATAGCAAAAGTGGCTTACACTGACTCGGAGGCCCTGGAGAACTCCAGGAAACTCCATACTTCTCACTGGCTAGCCTCTAAGAACACACACAGGTAAGGAAGTAATGTGTTGAGGCAAAATCCACACTGCTTAGAAAGTGTGTAAGGAAAAAAAGATAAAAACCTCTGTTTTTAGACAAATCCCCTAATCACAAAAAATCTTGATAGACCACTTAAGAAAAGTCTCTGCTTCTGAAGAGACCAACCTCTGCAGAATCTCTCAAAGACGACAAAATTAGCAGTCAAGGTGATTGAAAGGAGACATTATATGTTAAAATGGAATGCTATTAGAACAGATGTGGTTAGGAGAACAAAAAAAAGAGAGAGAGAGACTACACTGCATCTGTCTAGAAAAGTAAAATGGAAATAAAAATGCTGACTTGGCCACATTTTCCTAGGAGTTAGTATATTTATCCATTTCCAGTTAAGCAGGAAAAGAAGGTTTGAGTTGAAGATATTCTCCCCATCACCAGGTTAAAACGTGATCAACAGTCAGATGAACTATCATAAGCTGATGGGGTTTTATTCCATTCATTATTTACTGCTCACTGAAGGTCCCTTTTCCCCATCCAACAGGAAATTGCCTTTCTTAGAAATGAAAAACATCCATCAACCTACACAATACAAGTTTTATTATACACATAAAATTCCATATTTTACCCCCAATGTTTCATTGGGTCACATCATCCTGTCTAAATAGTAGTACAGTTCTAGAATTTAAAAGGTCATGGAGGAGTAGTTATAAAGTAAAAAGCTTCTTGCTTTAATTCATTCTTTTTTAATTCATAAGCTTCTTTTTTAATTCATAAGCTATATTAACAAATGAGAGTGACCTATGGAACCCAGGTATAGGTATGGCTTGGTTTTCCAATTCCTTTAAGGAAGACTAAACAACTATTTTTTTTTTTCCTCAGAGCTTCTTAGAGTTGACTAGATTTTTGTTAGGGTAGGGACGAGGTCTGGGGTGAATATAGAGAAAGGTGTTTTCCCTGAGTTTAGGTACTGTTGTTTCATAAACAAGACCAGTACCTTCAAGAAAGAGATACATAGGGGCCGCCGGTTAGCTCAGTTGGTTAGAGTGCGAGCTCTCAACAACAAGGTTGCTGGTTCAATTCCCACATGGGATGGTGGGCTGCACCCCCTGCAACTAAGATGGAAAACAGCGACTGGACTTGGAGCTGAGCTGCGCCCTCCACAACTAGATTGAAGGACAATGACTGATGGGTCCTGGAAAAACACACTGTTCCCCAATGTTCCCCTATAAAAATTTTAAAAAAATAAAAAAGAAAGAGATACATTTTAAAAGAGCCTCATTAGAAAATCAGACTTTTAAGGAAAGAGAATATATATTTTATTTGAAATCCTGCAAAGCCTGAAGAAAGGCGTTGAGAAGAGTGTATGAGTAGTTGGACAAATCGGGCATTTACACACAAAGCATTTATAACACTAAATCATATAAATGCCAGTCCACATAACCAACACGATTTAGTCCCCAAAGCAGTCAGCTAGATTTGAGAGCACAGTCATGTGCCACATAACGTTTTGGTCAAAGACAGACTGCATATAAGATGGTATAATAGTCCCATAGGATGATAATGAAGCTGAAAAAGTCCTATCACCTAGTGATGGTGTAGTCATCCTGTAACCCACATGCAGTTCATTTCTTGAGCATCCATTCTGCTTTAATTCAAGCTTGCTTTCTGTATACTGACAGAACTGTAACTCACTTGCATTCTTCCCCCAGATCCCCTTCCTGTACGTATACTGTATGTCTGCTCCTTTTAATCATTAAGCCCTTAGGACATTAGGTTCTGGTCAACACCAAACTCACTTAAGAATAAAGCTTCGGGTCTGTCAGTCATGACCAAGAGACAATAACCAAACCTCAAACTAGAATAAGGTTTGAGTCAAACACAGATAACACCTTGGCCTCAGTTATGTTTCAGCTCCACACTCATGAAAGCAGACAGGCCCACAGACTGCATCCCCTGGGAACCAGAACAAACAGTGCCACGACTGACACCAGGACCTGAAGCCACGATCAATTGCTCCCTGCCTTAGCCCCGACCAATCAGTAGAGTCCACGACCCCAACTCCCATAGCAACCACGATTAATGATGTTTCCCTTATATAACCTAGACACTAGAGGCCATCCGGGAGCCAGGTTTGTGAGAGAAATTGCTCATCTGTGTCTCTGGGCTTGGCGCCAACTCCTTAAATAAACCTTCACTTTCTTTGCTGCAAACTCCTGCTCGTGTTTTCTTTTGGCTTGGCTGCACGCAGACCCCTCGAGTCTGCAGTAACAATCCTAATGCTGTAATGCAAAGCATTACACAAATACTTAACCAATGTATTACAATTGCCTATGGTATTCAGTAGAGTAACATATGGTACCAGTTTGTAGCCTAGAAACTGCAGGGGAAAAGATTTTGTCACCCCAAAATATGTCTATTTGGCATAAGGATTACTTCAAACTTGTTAATTTGAACAAATAGCAGTCATGGGACATACTTTGAAAACCAAGTAGAAGTTACTCTTCCTAAGAGACACTTACATGTGTAAGGGAAATCCCCATTTGTAAAGATGTGACCCTCTCTGTACCAGGAAGAAAGGAATGACCTTATCTCTAGACATTTTTATCAATGCAGAAGACTTAAATTTGCATAACAGCCTTACCCTTGTTTACTGTGCTTTTCCTGGTCACCTCCCATAACTTTCTCCCCATCCCCAACATCTTCTTTTGTCTTCCTCTGGAGATAGTATTGAAGGTGGTGGCTTTAGCCATTTTAGCAAGTTTTCCGGGTCTCTCCCATTGTACAGAGAGGTGTACATGCTATTAAACTTTTGTCTTTCTCCTGTTAATCTGTCTTTTATCACAGGGATGTCTCAGCCATGAACCCAGAAGCATAAAGGAAAAATTACTTTTCCTCTTCTACAGAGCAACAGACTATACCATACAGCCTGGGTGTGCAGTAGGCTATGCCATCTAGGTTTGTGTAAGTGTGCTCTGTAATGTTTGCACAATGACTAAATTGCCTAAGGACACATTTCTCAGAACAAATCCCCATCATTAAGTGATACAGGACTGTAATTTGGCTGCCACAGAAGCCATTCCATGGATCACGAGGTTTGATTTGGTGAATCTCCTGCTTTGTAGGTGTTTCCTTCCTCTTCTATGTCTGTTTCCCTAGAACAGGGGTGTCCAAACTTTTTTCAACGTTTTTTACCAAGGGCCATATGCGGTAAAATACACAAACAGCCGGGCCACTCACTCGAGGTGAAGCACGTATTGCCTTACCTGGTTTATTTAAGTAAACTAAATATATTTTTGGAATTTGTTGCGGGCCAATTAACAATGGATTGCAGACCACAGTTGGCCCACTTGGCAGCAGTTTTGACACCCCTGCTCTAGAAGCTCTTAATTGATCAAAAAGTATAACTGTCCCTATAGGAGAGACACATTCTTCAGCCAAAGATACACAAGCAACTGAACTTTAGGGCCATACATTCTCATTGTGCTTTCCAATCCTTCTTGCAATCCACCAATGTCTCTCTTACCTTTCAAAACCCACCACCAGGAAGCTTACCATCATTTGCTTGATGCTGTTAATTAAAGGTATTACAGTGATTTATATCTGCAAATACTTTCAATTAATTGTTTTATAATTTTGTAGGGGAGCAAAATTTGCCACCCCAAAATGTGTCTCTCTGACATGAAGATTATTTTAGACTGATTATTTTTAAGAAGCTGAAGACTCAGAAGTTTTTCTTTTTACCTCCACCTTAACTGCCTAAAAGAACTTAGATAGAGGACCTAGTCTAGGAAGAGAGCTATTATCAGAAATAACAACAAAAAATATGGGCTAGGTGTGGTAGGCTGGGGAGGACTTGGCAGGGCCTGCCTGTTCACACTCTCCTCTGTGTCCCTGTGGGGACAGAGCCAGGAGATCAGTTTCCAGGCTCTCGCCCTCATGTGGAAAGGTGCTGGCTCAGGTAGTAAATGGCCATCAACTGTGATTGGCTGGCCATCAGCTGTGGCTACTTGGCCGTCAGCTGTAACCAGTGAGCCATTGGCCACGAATATAACTGCCGTGGCTACACTAGCAGCGAATGGTGGCTGGCAAGCAGTGGATTGCAGTTAGCCCGGCGGACTGTGGATTGAGGATTGCAGAGAGGCAGATTGCAGTTAGCAGGACGGATTGCAGCTAGCAAGTGAGGTTGGTTGACAGAAAAGCAGATAGTGGGTTGCAGATCATGTGACTCCTGCTTCCTGTATCTCCAACCTAGCCGCCAGCGAGACTATAGTGGTATGACTCCCCTACCTATGGCTCCGTGGGTGTTCCTTTGTGGCCTCACCATGTCCTGCGTTCTTGTGCGGGGAGCGGGACCAGAGACCTCACAAGACAGTCCTTTAGTCTCTGCATGGCATGACACACTTGTTTACCATACATTTGCTCTTCCCATCTTCTTGTAAGTTGTATTCCTTCCTTTTGAAGTCATAAGCCCTATCCATTCCTTAGGTCAGAATTACATATAAGCCTCAATTTCCGACTTGTCCTTGGGTCTCATATTCTGTTTTTATTTTATTTTATTGGGGAATATTGGGAAACAGTGTGTTTCTCCAGGGCCCATCAGCTCCAAGTCATTGTCCTTCCATCTAGTTGTGGAGGGCGCAGCTCAGCTCCAAGTCCAGCCGCCGTTTTCAATCTTTAGTTGCAGGGGGTGCAGCCCACCATCCCAAATAACCAGCACCTTGTTCTTGAGAGCTCGCGCTCTAACCAATTGTGCCATCTGGCTGCCCCCCGGGTCTCATATTCTTATGGGGGCCCTGCTACATACATTATAAAAATTTTTTTTCTGCTCTTAATCTGTCTTATGTTAATTTGGTTATTGACCAGCCAAAGAACTTAAAAGGATAGAAGGAAATTTTTTTTCCTTCCCAACAATTTCATATTATTCTATTCACACTAATTTTAAAACTATAACCACCATTGGCAGCACTATGTAAATATTTAAGTGGCCACATATTTTGGATATTTCCATAATAATGGAATTTTCATTGTAAATGCAGGAGGTATTTCTAATCAATATTATGAATAAATCTTGCCAAATTCATCTTTGAAGCCTCTGGTTTACACTGGCACTGTTCAACAATGTCCTATTTTAGATATTAAATATTTAATAGTAATATTTCTTCTACTTGCATGAGCAGAAAACATTCTTCCTGGCTCTTAAAACCCAAGCTACTAACATTATTAAATAACTAGGCAATTTGTTGTCTTAAAATACAAACACAAAATGAAAAAAGTGAACCAACCGCTTAACTATTCCACCTTAAAGACTGTCTTATCTTTTAATCTGCCTGAACCACACACATGGCAGGTTTTCCTCATGCACTAGACCACTGGTCAACAACTATTATTAGGAAAAATCAAGCATTTCTGTGTGTTTGGTGTGGAGAAAGAGGGTTTACTTGAAAAGTAACCTAAAACCATACTTAGTGAATAAGAGAAGTGCTTTATTCAAAGACTGAACTACAGTGTAGAAGTCCATAATTATCATTACATACTTTTAAAGTCCTGAAGCGCTGATGTCATAAGGGTGATAACTGAGTTTCACTTTATTGCTACAGAAACAAAACATCTCAAGGCAAACAGGAAAACAACATTCAACAGTCCAGCCAAGACAACATCAAATTTAATTTGGCACATCCTAAGGATCAAACATCCAGCAAGGCAACATGGATTAAACTCTCTCAATCGAAGGACGTCAGCAGACTCACAAGATAGAACCATCCAATTCTAAACTGTCAACAAATAGAATTCTACAAGATCTGGGTTTCCACATTGCAATGGATGAATCGTAGATATACTGATTGCATCACCCAGATTATCTGTTACATGTCTGCCTTACAAGAATTTGGGGAAAAACTTTATAATTCTATTTTGCCTTGTATTTGGAAAAATTACTCATTTGTGTGAGTAAACAAAAAAGAAGACTCAGTTTGGGTTTGGAGTTGGTTAGCTTTACCAGGCCTAAGGAAGTCAATCAGCAGAGTCAACCATCTGAATAAACATTGTATATTGTTTAAGGCTATGGTTCGCCACCCCCCCTAAAAATATCTTATTCACCATCCTGCCTCAATGCCTGAATTTCCACCGACGTTAAATCATTCCTTGTCATCACTGTACCCAGATGTCTCCTTAAAAGTGCAAATATTCCTGGCGAGGGGAGTGCACTCAGGTTTGCAGCTTCCATATTCTGATACCTTTTCGTGAATTAGAAAAAAGTGCCCTGTTGGGCAAATGCTGTTCCACTGGAGCAAGGCTGTGGCTCTGGGTTCAATTTCAGCCCTCAATAGTCCCCACAGCCTGCAGCATTTGTGTATAACAATACTGGGATGCCTGCTGATAGTCAATGAACCCAGCTCTTATTTTTTTGGGAGCCTCCATATTGCTGTTGATGCTTTTGAAAAGTAATCTCCTACTTACCCTAGGCAAAACCTTCTTGAGAGACCCCTAAATGAAATGTCACAGCTATTGTATTAGCAATCCTGAGGAAAGACAGGTTTTAGGTGCACCTGCCTGGTGTTTATTTCAATGACAGTTGACAGTTGACCCAACCAAGCCTCTTATCCCTGACACTTTGATGGCTGCCCCGAAAGGAAACTTTTTTTGGGGAAACTGTAGCTTTATTTACAGAATTTTTTATTTATTTTATTTTATTATATTAGTTTCAGGTGTACAAAACAATGTAATAGACATTTATCATTTATATCCCTCACAAAGTGATAACCCCCCTCCCCCCATCTACTACCACTCTGACATCGCACAGAGCCATTACATTTCCACTGTCTCTATTCCTAATGCTCTACTCCGCTTCTTGTAACCATATACATATAAAAATTGTAGTTGACATTCATTATTGTTCAGCTTCAACTTCTCCTTTCACCACTCCCAGTCTCCCCATGCCCAACCAACACTTTCTTTTACTGAAAATCTTCCAAAACTTTTATTTCTGGATCTTCGATTCAATGGTGTGCTCGAGTTGGCTCATATGGGCCTGCTAGAGCCAGTTGTGCTCATCTCCTGCCAACTCTACATTTCCTAATGTTATGTGGGTAGCTGAAAATAAGCCATAACAGGAGACGTTATACTATGGAAATCAGCAAACACTTGTGGAAAAAAAAGAAACAGGCCCAAGGTGAAGTCACTTGTCCCCAGGACAGCAAACAAAGACTTAATTGTAGTTTCAGCCCCTCCTAAGACTGGAATTTTAAACTGCAATTTCCTGATCAACATTAATGAGATAATCTTCCTGATAAGTCCCCTACAGCCCTTCTCCCAAAGACTGGGGGACTTTCCCTGCAAGAATCCTTTCTTTTCTTGTTCTGCCCAGTTTCCTATAAAAATCTTCCATTTTGCACACCTTCTTGGAGCACCTCTATTTACTAGATGGGATACTGTCCAAGTCAAGAATCATTCAATTAAGCCAATTAGATCTTCAAATGTACTCAGTTAAATATTTTTAAAATACTATAAATTGAGCTTTTAAAAAAAAAAAATGCAGAGCCAATTTTTAAACATTTACCATCACACCACTGCCATATTTTCAAAAATTAAAAAATTCTCCTACTCTCACAAGATTTCTTTTCAATACCAGTTTTTAATCAGTCAAGTAAAAGGTGGTTCTCCCAAGATATCACCATCTATCTTGAAGCTGTCTCAAGTGAAAGTAGTTCATTTTACCATATTCCTATAACAGATTTCCTTCAGGAAGCCCTTGAAAGCATTATCTGAAAGGAATACTCTTACTTTATACCATTACAGCATGTAATGTATAATTCTATAATCATTTGCTTCATCATATGAAATTTTGTTATGCATCTGCCTCCACTCTTTGCTGAAAGCTACTTGAGGGCAGGAGCTATGTTATAATAATCATTGTACATCCAGCAGATTATTCTTGCCTTCGATTGCTGTTAAAAACCATTGCTTTGCTCATCCTCCAATAGAAACATTACAGCTTTCAAGAGTGCATCGCCTCTCTTCCTTGCAGTCACATCTGCATCTTGAGCAACTCCCTCACATTCAATGACAAACCTAAGCCCTGCTGTCACGCTGGGCAACTTCAACATTCTTGAGGATGACTCATGCAATTTATACCCACAAATATCCATTATTTTTTCAACCCCATTCTACTTCAGCTACTATTTCCAAAGACCATACCCTAGACCTTCATTTCTACAGGATATTTTCCACTTGCAATATACAGTGAGAGAGGAAGAAGAAATTTCCAAACGCCAACCTTCTTGGCTGAGACCCCCCTGGAGTAAAAGACAGATTAACAGTGTTAGGGATATCAAGACCGGAAAGAACCCAAGTGGCACTCAGAGAGTTAGGAAGGTCAGCTTTATTACGCCGGCGGGCTCAGCGGGATCTTTCTCAAAATACTGAGCCCTTAGCAAGGTTTTGAGCAGGTTTTTATGGGTTGGGGACTTCCTTGAGTCCGGGAAGGAGTAGGTGTCGTCTGGTGATTGGGTCGGGGTGTGGCTTGGAGGGGGTTATGCGGAAGTGGGCTGGGGTTTAGGCTGGGGACCTCTCTCTCCGCTCTGGCCACCATTTCAGGTCACTTTCATGTGGCAGGGAACTACTTTAGGTCAGTTTTTCCATCAACAGGAGAAAAATAAACAGAAATGTAATAGCATGTACACCTCCTGTACAATGGGACAGGGACAAATCCAGGAAAATTGAATAACTAGCCAAAATGGCTAAAGTCACCACCCTAAATACCATCTCCAGATAAAGACAGGGGGGGGAGAGAGAGAGAGAGAGAGAGAGAGAGAGAGAGAGAGAGAGAGAGAAAGAGAGAGAGAGAGAGAGAGAGAGATGGTGTGGTACTGAAACTAGATGCCAGAGGAGTCTGGGGCTCATGCTGCCCGTGCCACTCAGATAATAGACCAACATAGGAGATGAGCCATAGGCTAAGCGTTTATTATCAGAGCACCAGTGGTCTGAGAAGGCAGTGGGTTCACACCTCCAAAAACTGCCTTAACATTCTCAGTCCGACTGGGGTATTTAAAGGAAAAAGGGTCTGCATGGAGCCTTCCCTCTGGCCATGTGAGTCTCTGGTGGAGTCAGGAACCCAGGAACAATGATGGGATTTAGCCTGGAGATTGTGATCAATAAGCCTAAGGGTATTAATCATAAATTTCAGGGTAATTTTCTAAAACAGGGAACTGGGTGGGACAGGGGACATTACACAGGGGGATGATCTATTGTTAAGCTATAGGTACATCAATTAAAGGCGAGGCTAGGGACTTGGAGATGCCTCTACTATGGGGAGGCCAACCCAGCCCTGTTTCAGTGTAATGCAGTGTGGTGTGATGTGGTGAGGTGAGGTGTGGTGTGATGTGGTGAGGTGTGATGTGGTGTGGTGTGATGTGGTGAGGTGTGATGTAGTGAGGTGTTATGTGATATGGTGAGGTGTGATGTGGTGAGGTGTGATGTGGTGAGATGTGGTGTGATGTGTGGTGTGGTGTGGTGTGGTGTGGTGTGGTGTGGTGTGGTGTGGTGTGATGTGGTGAGGTGTGGTGTGATGTGTGGTGTGGTGTGGTGTGGTGTGGTGTGGTGTGGTGTGGTGTGGTGTGATGTGGTGAGGTGTGATGTGCTGTGGTGTGATGTGGTGAGGTGAGGTGTGGTGTGATGTGAGGTGTGATGTGGTGTAATGTGGTGTGGTGTGATGTGGTGAGGTGAGGTGTGGTGTGATGTGTGGTGTGGTGTGGTGTGGTGTGATGTGGTGAGGTGTGATGTGCTGTGGTGTGATGTGGTGAGGTGAGGTGTGGTGTGATGTGTGGTGTGGTGTGGTGTGATGTGGTGAGGTGAGGTGTGGTGTGATGTGTGATGTGGTGTGGTGAGGTGTGATGTGGTGAGGTGTGATGTGGTGAGGTGTGATGTGGTGTGGTGTTGTCGACATAAAATATCCAGCCTAAGAGAAAGCTTATAGAGTTTATTTGAACCAAACTGACAACAATAGCCAGGAAGCAAAATCTCAACAGATTGAGAAAATACTCTGCAAAATGGCGGTTTGCAGCTTATTTTACACCTAGAATCAAAGGAGGGTTACATGAAATCCACTGGTGACAGATTAAAAGGGTAAGAGAAAGCAAAGCGGGGGACATCTCTGGGATTGGATAAAAGTAAATTGGAGAGACAGATACTTCTTTCACACAGGTGGGTGTAGGACAGTTAATAGTTCACATAGAGATGTTAATCAAGGGACAAGAATAATAAGGGATTCTGTGCTTTCCTGCTCTGGTCCAGAAAAAGGGATTACTGACATTCCAAGGATGTCACCTTAGGTGCAAAAAGACAATACACAGGCTCACTTAAAGAGAAAATTGACTTTATGAAGGAAGCTTTTGCCTAAAGATGTGACTTCCCGCCATGGCCCACTTAGTTATGAAATTTCTTATGCTCACGCCATCTTATGTGGTTATTTTCAGTCTCCTGAGCTTGTCAGGCTTAATATGTGGCCCCTTTTCCATCCACAGTGTGGTGAGGTGTGGTGTGGTGCTGAGAGCCAGTTATGGGAAGTTACTAGGTAAAGCACAGTAAACAAGGTTATGGTTATGCAGATTTAAAGTCCCTGCCTTCTCCATTGATGAGTTTCTAGACACTGGGTCATCCTTCTCTTCCTGGTGCAGAGAGGGAGACACCTTACAAATAGAGATTTCTCTTATAAATGTAAATGTCTCTTACAGTAGAACTTTTGGGTTTTCACACCTTTTCATACACCTGTAGTTTCTTAAAAATAATCAGCTCAAAGTCATCCTTATGCAAAAAGACATTTTTTGAGGTGTCAAATTTTGCTCCCCTTCAATACCAGACTCTAAGTTCCCACTGCCTGAAACAATATCTGTTCTTCCACTGTACTTGCTATTTAGTTTAGCCAGACTACCTACAATATTTCCTTCATTTTTCCTTTTTCTCTCAGGTAGCCATACCCTTTCAGTTCCACATATTTCCCTATAAAACTGAAATTCCATGAAGAATCATTTCAGTCCCTTTCTGACCAGCACTTCCAACTCATTTAATCTGATATCCCTCATTAGTATAGACCTTAACGTCACTCACCCTCTCATGAGTACTAGCAGCCAGCCACCTTCCCTCTTTCTATATCCAGCCTGCTGAGCCTGCTGAGAGAAAGCAGAAAAAAAGACAACTGCACTGATAGATTTCATGAAAGAGTCATGGTCTCCAACTGCAGGTGGCCTCTAAGTGGCTCACAGCAATCCTTCTACATCTGCTCTTGCTTTCATTTAAAAAAAAATGTTATTATGGTAAAATATACATAACGTAATACTTACTTCAACTATTTGTGTCTTGCTTTCATTTTATGGAAGCTTTTCTCAACATTTACCACTCTCCCAGAAACCCTTTCCCTAGTCTTATCCCCTTTCAAGGGACAAGCTTTTCTCCTGAATCACAGCTAAAAGCAAGGCTTTCATGTAAGCCCACTGCTAACATTAGCAGAACCCAGGGCAAGAATGAAAATGGAGGCCTTTGGCTACAGCCTATACTTCCCTTGTTTTTCTGACTCTTTTCCATACCATGAGGGCCCTCTTAACAAACCTATGGACACCCCAACCTGTATGGCTAAGCTCCATCCCCATCCCCCAAACAGATGTCTCTTGTCCACTTCTCAAACCCAAGGGTACAAATACCAGTGTCATAATCTTCCCTCGGAAAGACAGACTTTGGGAAGAAAACTGTGTAGACCCTGAAAGTGGGCTGAAGTGTTTGGGAAGAAATTCCAAAGTCTCAGGTACTTGGAGCATTGTTTCAAAGGGGATCTCAAACTCTGGGTGTACCTACCCCATTAGCAACATGGACTTCACACCTTGTAAAGAGGGTATAGCCATAGGAGGATTAGAACATCAGGCTCAAGGCAAGGGTTCTGGTTGCCTGGGTTTTCCTTACTTCGTTATACTGTATCATATACACCTATACTTCAGCCATACCCCCAAAGTCTGCTATTTCCAAAATATGCATGCTTTTACAACTCTGAGCCTTTGACCATTCCCTTCTCCCTGTCTGGAACTTCATTCGCTATCCACCAGTCTGTCAAGCCAACTCTTCCCAGACTCAGTTTACTCATCATCTTCTTTGGGAAGACTGTGTTAGTTACACCTTCCCCATACTCTTACAGCACCTAAGCAATTCTCTGTCACTGCATGTATCACACTGCTGTGGCATGTTTACCATGTTTCCCCGAAAATAAGACCTAGCCGGACAATCAGCTCTAATGCGTCTTTTGGAGCAAAAATTAATATAAGACCCTGTCTTATTTTACTGTAATATAAGACTGGGTCTTTAATATAACATAACATAACATAACATAATATATACCATGTCATATTAATTTTTGCTCCAAAAGACACATTAGAGCTGATTGTCTGGCTAGGTCTTATTTTGGGGAAATATGGCACATGTCTGGCTCTATAACTACACTATAAGCTCCTGGAGGGAATGGACTATGTCTATCCAATCTTTTATCCATTGATTCTAGAGACTTTTCCTGTTATATAATGTGTACTGGAAATATAAACTCAACAAAGTAGTAAACAATCAACATTGGTTGAATAATTAAATGATGACTGTTTATTTCTGATATTTCTGTAATATTTTATATTAAAATATGACTCTATTCTTTCTTAAAATTTACTGAGATTCTTGTATTCAGTCTTTTTTTTTTTTTACAATAAATCCCCAAAACTACTTTCTTCTATGTCCATGGGATTCCTACACCAATCAGAACAAAAGTCACAGTAAAGTACAGTCTAGAATTCTGTGTTCCCCCAAAAGCAGACCTTACGATAAGGATTTGGTTACAAGTAATTAATTTTGGAAGTGATGCCAGAAATCACCACGAGAGGGTAGAAAAGAGATAGCAAAGAAGGAAAGCTAACACAAGGTGTGTTAATAAGTGGTCTCTGCTATGGGCATCTACACCAATACCGTGTTTCCCTGAAAATAAGACCTAACCGGAAAATAAGCCCTAGCGTGATTTTTCAGGAGGACATCTCCTGAACATAAGCCCTAATGCGTCTTTTGGAGCAAAACTTAATATAAGACCCAGTCTTATTTTGGGGGAAACATGGTAGTGTCCTCTATATTACCTCTATGCCTTCTCAAAGAAAAACAAGAAAAGCTGTTTAGCTTTTGAGGAGAAATTAACCTAAAATAAAATCTCAAAGATGCTTTGGTCTCATTCTGCTAACCTTCACATCCATCTACTTCAGGAATTTTAGGTTCCTCTACTGTATATGACCCAGTCCTTGAAGTTCTCCACACTCTTCCTCTGTTCGACAAATGCACACCTCATCATTTACATTTACACTAATAAAGAAAAACTCAGCAATAAACCCTGATAATCTGCTGTGCCAAATGGAACGTGTTCAGCTAAGTAATGTAAATTGCAGATTCTCCACCCTAAAGTTAAATATACAAATTGGTAGTTACAAAATAGTCACGGGATGTAAAGTACAGCATAAAATAAATTAGTGAATTGTGTTATTAGATTGGTGCAAAAGTAATTGCAGTTTTTGCAATTATTTTTAATCTTTTAAGCTGCAATTAGTTTTGCACCAACCTAATACAACTATGTATGGTGCCAGGTGGGTACTAAACTAGTCAGGGGGATCACTGCATAAATTATATAAATGTCTAACCACTACACTGTACATCTGAAATTAATATAAGGTAATATTTATTGTCAACTGCAACTGAAAAAAATAAATAATTGTTTTAAAATGTATGGTAAACCCTAGCTATTCACAAAAATTAAGTCCCACACTCTTAATTCTCAAATACCACCTTAGAATAACATTTTCCCCCATAAAATATGCATGCAATGAATAGGAAACAAAATTACACTGTAAAGGAAGTGCTAGCCCACTTGCTAGATTAGTGCTCCAAACTCAACTTTATGCTGTAGCAAAATTTAACTTTCTCAATTTCATGGACATGTGTGAGGAGAGTTGAAATTGTAAACGTTAAAATCACTAATGCCAAGTGTTTTAGTTAGCTTCGCCTATATAACAAATCACTCCCAACTCATGAAATATAACAATAGGCATTTTATTCTTGCTCATACATCTATGTGATCAGTTATGAGTTCAACTGACTGGGCTGAGGCTTAATTCTAAGCTGCAGATTGGGTTCAAGCCTGTTTCACATGAGTAGTGTCCTCCTTGGATCAGAGAGCCAGCTGGAGCATGCCTATTTCATGGCAAAGGCCTGTAGGGCAAGCCCAACAACCCTGGTACATTTCAAGCCTCTACTCACATCACACTCACTCACATGACATTGACCAAAGTAAGTCATATGGCCAAGCCCAATATCAATGGGACAGGGTGGATTCAACCTTCCCATGGAGATGGAGAGGGAGAGGATGATTATTTGATAAACAATAATGTAATCTACCACACAAAGTCAAGAGTAATCTCATGTTCAATTTTTCCTAGGAATAGAACCAACAAAGCAAGCCCCCTAATGTACCAAAGCAAGCCCCCAATGCAGCAAAATCAGACTATATTCAACAGTTAGAAGTTCAAAGTGAAGTTTTTTTCTAGTTTGCTCGATGAATATTTTGTAAACAACATCTAATACTCCTTCACATTTCTATGTTTTATAAACAGTTCAACAAATTATATGTCAAAGAATTCTAAGGGAGGAAGTTTCCTGATAAGAGGAATCTCATAAAGAAATTATGGTATATTTAGAAACCAGAATGACATTTCTATCTTTTATTTGTTTACCACTTGAACTTTAGCAACGATATGGCAATGCATTAAAAGTCTTCTTAGTCATTTTCTTGGTGATTTTCCACCCTCCTGAAAAATTATAGACCCAACAATAGTTCAAGGACTTCATAATTCACCAAAATAGTCTAAACTTCTGGAAAACTCTTTTTTCTGAAACGCTCAGGACTTATGGCCTATGAAGCTAAAGCTGACCTGCTTTCAGCTTGAGGTCTTTCTCAATCTGTGGAATTTATGAATAAATCCATTTTTGCTATGATGTCTGTTTATGGTAAAGAGATAAAAAGTGATTCTCATTTGTGAGATGCCAGCAGTAATAGCAGTACTCGCAGTAACAGCTCTTTCAATTACAGTTCTGACCAGTGGCTATAAAAGTACCACTTTATACAGAAGCCTCACCAAAGTGCCCCAGCATGGCGACATGATTCAAGTTGTTTTTCTCCTTACTAATGTGTATCCTTACATTTTGGAGAGTTATTTATGTTTTATTTCCCCCTGATGCTCTTTAGATTTCTGGTCAGTGATATTTTATCATAGATAGGAAAAGAAACAATACTTAATTAGGTTTTTAAAAGGTTTGACTTTAGCTTTAGCCATAGTGATTTTATCACAGCATGGCAGAGAGAGGAGAAAAGCTAACACAAAGTACTGAAAAGGAAGTCTCAGCAGGCAAGATGGCAAAGACTCTTAGTGAGAAAATTAAGTTGGACAGGATATACACAAAGCACACTCTAGCAAGCAATCGATAATGTAAAAGTTAGTATTTAGAGGGCATCTTTTATTCTAAAAATTCAAGGAACTTTTCAGGCATGAAGTACCCATTTATAACATTTTTCTGGGTCAAGAAGTAAACACTGCTTGGTTGGACTTGCAAAGGAGGAAACAAGAAAGCTGGGTTATCTGATCATATAGAAAGAGTCAACCAGGGTCTGTAAAACTAAATCTAGCAATCTACACAACAAGGTATATATGATGTTAAACTGGTAAAAACAGGTGATCCTAGAATGTTAGAGTATGGAAAGAAGGCCGAAAGCAAAGGGCTTATACCCCAGCAACTATGGTTTTGACTCAGGCAGAAATCATACATTCTTTTCCCAAGGGCGTTAGTTTGATATTTGTGGATACTGAGGTACAAGAGGACTTCATTTTTTTGTACTAATTCTAGTAGAAAAATTCCAACATACATACATACAGAGAGAGAGAGAGAGAGAGAGAGAGAGAGAGAGAGAGAGAACCTAAGTGTGTCACCTTGGAAATAAAACAAAAATTTAAACATTCACGATTATAAGGTCAAGAGAGGAATTAAACATTGTTAAAAAACAAAGAATTCAACTGAGTAGAAGTTACCCTTTTGTAAGAGACATGTACATTTATAAGGGAACTCTCCATTTGTAAGGGTGTCTCCCTCTCTGTACCAGGAAGATGAGGATGACTAAATCTCTAGAAACTCTTACCAGTGGAGAAGGCATGGACTTAAATCTGCAACCTGACCCTTGTTTACTGTGCTTTTCCTGGTCACCTCCATAACTGCCCCCTACCCCATCTTTTATCTTTAGCTAGAGATGATATTTAAGGTGGTGGCTTGGCCATTTCAGAGAGTTACTCAGTTTTCCTGGGTAGCTCCTGTGTATAAGAAGGTGTACATATTATTAAACTTCTGTTTGTTTTTCTCCTGTTACTCTTTTATTTTGGGGAGGGGAGGGGGGTGTCTCAGCCAGGAAACTAGAAAGATAGAGGATCTATGCCAGAGACGGATTTTGGAATGGCAAATTCTTCTCCCTTTCACATCTAAATGAGTAAATGCCCACTCATCATTCTCTTTTTTCAAAATTAATGAAACCTCATTTCATCATGAATTATAAATATACAAACTTTTTCAGAAATAACTTCGCGGTGTTAAAAAATAAATGGCTCCTCAGGTGGGTACTAGACTAGTCAGGGGGATCACTTTGTAAATTATATACATGTCTAACCACTATGAAACTAATATAAAATAATACTGAATGTAAAAAAAAGTATTTGTAACTGTGTTTAAAAGACTGGGATAATTTAGAAAACAACTTTAAATATATTTTCTTCGAAATAACTCAATTAAATAAAACCATTTTTTCCTACCATAAAAAAAGAGAAACCAAAATCTTAGGGCTATAAACTCTTTAAAATAATAAAACTAAATTTTCAACTAATCAATAGGTGAAAAAGAATAAAGAGTTGGACTCAAGATAAATAGGTTTAAAAAAACAACAATGAAAAGTGCTACTCTTTTTATTAAGTATTTACTCTGTGACCTACACTGAGTTAAGAGGTATTCATAAGAACTATGTTTTGGTTCTCTTTTAAAGTTTCTATTTATCTTCTGAGATGTTGTATCTTTTCATACGTTACGAGAATTTTTTTACATTATTGAGCATCAAAACTGCTTTAAAACACTTGTCTAGTTCTAACATTTGGGTCACCTTAGAGTCAGTCTCCATTGATTGCCTTTTCTCTTCGGAATGGATCCTGTTTTCCTGTTTTCAAATGTTAAATAATTTTGGATTGTGTAATGAACACTGTCGGGGAGAGTTGGTTGTATTATATTCTTCCAAAAAGTAGTGGGGGGGGGAGGAAATGGCTCCTTAACTTTAGGAAATAATGTGCAGATTCCACCACTTTTGCATATGATATAGATTTCATCAACTGATTCCATATAAGAATGTATTTTCAAGATCACTATTTCATGAATAAAATTTCTTCAGAAATTTTTCCTCTCAGAGAGCTAATGTTCTTTACAAAAACTTCCCACTTACAGTATTAACATTTTGTAGTTGAATACTGAGAGCTCAAATGAGAAAAACATCAGTACAAAAATTATCAATACTTTTATTCTTTAGGGTTCTAGAGTTAAATTCCTGTAAACTTTGCAACACATTGATTTACCCTTTCATTTTTCTATTAAAAATTGTAGATAAAAATCAAACCTAGAAAAAGATCAGAAATTCTAACAGAAATATTCTAAGATTTTTTTTTTTGTAGCATGGGGACAGAGAAGAGTATTTTAGCTGTTGTTAGAATTTTGTTTGTTAGAACACACAGTTTTGAAAAAGACCTTACAATGCTTGTGTGGTATCCACAAAAGTAGATTAGCAAAATAAAGACAGATGGCAATGAATTAATCTAAAACCCAACTCTAACACTTCACAATTATGTTGCCATTACACACTTTTCCACTGTACTAATTCAGACTTCAACTTGACATTAATCACAAAAATATATGCATATATTCAACACCATCTGCTGTGTAAGTCCAATTCAAGGGAAAGGAGTTAGCCACCATGGGATGTCAATAGCAAAAGCTCATTCTAGGGTAACACTCTTCTAATGGAAAAAGAAGAGCTCTTGTGACCCAGTTATATTGGCCAAATTCCAACTGACACTTCTCCCATTCAAAATATTTTCCTCAAAACAAACTGGTACAATGCACAGACTCTCATGTGAAGTAACCCTGTTATGATTTATATATCTTTAAAATAAGTTTCCACTTGAATTGAAAATCAATACAGGTTGTATAAAAAGACATTTCATTTGTTCTTTTGCTGTCAGTAAAATTGTAAACTAACAGAGAATGGGATTTTCAACACACCCAGTATGGAAAGAATTCAATGTTCTGCATATACATAGCTAAAAATACACAGGAAAACAAATGTCATGCTTCGAAACAAACATTAGAAGTACCAAGAAAGCTTTTACCCATCCCTACTAACCAACCAACTTCTTTACTCCCTAACCCTAGATCAAGTCTAGTGACTTGAGATTTCTCTTGGTCAGGATGTAAGGAAGGGGTCATAGACATGTTACGGTTGAACAACAATCGTGCATTTCAGGCTGCCCATCTCTTTGAGAAGAAAATGAAACACTGGATCATGATGATTCAGAATCATTTAATGCACTGTTTTGACAGACTTCAAATTCTAAAGTAAAAGAAAACCTCTTAATAATAAAACAGAAAAGAAGACAGAAATACAACTAAGAAACAGAGACTATAATGGAAGATATTTTTACATTTCCCCCAAATAATACTCATTTTGTAAAATTGTACACTAGAGCAAACATATTTATGAAGTGAGGAGAGAAAACAACAATAACATTTTCAAGAATAAATTGTTTTAAAATTATATCAAGCAGCATATTTCCAACATTAACACTAAGACCTACAACTAAAAATAAAATGAGAACAAAACAAGAACAACACAAACATAAAGAGGTTTGCCTTATTGGAATAGCTATAAACATTCAATGAACTCAAAAAGGCCTTTACAAAGAAGAAAAACAGCCATAAATGACGTTTCAAGCCTTTAATTTGCTAGTAAAGTAATGGATGCTGAAGGTAATTAATGCAATAACCAACATCCCAGGAAAAGAAACCTCAAGAATAGCTGTATCATCTATCATTATGCAATCTCCCTTTCCAAATGTTCCAGGATATTCCAAAATTAAAATTCCCTATTATCAAATGAGGTAACAGATAATAAGTACCAATTTTTACTTGGAATGTATGGTATGCTGCGAGAATTAAAAAGACAGTGTTTGCTAGTGCTTTAAGTATATTGAGGTGCTATACTCATGAAAATACAAAGTAAAAAATAAAGTATGAAGAACTTGTAATTGATGGTCTTATAGTTGTTTATTCTGAAATCAATGAAAAAAATATTTTTGACACGGTATCTAGCAATAACCAGCGTTATGAAAGATGCTTCAAGTAGTAAGAAAAATGTCCCATTT
The DNA here is from genome assembly GCF_964194185.1 of Rhinolophus hipposideros. NCBI lineage: Eukaryota > Metazoa > Chordata > Mammalia > Chiroptera > Rhinolophidae > Rhinolophus > Rhinolophus hipposideros. The sequence continues at coordinate 109,109,576 of NC_138046.1, forward strand.
CTATTTACTATCCATTAATAATAATAATAATAATAAAGTTTATAAGCATTTTGGTAAGTTTTGCTTAAAAATATGGATTGATTTTAAATTTAGATTCATCATCTACATACACAATTCACAAGCATTATGCAGAAGATTAAAGGAAATTTCTAGTAGTTTTGTATGAGAACCTAGACACAGAATAAACTAAACTGTAACATATCATTCCCTCTATAAATGATTTTGCAAACATGTAAAATAAACTAGGTTTAGTTGTAATAATTTGTAAAAGGTATAAATAATAGTAAAGTAAAATAGGTTTCAGAGCCAGGATGACAAAAGAGGAAGATCAAAGGGTTTGCAAAGAATTCAGAAAAGCATGTAAGAAAGAAACCAGAAGCATCTGTGTACCTCGTGGAACATCGCAGAAAGTGAAAATTTTAATGGGCTTTTGCTTTTTCCCCCCTTCTTCTGCCTCCCCACCCCCTACTCTGGTTCAAGCCGTTGGTTTTCAGTCTAGTTCTGTACAACACAGCTCCCTGGCCCATGCTGATATCAGTCAGTCGGCTACTCAGAACAGCTTTTGATTCTTAAAAATTGATTCTTAAAAAGCAGAAGTGTAAATGTTTCAAGGATTAAAATATATAAGAAGTGGGGACTTGCGGAAAAAATGGCGGCGTGAGGTGAGCCTCTGTAACGCTCCCCTGGAATTTACAACGAATCGGACAACAATAACTCCACAAAGGACTCCTTGCACAGCAGACAGGCAAGACGAAGAGGCCGACTACTGAATTCACCTCCAGGTGGGTGAATCGCGCGAGCGGGGGAGGAGGGAGAGGAGAAGTGCGGAGACGGAGCCGCGCGGGCGCAGGACACAGACCTAGCTCAGTGCTCGGAGCCCGCTGCTCCCGGAACTACCGCCGCTGCGGGAGAGGGAAGGACTCGGACTGCTAGGGCTCCGCTCACGGCCCGCAGGGCTGAGGGGGCAGCATACAAAACCGCTGAACCCAACGCTCGCTCACGGCAGACCTCGGAGCAAAGACTGAGGGAAGAGGGCTGAAATCGGTGGTTTAAGCCCTCACTGCCGAGCGGAGAACGGAAGCCCTAGGCACGGAGACTAGCCGCCCCCTCCCTACCCTCCCAGAGCTCGCCCCGCCCCCACCTGCCCCGTGCTAGAAGCGATAAAGTAGAGTGTCGGATCAAAGGACAGAATATTTGCTGCTCTGAGAACTGTGGACCGCAGACACAGATTCGCAGGTCAACTAGTTCCGGCAAAGGGGAGGGAGCTGTGGAAGCAGGACTGGCTGTGGTGGTGGTTGCTGCCATTGCTCTGGGCCACCTCTCACAACTCACCCCGCCCCTGGCCCCACCTATCTGGGCAGATCCCTGCAGGAGTAAACAGAACTGCTGAAACAAACGGGCTCTGAATCTGGTGCAGAAAGAGCTTTGGAACTCCAAAAGCTCTTCGCATACCTATCAACCTGTTGCAGAAGACACTCCTGTAGATGTCTAGGAAGAGAAATAGTAAATCAGTGATTGCCATGAATAACCAAGGCAACAAGACAGCTCAGAAAGAAAGTGAAAAGTCTCCAGAAAAGGAACTTAGAGATATGGACCTTTGTGATTTAAATGACAGAGAATTCAAGATCGCAATTCTGAAAAAACTGAACGAGATGCAAGAAAACACAGAAAGGCAGTTTAATGAACTCAGAAACACAATCAAAGAACACCATGAGCATTTTACAAAAGAGATTGAAATCTTGAAAAAGAACCAAATAGAATTTCTGGAGATTAAGAACTCAATAGAAGAAATTAACAATAAAATATCCAGCTTAGGTAGTAGAGTTGACCAGATGGAGGAAAGAATCAGTGACATCGAAGATAGGAACCTGGAATTTACACAGAGGGAAGAAGAAACAGACTTGAGACTTAAAAGAAATGAAAGAACTCTACAAGAACTTTCTGACTCCATCAGAAAGAGCAATATAAGAATAATGGGCATACCAGAAGGAGAAGAAAGAGGGAAGGGAACAGAGAATATATTCAAACAAATCGTCGATGAGAACTTCCCAAACTTGTGGACAGAACTGGACCCTCGAATCCAAGAAGCAAATAGAACACCTAATTACCTCAATCCCAACAGGCCTTCACCAAGGCACATTGTATTGAAGCTGTCTAAAATCAATGACAAAGAAAGAATCCTCAAGGCAGCCAGGGAAAAGAAGACGGTAACTTACAAAGGAAAGCCCATTAGATTCTCATCAGATTTTTCAGCAGAAACTCTACAAGCTAGGAGGGAATGGAACCAAATATTCAAACTATTGAAAGAGAGAAATCATGAGCCAAGAATAATATATCCAGCAAAGATCTCCTTTAGATATGAAGGAGGAATAAAGACCTTTCCAGACATCCAGAAGCTGAGGGAATTTTCTAATACACGACCTGCACTACAAGAAATACTAAAGGAGGCTATTAGACCACCATCAACAGGGACAACTTGTGGCAACCGAAACATAAAAAGGGGGAGCGTAAAGGCCTGAACTGGAATATGGGAATAGAGAAAGTAAGCGTACTGAAGAAACTGGAATACTCTAAATATCAAACTTTCTTTTACATAAACTCAAGGGTAACCACTCAAAAAACATCCAAATCTGAAATATATACTGTAATAAAAGAAGAAACAGAGGGAAACATCATAGAATACCACCACACAGAAATAACAGACAACAACAAAAAGGCAAAGAAACAATGGAGACACAGCCTTACCAGAAAACTAAAGACAGAATGACAGGAAATCCTCACATATCAATAATCACCCTAAATGTAAATGGACTGAACTCACCAATAAAGAGACACAGAGTAGCAGATTGGATCAAAAAACTAAACCCAACCATATGCTGCCTACAAGAGACACATCTCAGCTACAAGGACAAGCATAGACTCAAAGTGAAAGGGTGGAAATTGACACTCCAAGCAAATGGTACCCAGAGAAAATCAGGCGTAGCCATAATGATTTCCGATGAAACAGACTTCAGGGTGAAAAAGATAACAAGAGACAAAGATGGACATTTCATAATGGTAAAGGGGACTATACAACAAGAAGACATAACAGTCATCAATATTTATGCCCCCAATCAGGGAGCACCGAAATATACCAAGCAACTACTAACAGAACTAAAGGGAGAAATTGACCAAAACACAATTATACTAGGGGACTTAAATACATCATTGACAGCTATGGATAGATCATCCAAACAGAAGATAAATAACGAAATCGCAGCCCTAAATGACACATTAGATGAATTGGACATAATTGACATATATAGAGCACTTCATCCTAAAACATCAGACTATACATTCTTTTCTAGTGTACATGGAACATTCTCAAGGATAGACCATATATTGGGACACAAAATCAGCCTCAGCAAATTTAAGAAGATTGAAATCATACCATGCATATTCTCTGATCACAAAGCTTTGAAATTGGATATCAACTGCAAAAAGAAAGCAGGAAAAATCACAAATACATGGAGATTAAACAACATACTTTTAAAGAACGACTGGGTCAAAGAAGAAATTAGAGGAGAGCTCAAAAGATACATAGAAACAAATGACAATGAAAATACATCCTACCAAAATTTTTGGGATGCCGCGAAAGCAGTTTTAAGAGGGAAATTTATATCATTACAGGCCTATCTCAAGAAACAAGAAAAATCCCAAATAAATAACCTCATGTTACACCTTAAAAAACTAGAAAAAGAAGAACAAGCGAAACCCAAGGTCAGCAGAAGAAAGGAAATAACAAAAATCAGAGCAGAACTACATGAAATAGAGAACAAAAAGACAATAGAAAAAATTAATGTGACAAAAAGCTGGTTCTTTGAAAAGATTAACAAAATCAACAAACCCTTGGCTAGACTCACTAAGATAAAAAGAGAGAAGACACTAATTAACAAAATCAGAAATGAAAAAGGGGAAGTTATCACGGACACCACAGAAATACAAAGGATTATCCAAGAATACTGTGAAGGACTATATGCCACCAAATTTAATAACTTAGAAGAAATGGACAAGTTCTTAGAAACATATAGCCTTAAAAGGCTGAATCATGAAGAACTGGAAAATCTTAACAGGCCGATCACCAGTAACGAAATTGAATCAGTCATCAAAAACCTTCCCAAAATCAAAAGTCCTGGACCAGATGGCTTCACCAGTGAATTCTACCAAACCTTCAAAGAGGATCTAATACCAATCCTGCTCAAACTCTTCCAAAAAATTGAAGAAGAGTCAGTACTCCCTAACTCATTTTATGAGGCCAACATTACCCTGATACCAAAACCTGGTAAGGACAACACAAAAAAAGAAAACTACAGACCTATATCTCTGATGAATACAGATGCTAAAATTCTAAACAAAATTCTAGCAAATCGAATACAACAATGCATTAAAAAGATTATTCATCACGACCAAGTGGGATTCATCCCCGGGGCACAAGGATGGTTCAACATTCGCAAATCCATCAATGTGATACATCACATAAACAAAATAAAGGACAAAAATCATATGATTCTATCAATTGATGCAGAAAAAGCATTTGATAAGATACAACATCCATTTATGATTAAAACACTTACTAAAATTGGTATAGAAGGAAAATACCTCAACATAATAAAGGCCATATACGACAAGCCCTCAGCTAATCTCATAATTAATGGTGAAAAGCTGAAGCCCTTTGCTCTACGTTCAGGAACACGACAAGGTTGTCCCCTATCACCTCTGCTTTTCAACATAGTGTTGGAAGTCCTCGCCAGAGCTATCAGGCAAGAGAAAGAAATAAAAGGCATCCAAATTGGGAATGAAGAAGTTAAATTGTCACTCTTTGCAGATGACATGATGCTATATATAGAAAACCCTAAAGACTCCACCAAAAAGCTATTAGAAACAATCAATGAATACAGTAAAGTTGCTGGCTACAAAATCAACGTACAAAAGTCCATTGCTTTCCTATATACCAACAATGAAATCTCAGAAAAAGAGATAGAAAAAACAATTCCTTTTGCAATTGCAGCAAAAAGAATAAAATACCTAGGAATAAACTTAACCAAGGATGTGAAGGACCTATAAGCTGACAACTATAAGACATTTTTGAAAGAAATTGAAGAAGACACAAAGAAATGGAAAGACATTCCGTGCTCATGGATTGGAAGAATCAACATAGTTAAAATGGCCATATTACCCAAAGCCATATACAGATTTAATGCAATCCCCATTAAAATCCCAATGGCATTTTTTAAAGAAATAGAACAAAAAATCATCAGATTTGTTTGGAACCACAAAAGACCCCGTATAGCCAAAGCAATATTAAAAAAAAAGAACAATACTGGAGGTATCACACTCCCTGATTTTTGCTTGTACTACAGGGCTACAATAATCAAAACAGCTTGGTATTGGCGGAAAAACAGACACATAGACCAATGGAATAGAATTGAGAACCCAGAAATAAAACCACATAAATATGGACAGATAATTTTTGACAAAGAAGCTAAAAACATACAATGGAGGAAAGACAGCCTCTTCAATAAATGGTGCTGGCAGAATTGGATAGCTACGTGCAAAAGAATGAAACTGGACTGCTATCTGTCACCATGTACCAAAATTAATTCAAAATGGATCAAAGACTTAAGCATACGACCTGACACAATAAACTGCATTGAAGAAAACATAGGTACTAAACTTATGGACCTTGGGTTCAAAGAGCATTTTATGAATTTGACTCCAAAGGCAATGGAAGTGAAAACTAAAATAAACAAATGGGATTATATGAAACTGAAAAGCTTCTGCACAGCAAAAGAAACTATTGACAAAATAATGAGGCAACCAACTGAATGGGAGAAGATTTTCACAAACAGTTCCTCTGATAAGGGGCTAATATCCAAAATATACAAGGAACTCATGAAACTCAACAACAAAAAAACAAACAACCCAAATGAAAAATGGGCAGAGGACCTGAAGAGACATTTCTCCAGAGGACATACAAATGGCAAATAGACATATGAAAAAATGCTCAACATCGCTAATCATCAGAGAAATGCAAATGAAAACCACAATGAGATATCACCTCACCCCAGTCAGAATGGCTTTCATCAACAAAACAAATAGTAACAAGTGTTGGAGAGGCTGTGGAGAAAAAGGAACTCTCATACACTGTTGGTGGGAATGCAGACTGGTGCAGCCGCTATGGAAGGCAGTGTGGAGGTTCCTCAAGAAATTACGAATAGAATTACCATATGACCCAGCAATCGCTCTCCTGGGTATCTACCCCAAAAATATAAAAGCATTTCTCTATAGAGACACGTGTACGCCAATGTTCATTGCAGCTTTGTTTACGGTGGCCAAGACATGGAAACAACCAAAATGTCCTTCGATAGATGAATGGATAAAGAAGTTGTGGTACATATACACAATGGAATACTATTCGGCGTTAAGGAAAGATGATATAGGAGCATTTGTGACAACATGGATGGATCTCGAGAGAATAATGCTAAGTGAAATAAGTCAGACAGAAAAAGCAGAGAACCCTATGATTTCACTGATATGTGGTATATAAACCAAAAAGAACAAGACAAACAAATGAGAAACAAAAACTCATAGACACAGACAATAATTTAGTGGTTACCAGAGGGTAAGGGGGTGGGGGGTGGGTGATGAGGGTAAAGGGGATCAAATATATGGTGATGGAAGGAGAACTGACTCTGGGTGGTGAACACACAATGGGATTTATAGACGATGTAATACAGAATTGTACACCTGAAATCTATGTAAATTTACTAACAATTGTCACCCCAATAAAATTAATAAAAAAAAATATATATATATAAGAAGTAACGTAAACTGGTATATTCACAGAGGAAAACAGTATGGAGATTCCTCGAAAACTTAAAAAATAGAACTACCTTATGACCCAGCAATTCCACTTCTGTGTATTTATCCGAAGAAAACTAAAACACTAATTCAAAAAAGATGTATGCACCCATGTTCACTGCAGCACTATTTACAATAGCCAAGATATGGAAAGAACCTAGGGGTCCATCAATGGATGAATGGATAAAGAAATGTTTTTCTCCCTCTGTATTGACTTAAGTAAAAATAACAGAAAATTCCTTTCTTAAGTTAAAATCTAATGATACCCTCTAACTAACAGGATGTAGGTTATCATTAACTTCTTCTGCCAGGTTTGGTCAGGCTAATTTCTGTAGCAATGAATCAATCAACTAATGTTTGTTGCGTCTTTAAAGCCCCGGACTCTAGGAGGATTATTGAAGAAGTATTGAACCTGGTTCCAGCTCTTGGAAAGCTGGTAGTGTTATTGATGAAAGAGATGGGAAAAACCTGACAATCAGATCTCAAACCTGAGAAATTGGAAGGCACATCTCTCATGCTGAGATAAAGGGGAATCTGTCTTTTTATAGCAATTCCACTAGCATCTATGAAGGTAGGAGATGGAAAGACGGACAGGATTCAAATAGGTGCAGGGGTGTCCTGAGTTACTCCAATGCAGGGGAGAGTTGAACAGGCTGAGGCAGGGGAGGAGAGCCAAGCCTGACCACAATGGAGAGTTTGCATGGGTGAGTGGGGATACAGGAGTTAGGTTGATGGGGATCTTGAATAACAAACAGAGTCATTTATATCAGATGTGATATATCTAACATTTATTAAGTGGTATTACTATCTGTCTGGGCTTCATGTATTGATATTATTCTATGCTATACTATCGCTTTTCTATAGGTGATGCAGATCTAGGGATGAGAGGATGCCATTTTCAAAAGAGCAGCCTGGTGGTTTCTACAAATTGCAATATCAGGAGAATGCAGGGAGTCTAAGAGGCCACTGTCCTGTCCAGGGCCTATCTGGACTGAAATAGATGCAACAATGATAGATGGAAAAAGGTCGAACCACCTTCATTCAGTAAACACTGTTCAACACCTTCTATGGGCCAGTCCTGGGGATAAAGGAAACAGCGAGTTGGTGGAGGAAGGGGAAACTCATGGCATTCAACTAACAAGAACACAGTGTCAGTACTATATAGATGGCATTTTATGGGATCAGAAGTGGGGGAAGAGCTCATGACTCAGGGGGTGCCATGAGGACCTGCATGGATTCTTTTCCTTCAGCTGCTGGTCCAGGAGCTGAGGGTCCAGCGGACAGGTGAGGCCAGGAGAATCTGATGGGGCCCATAGGATACATCCTACACTAGACATATTAATTACCACACATATCTCATTATAAGTGTGGTCAGTCCTTCTCTTATGCTAAGAAATTTCAAGACCCATTGCTTCTCTGATTTCTCCATTCTGTATCCTTACTATGCCAAATCATTTATATCTTCCACAAGGGCAACATGAGGAAAGGAGAAGCAAAACCCATATCAGTTAGTGCTATCACTTAGAAGCTCATTAGCAAAACTGATTAAGCAAAATAGAAATGACTGAGGACAGATGGCATTAAATTGAGGGATGGGGCGAAGTAAGTTCCTGATCAAGTTTGCTTAAGATTAGTTTTCATCACAATTTTTTCTTTCTTTTAAATTGGGGGTTAGGGGGACTAAGTGTGTTCATTTCCTTGAAATGTGATCCTCTTCTCAGGGCAGGAGCAGGAAGAGGAGGTAAGATTGACCAGAAAGAAGAGGCATATAGGCTCTGTAAAACACAAGTATTTATCATCAACGTCATGGGGAAACCATGTGTAACGCCACCCTGAGCTGTGTAGAGCTGGAATATTAACAACTACTGCCCTCACAGCCTGATCTGACATATTCAGAAACTTGAAAACTACTCTAGGACCAAACACTTTAAGAGATGACTACAAGAAAACATTTAGAGTTCATATACATGAATAGTCTAGGTGGCAACCAACCCATGAACATGATCACAAGCCTTCTCTGGAAGGTTGCGCTTCAACTTGAAAATGATGATATTATCAGCAATTGACTGGAAGGTTTGGATCCATCTGAATTGAGGCTCTGCTAGTTCCCTCCCATTTAACCTCTGTCCTGCCCACTGTATAATTCAGCAGGGCCCTGTAGATACTTCCCCTTTAACTCAGGCTATCTGCTAATTTAAACTAACCTTCATAGTGCTGTGCAAAGAATGAAAAGATTAGCCACACCTACAAATGAGAAGGCTGGGTGAGTGGAAGAAGAACCAGTTTTCTCCTTTTGTCTGTTCAAAGCCCCTGTTTTTCAAACTCTCCAGTGTAACTAATTAGAAGAGAGAATTCTGAATGCACCTATTTGCTTGCTTTTAGTTGAACAACCTATTTAACTTTTTTTGTCTAAACAGATTTGGTATCATGTAAATATTTTATCTGATGTTTACACCTTTTTTCAAAATTCCATCATTTTCATACTACCTTTACAACTTCGGCTATCTCTCTGGATCACTTTTTTGGCTTACTTTGAAGAAAGTAAATAGTTACGTTGGCCTTATCTAAGCAACAGTATTGGGAAATTACAATTTCGATGTGCTTTCTATGTATTTGTGCAGGTATCATTTTAAAAATGTATAATCTTGCCTCATCCTAATTTTGTGGGGCCTTGGAGAATAACAAAGTATGAATGTGGCACTCTTTAATTAGAACCCTGAAACAATAAAATGGAAAGAAAGACAAACAAAAAAGAAATTGTGGTCTATATACAGTTATGCACTGCTCAATGATGGAGATATGTTCTGAGAAATGTGTCACGAGGAGACTTTGCTGTGTGAACATCACAGAGCGCACTTACAGAAACCTAAATGGTACAGCCTACTACACACTTAGGCCCCATGGTATAGCCTATGGCTCCTAGGCTACAAGCCCGTACAGCATGTTACTGTACAAAATAGCACAAGATTAAGTCAAGCACAAGAAAAAATGATGCAATCAAGAGACACTGTAAACACGAGACATACATGGCTGCTGCCAGTGTAACAGGGCACACCGCCCTACAGCAAACTTTTTTCTTATAAGTAGGAAGAGTACACTCTAACATAACAATGAAAAGCATAGTTGAGTAAATACATACACCAGTAATACTATCATGATCACCTATTATACACTGTACATAATTGTATGTGCTATACTTTTATACGACTGGCAGTGCAGGAGGTTTGTTTACACCAGCGTCACCACAAACACCTGAATAATGCCTTGTGCTACAACATGACAATGGCTACGACGTCACTAGGCAATAGGACTTTTTCAGCCCCATTATAATCTTATGGGACTGCTGTCTATATGCAGTGAGTTGTTGACTTAAATGTCATCATGCAGCGCATGACTCCACAATGGAATATTATTCAGTAATAAAAAAGAATGCAACCTTGCCACTTTTGACAACATGGTTGGGCCTCAGGGGCATTAAGCTAAGAGATATAAGTCAGACAGAGAAAGATGAATACCTTATGATCTCTCTTATATGTGGAGTTGAAAATAAATATATATGTGTGCGTGTGTGTGTATGTGTGCATTGTGTGTGTGTATGTATATACGTATACAAGTGCCAAAAAATGTATACAAGTGGACAATTTGGTCAACGTTGCTCAAGCAGTAGTTCGCCATAATCAGAAGTGTCTGGACATTGATGGGAACCACTTTGAGCACCTCTTGTCATTGCAGAAGTCAAACGTGACTTGTATTCATCTTTTGTTATTGGTATATATTGACTGTTAAATTTTAATAGTTTTTTTTTCCTTTCTTAAAACGTGTATACATTTTTTTGGCACCCTCTGTATATACATATACAGAGAACGGGTTAGTGGTTGCTAGAGGAAAGGGGTGGGGGTTGGGGAAAATGGGTCAACTGGTTTTGGGTTTTTTAGTTTAAATAAATTGAATTCAGAAAAAAATCAAAAGAGATTATCTAATGCAGATCCATAACTCTAGGCAGGTTAACTCCCATTAAAAAAAATAACATGTAAAAGAAGACTTGAATAAGTGAAACCAATATCCCACATTACTGATTAGAGACATTATTTTAGTAATTACACTTTGAGTTTAACTCAACACCAAGTCTCCAAATTCAGTGATGCAGGTGTCCTGCAGAAGCGGGACATTCTCCCTGATGGATCTAAACACACCCCTAGCCCAGCAGTTAGAGAAAATCAAGGAGGACCTAGCAGGATCAACCCGGTGAGCTGCTTGATATATGACAACATGTCTGAGCTGCAATAGCACCTGGTGACCCTGCACCAACCTTCTGAGCATAAAGGCATACATCCCTGCTTCATGTCCACCTTCCAAATCTCACACAAAACGTCTCTTCTGGCCTAAGTAAACTTGGAACTATTCAGAGAGGGGAGGAGGGTTGGGGTCCTGGGTAAAAAAGTCAAAAGGATTAAGTACAAATTGGTAATTACAAAATAGTGACAGAGATGTAAAGCACAGCATAGAGAATATAGTCAACAATGTTGTAATAACTATATATGGTGCCAGGTGGGTACTGGACTGATTGTGGTGATCACTGGATACATTATATGAATATCTAACCACTATGCTGTACACCTGAAACTAATATAAAATATTATTGAGTGTCAACTGTGACTGAAAAAAATAAATAATTAAAACAACCAGAATGGAATTCTGTAAAATGTACTTGCCAGTTAGCTAAAGTTGACATAATATGAATTCATCGCATTTGTAGAGATACAAGTTTTTCAAAAGTAGCGATCTATAGAGCTGTAAGGGTACAGATGAATTTTCTAAGCATGACACCAAAGGAAAGACTGCAAAATTTGACTTTATACAAATTTTTAAGTCTGTTTAAACAAGTACATCACAACTAAATGTAAGCAAACAAACAAAAAAAAAAGGAAAGAAAAACTTTAGGGAAATATTTGCAGTATAGTATAGACAAATGGTTAATGTTTAATACGTAAAGCTTTCTACATCACTAAAAAGGAGATGAACACCTGATCTTTTAAATGCAGAACGAATAACTGCTAATTCACAAAGAAAGGGAAAGAGAAATAAAATGGCCAACCACATTTAAAAAGAAAAATCCCACTGGAAATCAAATAAATGCAAATTGTTTTCCCCAACCTGTTGGAAAAGGAGTAAAAATAAGTATATATCCTAATTTGAAGAGGACATTGGGAAATCAATCATTCAACATGTCCATATACTTTGACTCATATTTTTAATTTTTTATTAATTTATCCAGAAAAAATAACATCACAGTATGACTATCACAGTATGCGCAGGACAAAGTAGGCACCTAATAAATATTTTTGAAGTTATGTCAAAAAAAGACTTTGCTATGAGGATGTTTATAATAGCAAAAATATGGGAAAAAAACCCTCAAATGTCCCAGAATAAGGCATTAGTTCAATAAACTTTCCTATCTTCATACAATGAAATACTGTGCAGCCATTGAAATTTTTAAATTAAAAATGTATAACTATGTATACTATATATCAATAAATGAAGAACAGTTTAAAAACTGCTAAAGAGAAAACCACGGACCCAAAATGGCATCACTTGTGCTAAAAGCCTAAGATACTGAAACCAAGGGTCCTCATGATTTGATTTGATCTGTGACCATAACTTTAAAAATCATTTTTCTTGCTCTCTCTACTCTCCATAGCTCTAGCCTTTCTCCCTGTTAATCATTAATCCCTGAGGCAGCAGAAGACAACAGACTAATGGTCCAGACCTGACTGACGGTCACAAGGTATGAACCTCTGTCCGGCTAAAGATAACATCTGGACCAAAGTTAGGTTTCAGCGCCTGAGCCCTAAGGTGGAAGGACTCCTTGGCTACTTTTCCATGAAACCAGACAGTGGGACACTGGAGCAGACCTCAGAGCTGTCCTCAAGAGCTGAAGAAATGATTTGTTCCCCTTACCTCATCTCTGAGCAATCAGCTCCTAACATGACCCCAAACCCCTAACCCACGATGTCCTGTGATTTTGCCCTATATCTGTAATCTACATGCCATTGGGGAGTCAGGTTTTTGAAACCATGAGCTCGCACTTTGTCCAGATTGGCCAGTCCTATGATAATAAATTACTTTCATCACTGCAAACTGCTGCTTGAGCATTTCTTTTAGCCAGTGTATGCAGGCGGATGGACGCAAATATTGAGCTTCGATAACAATACAAAAGCTCAATTGAATATGTGATCTAATTGGACTTTCAACATCTTCTAGAAATGTAATCTTAGTCTGGAATTTTCCAGTCACCACTGAGGTAATCTGTCCGCCACCTGCCATAGAAAGAAGAGACAATCTGCATGATAAAAACCATTGTCATTCCCTTCACTCCAAAAGAAGATGTCCAGGTCTAAAATAATCCTCTTTTCTTTTGTTAATAGCTCTTTTGCCCCTGCCCCCTTCTTCCTATAAAGACCTTACATTTTGCACAGCCCTTTCTAGTTGCTAGATGAGATGCTGTCCAATTCACGAATCACTGATAAAGCAAATTAGAGCTTTAGATTTACTCAATGGAATTTTGTTTTTAACAAAACAAACAAACAAATATAAAAGCCAGATAATTTCATAGTTGTGTCTGGTTTGGTTTTAGTTTTGTGTTTAGGGAATGTCATGTGTGGTGTACTTTAATGTCAAATATAGGTTTGTGCTAATAACAGGTAAGTGGGTTAAGTGTGTTTAATTAGTCTTTTAGATATGGAAATTACAGAACATAGTGAAGGAGAACAGAATTTGTCACCCCAAAATATGCCTTTTTGGCATAGGATTATCTTGAGCTGGTTATTCTTAAGAACCAGCAGACAAAGGAAAACCTCTGAACATTGAGTAGAAGTTACCCTTTTGTAAGAGACACTTAATTTATAAGGGAAATCATCTCTGTACCAGGAAAAGAAGGAAGACTAAATCTCTAGAAACACTCATCAATGGAGAACAACAGCCTAAATCTGCATAACAGGCATCCCCTTACTTACTGTGCTTTTCCTGATAACCTCCAATAACTACCCCCCACCCCAGCATCTTCTTTTGTTTTTAAGGTGGTTGCTTGGGCCATTTTGAGAAGTCACTCAGATTTCCTGGGTCTCTCCCATGTATATAGGAGGTATACACGTTATTAACTTCCGTTTCTTTTTCCTCCGTTAATCTGTCTTTTTGTTACGGGAGTGGGGTCGCACCTAAGAACTTAAAAAGATAGAAGGGGAAAATATATTTCCTCCCCTACAATACTAGAAAGAATGAGGTGGGGAAAAAAGGCACAGTGCTATTTATGTACAAAATTCTCGGTAAGCTTCCCCGCTTCTTCAGCAGAGGGCACTCTGCAATGAAAAGTGGCTGCAGCTCAGAGATGCTCTTTCCATTGCAGTATCCAAGATTATAGTTACAATGTCAGTCGGAAGCAAAAGAACTACCTTCCCACCTTAACTCATCTCATCTGTGTGAACTCATCTCATCTGTGTGAAACTACAATGGTCATGCTAGAGGGGTCAGATGGGGGTGAATACATGCCTACTCATGGGTCGTCTGTTACCCACTGTTACCCTACCCCACTGTTACCCAAACTACCCAGCGGGCTTCCTTCTTGATTTGTTATGAGCACGTATGTGTAGTAAGGCAATCAATCCTATGAAAACTGAGAAATTACTACAAATTGCTGAAAATATCAATACCCTGGCATGCAAACCCCTCATTAAAAAATTGATGGTTTTGGAGGGAAACCACTATAGAAATTAAACCTTCCTTTCTGTTCCAAAATAATACTGTAAATCGGATAGCCCCTCCGTCTACTGTCCCAGCCCCATAACATGATTATTTTTATCACACTCCAGGAGCCTCAGCTGCCTAAACAGGCATCACAAGAATAGAGTATGCTGTAGAAGAAACAGAAGCATAGCTTAATAGTACACAGCATAGACTTTGAAGTCTGGAGCCCAGGTTCTGCCACTTACTATTTAGTTAGCTGTGTGAGCTGGGGCAAGTTACTTAACCTTGTAATGCCCTGGTACTCTAGCTTTGAATCAGTATTTGCAGGTATGAGAAATTAAATGAGATAATGTATGTCAAGTGTTCAGCTTTTGGCATAGTAAGCACTCTGGATATTTCAGTCATTATCATCATTAATAATATTTCTTTGTCAATGTCATGTCCTTCTCATTATTATTTCATTACTTTCTACTCTTAGAACACATTCATTTGTTTTGATATTTTTAGAATCACAAAAATAGTATAGCTATGTAAACAACAGTAAAGGGTCCAGAATAAGAATAAAAGGTCTTACCTCTCTTTGTCCCTATATACCTACTTTATTGAGATAATATTGCTAACATTTAGCAATACGATTTTAGAGCTTATCCTTCCCTGAATTCTCTCTATATTAGTGTATATTGCATATTATACAATCTCCATAATATACATCTTTTTTCAAACTGTATTTCTTTTTGCTTAAAAACATATGTCAGACATCTTTCATGTCAGTACCTATAGTGCTATTTGGTTCTTTTTAATATAACATCCCACGTCCTGGCTGGACCATGATTTGTTTAACTTGTCTCCCAATGACGAGCATTCAGGTTGTTTATGTCTGTATTACAAATAATACTGCAAAAAAACATTCTTTCACATAAATATACACATAGAACAAATTCCTAGCAATGGAAATGCTAGGTCAACAGTTATGTCCTTTTCAATATGATTTTTATATATTGCCAAATTGGCCTGCAAACGGTTGTTATCATCTTACACACTCTCTAAGCACATATGAGAATAACTACACATTCACTTTGCAAATACCCTTTGTTATTGTACTGTTATTTGCACGGTATAAGCTATGTCCCAAATTAAAATGCTAAGTCATACAGGAGCCAGAACACTGTCTCTATCATATCTCTCCTTTCTCCATAGACACAAACAGTGCCTGACAGACTGTTTCACCCACGGACACCCTCCAGAATTTGTTGATTTAGTGAGTGGAAACACTGGAGAAATGAGAGAGGAGAGTGGGTTCTATAGGATACCGAGGAAAATTCTGTACTCAGTACAAGCTTTTCTATTATTTTCTCACATCTTGTATCCATCCATAGGAGTATTATTTGCCAGCAGTTTCAGAGAATTGTTGTCACAAAAGATATAGTTTATAAATAAACCTTTTTTTAAAACTCAAGAGTCCTAACATGCATTTTCTAGGTCACTGTAGTTCGCTTAGTCTTCAGGTGGTGGCACCTTAGTGGCTTCAGAAGTCTTACCAAGACTAAATTACTCCCCAAAATTTTTGGATGGGGAAATTACTATCAATTAATGCAATTAGGATCAATCTGAAAGCTAGCGTGAGGTAGCATTTGAATAGTTCAAACCCCAGTAATTCAGATTTGGCAAAAAGTTCAACTGAGCACCAAAAATAGGCCAGAGAATTGTCTGTGGGTATTATAGAACATTTCAGCAACACTGGGTATAGTACAGGACTGTTCTACCAATTACATGAGGTGGCAGCTAATGGTTTAAGGAGCTACAGTATTTGGTGACAAGTTACAGCACTTAAAATGCCAGCTATTAATTTTGTTGTCTATTATTTATTTTAAATATTAGTCATAGAGTGTCAAGTGGACTTCAGGCTATTAGATATCCTCTAGATAGTGTAATTTTTATGAAGGGAAATGGACCTATCAGTTTATCATTTAATGACATTTGTCATTTCTGAGTGATGGTAAGGGATGAGATGTTTTGAGTCTTAAAAGGGTGCTTATTTGTGTTCTCCCATTTCCTTCAGTTTGACAATTCTGCAAGGCATTCTCTTTTGAGACATTTTCATATACAACCAACAGCATTTAATACACATTATAACCAAGGAATGGAAATGAACATTTCTGTGTACCCCATATGTCCCTGGCACATCCCAAGCTCTGTATATGTCTCATTTCACTTAACCCTTACCACAGCCTTGCCAAATATGTGTGTGTGTGTGTGTGTGTGTGTGTGTATATATATATATATATATATATATATATATATATATATATTACATATGTGGAAGCGAACCCAGAGATTTCGTGTAACTTGCTCAGAGACTGAAAGCTAGTCTGCCTCCAAAGCTTATGATCTTGCTACGGTACTGCTACTTCATCTGCAGCTGCCAAAACTTCAAGGAAATCTTTTCAGAGAAGAGCCTAAGCAAAAAAACAGACCCCATTTTAATCTCTGGGAATTTTTAGCATTGAAGGGAGCCAGCTCTCCCAATCAGGAAGGAATGATGAATGCAAATGTCCAACTGACAAACAGGCAGAAGAACCCTCTCTGAACATCGCTAGTCAATTCTGGATTGCTTATACCAAGAGAGCAAACGTGTAGACAATCTGGGAATACAGATCTTTTAAAAATTACATTTGACCTTAAACTGCATTTTTTTTCTCATTTGAATTATAATAACTAATAAATTATAACTGTCTTATTATTAGATTTCATTTCCTGGACATTAGCTTCCAAAACATTTTGTTAAAGGGAATTTATGCTACGCTAGACAGACCTGATTCAGAGGCATTGGGTATCATCGACTGCATTTTCCATTCCAGCTGCTTGATTTCTCCTTTAAAAAAAAAAAATCAAGCTAGAACATATGCAAAGTAATAAGTAGATGAAGGGGCAAAATACAAATCAGGAAAAGGAAATGGTGGGTTGTTTTGTGGCTCAGATGACACACTGACCAAGATTATATTATTAGATAATGAAATTTAATATATCTGCTGTTCAGTTTGTGTTTAAAAAAAAACATTAAAGGTAAAGACAAAGATTTCTACAGGCAAACTTTGCACAAAACCGCAGACAGGTAATTGTGGGTTTGACTACACAACTTCAACAATGGGTAGCAAATCAAAGATTTCATAGTCTGATGTACTATACTCAGTTCTCTGACCCATGCTTCTTAGGAACACAAACTCAATTTATGTTCCTCAGGCACGAGAATTATTTTATCCAAAGATAAAATAGCAATCCTATATTTAAGTTGCACAGTTTTCTAAATTGCCATATCAGCCTCTTAAACTTTTTTTAAAAATCTATGTATAATAAAAAACTCAAAAAAAGAGAGTTCTAAGTATAGATGCAAACTTCAGTGCCAGTATGAATAAAGTTAGCAATATTTTCTTCATTCATTCCTTATTTATTCCTTTACAAATAGAATGCTCTTATTAACTCAGGTGCTATTGGTTATACAATAAAATAATTTTATGTGGGCAAGTGGCTTTGAAAGAAAGAACATATTTATTGAGTACTTACCATAAACAGGAGGACATTCTGCTAAGTACTTTATATCCATGACTTTCTTCAATAGTACAACTCTGTGAGGAAAGTATTAGTATCTCCCATTGTAGAGATGAGGAATGAGAAAACTGAGTCTGGAAGAAGTACAATGCCCCAGTGATATAACCAGCAAATGGCCACCTTCTATACCATAGGGCCTCTTCTTAAATTCAGGAGAACTGAGAAGCACCAGCTGAGGGTGAGTGACATGGGTTTCAGCCCCTAGTCCAGCACTTTGTAGTTGGGTGACCTTTAGGAAGATGTTTAACCTGAGTCTTCATTTCCTCATCTGTAAAATGCAAATAATAAATCTAAATCTTAGAGTAGATGCAAAGATTAAATGAATAAGGGCTTAGTTTATGTCAGTTAATATCATTCATTTCCAAAAAGAATTATATGTCGCTTATGTATAGTACAAATACAAAAATAATTGTATAAAATGGAGTGGGGTCCATAGTATGAAGAAATAAATAAACATAGGAACAAGAAGAGTTAATACAATTGTTAATTGAGACTATAAGTCTTCAGAGGCCAAAGCAACATATCATACCACTCTCTTTCTCCAAGAACAGATTCTATTTCACTTTCTTAGTAAAGACAAAGGGTTTTCAGGGTGGAAGAATTCAAATAAGGCATTCTATAGAGGAAATTGTGTCAAAGCAGTGTCCGTAGAATAGGCTTCACAGAAAAGCCTGAAGCAGATATCAAACAGCTGTTTCTTGTAGCACTCTTATGGGAAAGATAAAGGCCTAAGCATCGACTGTAATTCTGTAGGAGCAGCTCAGCACAGGATTAATATAATGTGGCTCAGGTGTTTTGATTCTCTGTGGTGCTCTACCCCAATGGTTCTTTAAGCATTAACATCACCTGAGAACTTGTTAAAAATGTAAACTCTGCGGCCCATTCTAGACCTGCTGAGTCAGAAACTTTGAAGGAGGAGCCCTGGAATCAGTGTTTTAACAAGTCCTCTAAGTAATTTGCATGCTTCTTCAAGTGTGAGAATCATTCCTCTAACCTGACTCAAGTGCAGATAGGACCTGAAATATGTCAGAGAAGTGGTAGGAGTAGTTGATTGAATTTTCAGACCCTGTAATTCTGACCATCACCCACAAAGAAAATCACCCTAAAGAAGTGTCTACTTTAAGAAATATGGCCACTCAATTTGCCTACCAATATGTAAGCTGCAAAACGCACGTCTTTAAGTTTACTAGTCAAATAAGCCTTCCAAATGCAATGATGATCTTGATTACTTAAAGATTAGAATGTTTGCAAACAATAATGATTTTACATTATAGTTAAAATTAAATCTTTCCTCCCCACCCCGTAAGTATAAGCTTCAGATAGTGACTTCCTTCCAAACAGTACAGTATGGAAATGGGGGAGAAACAGTAACTTTACAAGGAGAAACGAAGATGGCATTTTACCTCTGTGGTCTTCTCCCCCAAAATCCTAGATAATCCATGAGGAAAACATCAGACAAATCCAAATTCAGGGACATAATACAAAATATCTGACCAATATTTCTCAAAACTGTTCAGGTCATCAAAAACAAGGAAAGTTGTAATACACAGATGATGTATTATAGAAATGTGCACTTGAAACCTATATAATTTTACTAACCAATGTCACCCCAATAAATTTAATTAAAAAAACGTAAAGTCTGAGAAAGTGTCACAGTCTAGAGGAAGCCAAGGAGAATGATGACTAAATGTAATGTGGTATTCTGGATGAGATCTTGGAACAGAAAAAGGATATTAGAAAACTTTTAAAAAAAGGAAATTTGAATAAAGTATGGACTATAATTAATACTAACATATCAATGCTGGTTCAGCAGATATGGAGAATGTACCATACCAATGTAAGATGTTACAATAGGGGAAAGTGGTATGGAGTATATGAGGACTCTTTGTGATATCACTACAAATTTTCTGTAAATCTAAAACTATTCTAGAGGGAGATCCAAGATGGCGGCATAGATATATGCTGTGCTTGCCTCACCCCATTAACACATCAAAATTACAATTATAGAATAATCAATGTAGACAACCATCTGAAGACTAGCTGAACAGAAGTTTTATAACTAAGGATATAAAGAAGCCAGGTCAAGACTGGTAGGAAGGGTGGAGATGTGAAACAGGCCGGCCCCAAACCTCCGTGTGGCAGATGAAAACTGGGAGGGATATCTTGGCCATAGAAGTTCCCCCCAGAGGAGCAAGGGACCCCAGGTCCATACCAGCCTTCCCAGCCCAGAGTACTGGTGCTGGGAAGAAGAGCCCTCACAACATCTGGCTGTAAAAAACTGGGGATTCCTACCATCTGGGTGGAATGAAACGCTGCGGGAAACCTGGACGTCCCCTTAAAGGGCCCACACTAACTCACTTGCAGGCACTCACCTTGGGCTCCGGCGGAGGCAGAGGAACAGTGACTCAGGGGACCTCGGAGACATGTGGGGAGCAGACTGAGGTGTGTGGCTTCGGGTAAAGGCTGGAAAATAGTGCAGCTGCCGGCAGGCGGCATCTTTCCTGTGTTGAGCCCGCCCCCACAGGCCAAGTCCAAATCTGATTGGCCTGGTGAGCTCTGCTAGCTCCACCCTGCTGACTCACTGAGACTCCACCACAACCAACTCTGTACTGCAGGAGGCTTTATTTGCAGCTGTACCTTATGGAAGGGTCAGGTGGCAGCAGGCTTCTGGGTGTCCTGGCTTCTTGTGGAGCTATGCCAGACCCAGTATTGGTGGCAGCCATCCCCGGTTCAGAGCATGGCCTTTCCTATGCACCTCCAGGTCCAGCACAGGCAGCAACCAACTGTGAAGAACTTTGTATTGTGTTTCCCCCAAAATAAGACCAGGTCTTATATTAAGTTTTGCTCCAAAAGATGCATTAAGGCTTATGTTCAAGGGATGTCATCCTGAAAAATCATGCTAGGGCTTATTTTCTGGTTAGGTCTTATTTTCGGGGAAACATGGTAGCTCTTATCAGGTAGTCCCAGCTGGTCACAGGTAGTGGCTGACCTGGGCCTGCACTGGAGCCCCTCCCAAGAGGCCCCAGAACAAACAAATATGAAGGTATTAAGAAGTATGAATTGGTGGTTACAAAATAGTCATGAAGATGTAAAATAAATCATAGGGAACATAGTCAATGATATGGTAATAACTATGTATAGCGCCAGGTGAGTACTAGACTAGTCAGGGGGATCACTTCTTAAATTCTGCAAATGTCTACCCACTATGCTGTACACCTGAAACTAATATAAAATAATAGTGAATGATAACTATAATTGAAAAAATTAAGAAACGGGGGAAAGGTGACGGAGAATAATTTCCAGGTTCAAATGTCCAGGTATAAAGCAAATAAGTCATGGGGATATAATGTACAGCATAGAGAATATAGTCAATAATATTGTGATAGCGTGACGTAGTGTCAGATGGTTGCTGGACTTAACGGTAATCACTTCTTTAGGTACTATATAAATGTTGAACAAGTATGGTGTACACTTGAAAGTAATATAATATTTATGTTAACTATATTTTGAAATAAGTCTTTAAAAAAAACTATTCTAAAATGTAAAGTGTGTTTTAAAAATTCAGACTTTGTTCCTGATAACAAGCAGATATCCAAACTATCTGCATGCCAAGTCTTCTCCTTATTAATGATTCCATGGGAAAGCACGTTTCAGCAAAGAAATTGGTTGTTCTTTCTACAAATTCTGAAGCATTCTTACTGTTTTAACAGCTTCTACACTTTCTAACTTGCCCCATTCTTGTCCCTAGAAACATTATATGAAGGAACTATAATGTTTTCATATTTTTCTCTCCTTCTTCTCTCTAGCTGGACATGAATCTTCCAACAGGCTGACTGCAATACTATTTCTTCCCCCTCTTGCCCTTCTAAGGCTCCCATACTCTTATTTTTCTAAACAATTTTACATTTATGTTCATCTACAAGCAAGGTAATGGTATATTTCAGTATTTTGGGAGTATTTTTACATATGCCAAAATATTCCTCATTCAAACGTAACAGCACTATTGGAGAATGCCACACTGGAAGATTCCAGAAGCTAAGGTTTTCTCATATTAAAGAAAGATGTCTTTTTTCTCTCTCTAAATTTATGGTTTTCTTAAAGAATCTCCCAAATAAAATCAGTTACAGGTTTCCCTAGAAGTATAATACATAACTAGATGTAGTCAATTCGAAAGGAGAAAAAAGCACAAATATAAGATGAGAAGAGACAAAGGAGAGACTTTGTAAATTAAGTCTGCAAACTACAAGTTGCCTAGAAAGAGTAGGAGGGTCTCCTCTATAAGCTCAGCGTGGGTCTGTTTTAAGCTAATTCAAAACCCTTCCAAATGAGCTTATTAGATTCTAATTTGGTGGCTCAGAATCTAATAAGAATTCAGATCAAACTGTTCTTCTTTCTCAAAGAGACAGCATTGTCAAAGAGCCAAAATTGGAGTGCCTGTTTGGGGGATTGAGTTATACAGCTTTCACATTATGATTCACCTCTCCACCAGCGAACCCTTCCCCCATCTCAATAGCATCTGTCTTACATTTTTATTCAAATTCCTCTCCACTAAGGGCAATCAGAAGCTGAAGACATGCTCCTACAGAAGTGACCTCCACAAAAATAAAAGTCAATAACGTGGCTAGCTGACACAGAGGATGTCAGGAAGTACAAAATGATGAGGACAAAGAAAAAAGGCAAAACTGTATAAGGCAGGAGAAAAGGAAACAATCATAGGCCAGGATGAAAAATTAGGGCAATTATCTGGATAATTCAGCCTCAAAACGTGCTTCCTGATGATTGACATAAATGTGTTTTCTTCTCTGGCTTCCATTTTCACAATAGATGGAATGCTGGAGCTGCAATAACGGGCTTTCTATTTACTGTAAGTTTAAAGGAAATATACCTGCTTTGCTCCTGCTTTAAACTTTATATCTGGTGTGAAGAACTGTTTTATAAATATGATGCTACCTGACCATTTGGCTTAGAAAGAAAATAAAATTATTTCTTGCCTGGATTGTTTCTTGCCTGGCTTATCCAAATATCAAATATTGGTCCCAATTCTTCACTTCAGTAGACTTCTAAAATTGGGTTAACAGGAGTTACATGAGCCAACTCATAGATCATAATAAATGGGCTAGGACCTGCACCTATTTACCGTTACATCTGTATTTCCAGTTCACACAATTACAAGCATATAGGCTCACTGTGGACACACACAAACACAGTCTGCTGTTTAGATTGCAGGAATACTAGAACTTTGGAAAAGAGTATTCATATTTAGCAATCTTTAGAATTATCTCCAAGACATCTACGATTCTGTTCAATTATAATCCTACTTATGAAGAACAGAGACAAGGCAACCAATATTTGTTTAGTACCTGATATGTTGCAGGTTACTTTCACTTCATTAAATCTTTATATAATCCTTGTGAGGAAGGCATTGTGAGATGAGAAAACTGAGAAGGCTTAGAAAGTTCTAGCACATACTGTGTTTCCCCGAAAATAAAACCTAGCCGGACCATCAGCTCTAATGCGTCTTTTGGAGCCAAAATTAAGACCTGCTCTTATATTATGGACACCTGGCATCTGTAGCAATATGAGTATGAAAAGAAATGTCCTTTCTCTTAGGCACTCTAAGATGTACAAACTCCAGTAAACCATTGGCATTCTCAAATTTAAAGTGAATAGCTTCAACTCTTCCTAAGAGCCACCAAATACCTATGACATGTACTAATTCTCAATTGCCCCAAAGCACAAATTTGAACTTCATGTACCATGAAGCTGATATGGTAGAAGTGTATCACTTGATGAGTGAACCTAGTCTGCTGCCCAGCAGTCTCCAACTTGGGTTTGTTATTTTTTTACTTATTGCAATGTTCACTGTCTATTGAGGAGAATCACGTGATATGGTAGTTATTCATGAATGTCATGAATATGAGGAGAAGGGAGGAGCCCACTGAAATGGAGGGCTCACCACCTGTACCGGTGATAAACTTAGTTAGCTACCATCAGAGGGAAGCCTGGGCATTTTCTAGATATTAGCACTTACATGACACAGCTGCTAAAATGAAGGGTTCACCATATATTTTACATCTATCAAGTTCAATATTTGGGGTTCATGGTGAATCAATACGACATTTCAGTTCCCAGAGTTATTTACTACAATAAATTAGAGTGGAAATCAACCAATGATGTTGTGATACACTAACTGACCTCTGTTCATTTCATGTTTACTATCACCCTATGATACTAATCATCCACAGATTGCCAAACCCTACCACGACTATTGTTATGTTAGGAAACCATACCATGTGTGCTACCAGGAATGATTTCTCCTTTAGTTGCCAAAACTGGTAAGCATTTAGGGATCCACATTGATTAATTAAACATGATTTTCTAGTGTATAATATTTGCTAGGGCTTGGCACCCCAGGAGGACATACCTTGAGTACAGTGATGTGAAGACTGGAAAGAGAAAAAACATTCTTTTTTATTTATCCTAACATCAATTGTTCTATTCGAGAATGAATAGCAGATGGAAGTTTGAATGTGAAAACTTAATTTTAACAGCCAGAAGTCAAGATAAACTTCTAAAAGATTGTTCTTGCAGAGTCTTAAAAAGCTGCCCATACACACACACACACACACACACACACACACACACACACATATATGACAAAGTGTTAGAAATATAAAAATCATGACAGTCTTGAAGTCTCCAGAACTCACCTAACAATTAATTCATCACAACCTGAATCAAATTGGGTGGAATGACAATGATCCCAGAAAGGAAGCTCTCCCCCTCTCCCTTTGTCCTTTTGCCCCTCCCTTCCCTTCTTCTCTTTTCTCTTTTCATTCCCCATATGGAGCCTATATAGTCACTTCCACTACAGGTACAAGACTGTAGTACAGGAAGAGACCTCAGAAATCACTCAGCCAAAGCCCAACTTCAGTCAGCCAGTTGCTGATGCGACTATAGCCCAAATGCTAACCTCTTCTTCCCAGCTACGGGCTGTCAGCACAGAGAAATATAGAAAATGGCAAATGACATGAAGTCAAAATGAGACACAATTAAGACGATGATCTGCCAAAATAGTTCTGATACACCAGCCATGATTTGCTTTTTTAATAGTATGTATTTGATTCAGAGAAGAAAAACTGACAGTGCTATAATTATAACCACAAATTTAATTACAAATACTAAAAGAAATTTAAATCCAAAATACGGTTTACAATCAAGAAAACACTCAAAACAAGCTTATTAAATAATGCCATTTTGTTACTCTTCCTTACATGTAATAGTGAAAAAAGGCAAACAAATTTCTCTTTCCCCTACTAATTTTTAATTAACAGCTGATACCTCTATCCCGACTTCTTACTGATTCCAATTCTATGTTACTTGATAAAAAAAAATCATATTTAAATTAGTAAAGGAAATAGCACTGCCCTGCTCCTTACTCTTGTGGTTAACTAGCTTCACAAACAAATGGGAAATTGTCTTTTTGTCAAATACTGTATAAGATTTTAGCTATAATTCATAAAACAATGCATCTAGATTGGCATTATGGTACATTAAATGCAGAATTAACTTGGTAGTCCTCTTTTCATTGTCAAGGAAGAAATTGTGAAGATAAATGAACCCTGGAAATTTCAAGATCTGGAATGTGATGCCAGGTGGTGCATGGAAGAAATGAATTCAGTCAGGCTACCTGATGTTTCCTGCTGCTGCCTGGAGCAGGGCAGTCTGCAAGGTTGTAAGAGGACCCAATTTGTCCTTGTCTCTCTTTCATAGTTTAAGTGCTAGGGGTTGGGGGCTGGGAGATCTCTTTAACTCTGTTTTAAAAAAGAAAAAACACATTAGCTGAAGGAAACTTTATAGAAAGCCTAATATACTGGATTTTGGAGATTGAAGCAGAATTTTGACAATTAATTTTAGCAATTAATTGTCCAGATTGGAAAGCTGATATTGTACAATGGCTAGTTTCTAAAACTAGAGATGCATTTTTAAAACCAGCTTTGTGCTTTTAACACTTTGGTTTTCACTTAACAATAGCCATGATTCCATAAAATGAAAAACCACAATTTCAGAAGTTTCAATGAGCTACTTACTGCACTGGTATTAAACATTTTAATGCATCTTACATTTTTTTTTCCAACATTCACTTGTGTGAGAAGCACTTATTAACTACCTACTCTGTAGCGCGTTCTGCGGTAAATGCTAAACATACAAAGTTAAATAACACATACTCCCTCCTTTAGGGGCTTAAGTTTCCAAAGCATAAAACCAAACCACAAATATCAGTCTGCTCTTTTACAAAATCATCTGGTGATACTACAAAAATATGTAATGATCACACTACCGGGTTTCCACGAAAATAAGACCTAGCCGGACAATCAGCTCTAATGCATCTTTTGGAGCAAAAATTAATATAAGACGCGGTATTTTATATAATATAATATAATATAATATAATATAATATAATATAATATAATTAATATAATATAATACCCGGTGTTATAGTGAAATAAGACTGGGTCTTACATTAATTTTTGCTCCAAAAGGTGCATTAGAGCTGATTGTTCGGATAGGTCTTATTTTAGGGGAAACACGGTAGTTCCTAAACTTCAGGAATGGTGGGAAGTAGAGATACTATTGGATCAAGGATGGAAACCAGTAAGATCTCTCAGTCTTTGGTCCCTTCAGTACCCATCCCCAAATACCTATTACTTTCCAGAGTCTTTGGAATCTTTCCCATCCTTTAAAATGCAATAATTCTCATTTGAAGATTATTATATGCTCCCTTTTATAGTTGGAAATCTCTATAATGTCACCTTTTAAATTCCAGTGTAACCTATTAGGTTGAACCATATCAAATGGTCACTAAGCAATCTTTTAGCAAAAAGAAAATAGCAATTTCAAATGGTTCAATATAGTAACTGCTGTATCTTTCTACTCCAGAGTTCTTAGAATATGCCTCATAATGGATATTCAATTCTATTTGATCCAATTTTCTTTACCAGCCTCATTTGTAAGCTGGACAAGGAAGTGGGCAGACGATAATTCACTAGTACAGAGGCAGCAGTTTACTGCAGCTTGATATCCCTTCAGAACTCATCATAATTTTGATTTGGTGGTCACATTAGCACTTCCACACTGAAAAGAGTATTTCCTGCTTCACTTAGGATAAGCTGGCTCTTTTGGCTATGATGCTTCAGTCGTAATCTTCCGGTAAAATGAGTAGGTCCTGCATTAGATTCCTGGGGCTGCTAGGTACCACAAACTGAGTATCTTTAGAACAACAGACATTTATTTTCCCACAGTTCTGGAGGCTAGGAGTCCAAAATCAAGGTGTTGGCAGAGCCGTGCTTCCTGAGACTTTGGAGAGAATCCTTTCTTGCCTCTTTCTAGTTTTGGGTAGTGGCTGTCAATCCTTGGTGATCCTCGACTTTCAGCTGCTGCACTTCAATCTCTGCCTCCACTGTCACACCGCATTTTCTACTCAAGTGTCTATGCCTGTGTCTTCTCCTCTTCTTACAAGATCAGCAGTCATATTGGGTTAAGGACCCACCCTACTCTAGTATGACCTCATCTTAACTAGTTACATCTGCAGTGAACCCATTCCAAATAAGGTTACATTCTTAGGTACTAGGAGTTAGAGATTCCACATCTTTTTGGGCGGGATACGTCAACCTATAAGAGGTTCATTCTTGAAGGTTACAGTTTATCTAAAATGAAGAAAAGTATACTTTTATACAATTTATCTTTAAATAACTGAACTTACAAATTATACAATTTGAAGTAAGTGTTTAAAGTAAGCAAGCATGCAGGCATGATTCAGTAGCCTTCTGAACTATTATTAACTTAATTCTAGCCTATAAAGTTATACACAGAGTAAGTTAAAATGTCCTCTTGTAACTTACATAGTAAGGAATTCAATCCAATCTTTGAGTGTACACAAGCTCCAGACACTCAGTTACTACCTGGGATGATATTCACTATAACCCCTTTTCTGAATTCATGAATGGATAAAGAAGTTGAATTCATCAGTTTTTACTTCCTTGTGACTGCTATTATGTGCCCTCTGCAAATAAATGGAAAAAAAGACATTTTTACCTTTTAACCGTTCCTATTCACTTCTGTTTCTGTAATTCCCCTGATGTTTTCGAATACATTCTAACTGAACTTTCCACTATTTATCTATCCAGCTCTCACTCTGAGGCCTTCTTCTCTGCTTTATACCTGTCATTCATCTATACTACTCTCCTTTATCACCTTACCCAACTCACTACATTGTTTCTACAATTGCTTTAAACTATATACCAAAAAGAATGTTATCCAATTGAGATAAAACTTTTGGTATTCATAAAGAGAATGCTGTGCTGTGACATAAACTCAATCCAGAGAATTAGTCCTAAAATTATGCACTGAAATAGAAATTCAATAGGCACAAATATATTAACTACAGAATTGGATATCATAATCAATCATTTTTTTATCTTTGAACCAAAATTACCTACAATAGGGGAACAGATATATTATAAAAATTCAATAGAATGTTAAATACCTATTAAAATAATTATGAAAGCTATTTAAGAATAAATATGCATGTTTAATATTAATAACATTCTATCAGGAAAATATTTATCTGATTTTATTAAAGCTTTGAAAATACTGTAAAAAGAGAATAGTGATGCTTATTGATTCTAGAAGTGGTATAAACATATAATTAAGTGTGTGGTAAATTTTAAAGGTAGCTAATAGAAGAGCACAAATAGCATATGTAACTCTCAAACTACTAGAGGTAAAAATTGAAACAAAGAAAATTCAATAAGTAAAACAAAAAACTGTAAAAGAAAAAAGAAACTGTGGTTAAGAGAAAACATAAAATCAGATGGCAAGAATGCATCTAAGATGTCAGGAATAATAATAAATGTAAAAGTGGTTAAATAATGATGTTGAAAGACAGAGAGTCTCAAGTAGGGCAAAAACACAAATAATATAAATTCCAGACATGTATTGTTTACAAAAGACATTCTTAAAATGAAAAATAATGCCTTAAAATAAAGGGATGTAAAATGATAACCCAGCCAATGTTAGCTAAATGAAAAGTGCAGTAGAATTCAAGATAAACATGAAAATCGGGGGGAAAATTACATTTATTTTTATATTGGTGAGTAGTATGATACAAAAAGAAAATATAATAATTACAAACTTTTTGTGCATCTAACAACAAAGCTTCAAAATATTGATATGCAAACCACTGATAAAGCAAACAAACAAAAACAAAAGGGATAAATTACGAGTCATGAATTTCAGTGGAACAATCTAACCACTTTTCTCAAAAATTCAGTTTACAGATTAAGTGAGAAGAGTGAGGAGATGAATAACAATGGAACTGCAATGCCAGATATCTTAGAATATTGTTGATGCCCAACAAGCAGAAAAGTTACCATCTTTTTAAATATCCATAAAAATGTTTACAAATAATTGTGTTAATGGGATGTAAAGTACAGCATAGGGAATATAGCAATGGTATTGAAACAGCTATATACGATGTCAGAGGGATAGTAGATTGGGGGGGTTATCACTTGGAGAGGGGTGTAAATGTCTGACTATTACATCGCTTTGTACACCTGAAACTAAATTAAAAAAAGAATGTATCACAGGGTTGGTTTTTACATGGATACACTCCTTTATAGTTAAATTTTTATGCATATCAATTTTTAAGAATAAATCTATTGTATAACACACACACACACACACACACACAAACCAAAACAAATAACTGTGTTAAGTCCCATGGAAATTTACAAAAAAATTTTAAAAATAAACATTAGGACCAAAGTCTCTGACAACAGCGGAAAAATAAAAAATTTTAATTCTTAAAAATTTAAAAGTATCCTTCTATAAATTCCAGCACATGTATAGATTCTTTACAAAAAAGTCAATTTCATTGTATGCTACTTTACTAAGTTAAATTTAAAAAATAATCTTCTGTTAAGGTATATTGAAAAACTGTATTTTAAAATCCTCTAGAAATAACTGATAATCAGAGTACTACATATCAAAACATTGTGCTGAAGACCATTACACAGAGGAAAAGTCATGGCCTTAAAAGAATATATCAGAATACCAAAAATTTTGAAAAATAACATTAACCTAAGAGCTAAAAATAATACCCAATAAGTAGATAATTACAATAAAAATTAAATTTCCATTTATTGAAAATCAAAACAAAATCATAAGGATATAAAACACCTAAACACTGCCAATCAATTTGATCTGATTGACGTTGACAGAATAAGCCAACTATTAACAACAGAATGCACATTCTTTTCAAATGTGCATGGAACATTCACCAATATAGGCTGTCTTCTGGACTATAAAACAAATCTTAACAAATTTAAAAAGACTGAAATCATACAAAGTATATTCTCTGCAAATAATAAAATTAAACCATTTATAGAAGATAGAGCAGATACATTTCCTACTGGTTTCTTTAAAAAAAAACAACACACATTAAAATGACAATAAAGAAATTATTTAAAAAAAATACCGGGTTGCCCTGAAAATAAGACCTAGATGGACCATCAGATCTAATGCATCTTTTGGAGCAAAAATTGATATAAGACCCGGTCTTATTTTAATATAATATAAGACCAGGTACAATACAATATAATATAGTATAATATAATATAATATAATATAATATAATATAATATAATATAATACTGGGTCTTATATCAATTTTTGCTCCAAAAGACGCATTAGAGCTGATGGTCTGGCTAGGTTTTATTTTTGGGGAAACACGGTAGTCATAGATTTCTCAAACACTAATTCGAAAAGATATATAGACATCTATGTTCATTGCAGCATTATTTACAGTAGACAAGATATGGAAGCAACCTATGTGTCCATCAACACATGATTAAATAAAGATGTTGTATATATGTGTGTGTGTGTGTGTGTGTGTGTGTGTGCACGCACACACACGCACACTGGAATATTATTCAGCTATAAAAAAGAATGAAATCTTACCATTTGTGACAACATAGATGGACCTATGGAGCACTATGCTAAGTGAAATAAGTCAGACAGAAGAAAGACAAATGTCACATGATTTCACTTATGTATGGAATCTAAAGAACAACAACAACAAAAAAAAACAGAAGCAGACTCATAGATACAGAGAACAAAGTGATGGTTGCCAGGTGGGAGGGACCTGGGGGTACGGGTAAAAAGGGGAAGAGATTAAGAAGTGCAAACTGGTAGTCACAAAATAGTCATAAGGATGTAAAGTACAGCATAGGGAATACAGTCAATAGCATTGTAATACCTATGGCAAGTGGGTACTAGACTTATCAGGGTGATCACTTTGTAAATTATATCAATGTGTAACCACTATGCAGTACACCTGAGACTACTATAAAATAATACTGAATGTCAACCGTAATTGAAAATTTTTTTAAATAAAAAGATAATGAAAAATAATCATGGATTTCCAAGGACATAGAGAACAGAAAGAAGGCAAACAGTAACACAATTTTGGAAGCTGAAAAGCAAATGAACAAATGGTTGCCTATGTACCAGAATTGAGAAATCTGAATCCTATGCTAGCAAAGGAGAAAGCCAAGGAGAAACTTGATTTATACCACAAATCCCCCCAAATGCTTGAGAATCTGTTGTTCCCGTTACCTATGAAATGGAGTGATGACATGACTAATACAAGAAGATAAAATGAGGGAAAAAGATTTCCCCTTTCACTTCATGCAGCCAAGTAAGCTCCCTCTCCTACTCAGAAGAAGACTGAAGTTTATCTGGAGGGGAGAAATTACAGTTCTGTTGACTGTAGTATATCAGGCACAATAGACAGAAAGTTATCATACTGAAAGTGTGGTACTAAGTGAAAGTTTGCATGTTGAATGTTAAGACTTCCAACTTTCTTCCTCTACTTGGCTCTCAAAATATGGCAGCCAGGCTTATCCCTGTAGGCTGAGAACTGGAAGAATATTTTTCTAAGAACTCTGGCCAGTCGAAAAGAAACACACTAAAAACACTGACATTGTGGAATTTCTCTACAAAAGGGTCTGGCTAGAAGCTACATTCATTAAATCTCAGCTATCTGCAAAGAATTCCCCGATGAGTATTTTAGTGCTCAACCACTATGCATAAGTGAATATTCAAAAATCCTGAGATATTAGAAATTAGAAAACCTCTAATATCACATGAAAGAGAGAGAGAGAGAGAGAGAGAGAGAGAGAGAGAGAGAGAGAAATTGAGAGATTGAGAGAGGGAGAGCGCAATCTCTGGAGGAAGGGAAAGAGAAGCAAATGCAAGTTGTAAGAAATAGATTATACAAGGGAAAAAACTTTAAAAAACTATTAAAAACTATTATTTACCTCGTAAGAAAATGAGAAGACGTTGCATCTACGAAAGAAGAGAAGGATGCCAAAACAAACAAGCAAACGAAGGAATATTCCAAGAATTAAAAAAGAGCTCTTGGAAATAAAAAAAAAAATGATAGCTGTTTCAAAACTCTTAATAGGAGGGAAAATATTGTCAAGGCAATCTCCCAAAAATCACAGTGAAAGGACCAAAGAGATGGAAAAGAGGAGAGAAAAAATTGTAAGACTCTTCCAAGAAGTCTAACATCCTAATAAAAGCAGTTCCAGAAAGAGAAGAGAAAAATGAAGAGGAAGAAATCATCAAAAACGTTATTCAAAAATATTTCCCACAACTGAAAGGCATGAGTTTCCAGATTGAAAGGACACACCAATTGATAAAAATAGATCCTCTTCACATCACATCATAAGAAAACTCAGAACACTGAATAAAGAGAAGTTCCTTAAAGCTTTTAAAGAGAGAGAAAAATGGGTCTAATAAAGTATCAGAATGAAATCAGACCTCTCAGTAGCATCACTGGAATTTAGAAGACAATGAGGAATTTTCCTTTAAAATTCCAAAGAAAAATAATCTCCAACCAACATTGCTATAGCCAGCTAAACTATTACAGTAAAATAAGTTATAAGAATTCACCTTCTATGAACTCTTCTTTCTATGGAAGTTATTAAGAGAGGTGCTCTACCATAATGAGGTAGTAAACCAAGAGGGAGGAAAACATAGGATTCAGGAAACCGGGCATCAACACAAGAGAGGAGAAAGAAACTCCCAGGAGGATGGTAGAGTGAGATTCTGAGATGATTAATTTGAGTATCACAGAAAGCAACCAAGCAAGGCACAGACTGTTCTGAAGTCTCCAGGAGTGATTTCTTTATGATGACACAGAATGTACTTGATGAACATGAATATATTGAGAGAAATTTGAGGTTGAATCAGGTATAAGAATACAGAAATTTAAGCAAACACAAATACAAAATAATTATTAGCTCCAAAGAAAATTAAAAGGTTTTGTAGGTAGGAAAATTAAACAGAGTAATCAGCTGCAAATAACATTTTCTTGATTTTTAACCTTGACAGAACATTAGAATCATCTAAGGAGCTTTTAAAACTACAGATGCTCAAACCACACCGGGATCAATTAAATCAGAAATAGGCATCAGTAAATTTTTAAGCTCCCCAAGTGATTTAAATGGGCAGCCAATACATAAACCACTGACTTATTCATAATAAGGTAAATTCTGAATACTGATGTAAGCAAAACTAAAACAAATTGGGAGCATGGTCAGAAAGTGGGGGGATGGTAGGGTTTGGGAGTAGTTGGACAGAAAGTTTAATTCTCCATCTGATGTGATGGGAAATCGGTTGATAATGCTTGAAACTGAGCCATCAAGAAGTAGCTATATACGCATGTTATATAGGGACATGGAGATAAACACCAAACAAATCATCTAAAATACTTGAGAGTGAGAAATAAGGGGGGGGTGACTCCATGTTTCTTATAAGATGCCTTGTAGAACTACTTGACTCTTTAAACTATGTGCACATGTGACTTTGCCAAAAAGGAAAAGTAAATTTAAACATATAAACAAAAACTAAAATAATAATACAAAAATAACCACATAAAATTTAAATCCTGTTTTCTGAAAAAGCTAATTAAGTAACAAAAACATTAACTAAGAAAAAGAGAACAGAAACACACACACACACACACACACACACACACACACACACATACACTTGGACTCTGAAATGGAACATAACTAGAGATAGAGATAATGCTAAATAAGGTAGTAAGAAAATAATGTGTATCACTTTACACTTAATAAATTTGAAAGCCAGATGACCTGAACGATTTTCTAAGCTATATGTTAGTTACCAAAATAGACTTAAGAAGATGTAAAAAACAAACAAGCAAACAAACAAACAAACAAAAACATGAATAGACTGACAAACATGAAATAAATTTAAAAACCTACCATGACAAAATTTGCCAGGCAGAGATAGTTTTATGGAGAAAATATTCCTGTATTGTATATAAATGGTTCCAGATCATAGGAAAATAAGAAAATCTCAAATTATACTAAGAGTTTGGTTTAATCCCTTTACCAAAGCAGACAAAAAAATAAAAATAAAACCACATGACACTATGATTTATAATTATAGATAAAAAATTCTAAATAAATATTAGCAAATTGAGTCTAGCTGTGATTAAAGTAATATAGTATGATCAATTAATTAAAATGGAAATAATTTTAACCCCTTTAACCCATCAAATTAGTAGAATATTAAAAGATTTATGATATTCAGTGTTAACAGTGATGTGGGAGAATGGTACTCTCTTAACTATTGTTGGAAGCATAAACTTTATAGCTTTTTAAACAAGAAATTGACAATTTCTATCTCAATTTAACTAAACTTAACTA
Source organism: Rhinolophus hipposideros (assembly GCF_964194185.1). NCBI lineage: Eukaryota > Metazoa > Chordata > Mammalia > Chiroptera > Rhinolophidae > Rhinolophus > Rhinolophus hipposideros. The sequence continues at coordinate 109,144,627 of NC_138046.1, forward strand.
TTTAACTACCCTCAATTTAACTATCCTTCATCCCAGCAATTCCACTTCTACATATCTATTCTAAAAAAGTACTTATATATTTGGACAAATATGTATGTTCAAGGATGCTCATTTCAACATTATTTATAAGAGTAGAATATGATAAAACAATCAAAATGTCCATCAATAGAGGACATCTATATGCTCCATCTATAGTTTGAAATACTATGCAGCCGTTTTAAAAATGAGATGGATTTCAATGTAAAGATATATAAAAAACACATTAAGTAAAGAAAATCTGTTGCCCAATTAGTATAGTTTAAAATATCTTTCTGATTGTATGTGTACATATGTATATTATACTATATTCAAATAATTAAATGGATGCATATTAAGCCTTTAATAATGCTTTAAGCATGACTTAATAAGGTTCATAGTGTTTAAGGGGAGAGGGCTAAGCGAAAGGCGGCTTTCATTTTTTACTCTATATACTTCTGTGTTTGAATTCTTACAATGAGAATGTATTCACGGAGTTATGGAATTAAAATTAACCAATTAAAATAGGAAAATCACATATGCATGTGAACAGTACCTGACAAGAAGAACAATTTTTAAATGAAAACAATTCTATTTGCCTTTGTTTGCTTTAAGGTGGTATGATACTTAGCATTTTTAAAAATAGTCTAAGGTTTTATATAGAGCTGAGTTTGTATAGCTTCTCCAACCCAATAAGACATGTTGAATATTACCAAATACGGCAAGATTTTGGAAACAAGTTTGAAGGGGGTGACAAATGTGCAAATCTTCCATACCAAAAGTACCACTGTTTATCAATCAAGAAAAAAGATAAGTATGTCCTTGGAAATTTGAAATTTCAATTTATATCCTCACTCACGAAGTTTGACAATCCAATGAGACACTTGCATGATGTTAAGGATCTTTCTGGGTCCAAGCAAGCCTTCCCAAACAGGCGATTTATTGCATGATTAAAGAGAAATGCAATTGGTCCCAAACTGTTTCCATTTCCCTTAATAGTAAACAAATTCTCTGATTCATATACAAATTTTAAAAATCAAATAACTGAGTGTGATGTAGGATACTTTGCCTGTGAGGCATCCCTAAACAGTAACCAGTTTGATGGAGTCAAATCCTGACTTTACTAACCTCAAAAATCCAACCTTCATGTAGTAATTTATGTATCTACGATATAGTTTCTGTCCCGTGGTCCTAAAAAAAACTGATTAGATATGAAACTTTGGGGCACAATTTAGTGATACAGACATCTCTGTTTTCGCTCTGTTTCCAACTTGATGATATTATTCTTTTTTTCTTTTTTCTTTTCCTTTTATAAAGACTCTATTGGGGAAGGGGAACAGGACTTTGGAACAGTGTGCACCTCCAGGACTCCCCCCAAGTCAAGTTGCTGTCCCCTCAGTCATATTCGTGGATGGCACAGCTCGGCTTCAGGTCCAGCCACCATTGCCAGTTGCAGGGGGCGCAGCCCACCATCCCTTGATGGAAGTCGAACCGGCAACCATGTGGTTGAGAGGAGGCGCTCCAACCAACTGAGCCATCCAGGAGCTCAATGGCAGCTCAGCTCAAGGTACCTTGCTCAATCCTAGTTGCAGGGGGTGGAGTCCACCATCCCTTGCGGGACTTGAGGAATTGAACTGGCAACCCTGTGGTGAGAGCCCACTGGCCCATGTGGGAATCAAACCAGCAGCCTTCAGAGTTAGGAGCATGGAGCTCCAACCACCTGAGCCACTGGGCCGGACCCAGTGGTATTATTCTTTCATTTTCCAAGCTCCCTTAGAAGCAGGATGTTCAGGCCATGACTTATTTTAATGAAAATGAAAGAATAATACCATTTAAATGAAAGATATAAGAAAAATCTTATAAGAAAATGAAAGAATAAGACCATTTAAAGCACCGCGGGGGAGAGAGTTTGGGGGTGGGGTGGGGAGCTTATAGGAAAGAGTTGTGAGGTTGCTTCCCTGCAGCCCTCCTCCTGTCACTGAGAGCACTTGCCCTCTCCTTAAGGCTCATCCAGCTCCAGGCTTTGAGATAAACCCTGACCTTAGTCTTCAGAAATTTAAGGTGCTATAGTTTATCATTATGACTCAGGATCAAGTCACTCTACACCTCTGGCTTTGTCCAGTGTGCCAAATTATAATCTGTGGGTTTTCTTCCATTTTCATGAAATCAAATTTCTACCACTATCCTTGATCTAGCAGCTAGGTCCATGAATCCCTGAGAATCTAGAGGCTGGCAAGACAGACCTGGATTTGGCTCTCAGCCCCATCACTTGCTAGTTCTGTGACTTTGGGCAAGTTTCTTACTTTCTCCAAACCCGTTTTATTATCTTAAAACTGCAGAATAACAATTCCTACCATGCAGAAAATGTAGCACAGTGTATGGCACATAGTAGATGCTGGATAAATGTTAATTCCCACCTCTCGCATATTTCTTGATTTTTTAAAAAAATAATCTGAGCAGTGTATCGGAACCTCTGAAATTGGGAATTTGTCTTGCTGCTCTTCCAAAGTCTATAAGCCAACCCTAGGGCTAAGCGTCCACTCCTACTGATGAAAGTCAGCAACATCTGCCTACTCAAATCTCTGACTCTGCCCAACATTCACCTCTGTGGAACCCTTGCTTCTTGAGAGACACATGACTGATATTTTCTTCTCTCCCAATGTTCTCTCAGAACACTATACTCCATCCTGGCTCAATAGCTCCGCATCATGTGAACTTGGATTTGTACCCCAGTGTCTGCCCTAACACACTGGGTGATTCTACTGAGAAGTGTCTCTAAAACCCTGAGATGACTCACTGGGTCTACCCATGGAATGGCTTCTGACATTCATATATATCACAAGTGTTCCTTACTTTCAAAACAGAGAAAGAAACAAATTAAAAACTAAAAACCAGTGGGCTAACCACCCCCCAGGTCCTTTCCCTCACTTTGAGAGAGAGGTTTGGAAGAGATGAGATTCCAACCATCAAGCTGGTGGAAGAGAGCCGCTAAATTACTGTCTGGTTCCCATCATGGACTAGCATTATGCTAAGAATTCTATATTTGTTACTGCAAATCCTCACAACACTGCAAGGTAGCATTGCCCCCATAAACAGATGAGGAACTGAGGCTCTATAAGGTTAAAAAAGGTTCCCAAGTTCAAACTCAAGCAACGAACAGAGCTGAAATGTGAACCCTTATTTGTTTCACTTCAAAGTCTATAAGGTTTCTTCAAAAATGGTGGATTCCTTTCAAACTATGTCACATTTCCCCTCACTATATCATTACACATAAATTAAAAGACTTCTTCAAAATATTTTTAAGTGTTGAAATTTTCAGAGTAATTTACTTCTTGATCAATGAAAATCAGCCCATGAATCTGTACATATATTTCTTTTGTCTAAATTAGAGTAATAGCTAGTACTTATTCGTGATTTATTGTGTGGTTGGCACTGTTTGATTTATGTGCATTTAGCTCATGTAATCCTATGAAGTAGGTAATATTAATATCTCTATTTTATTTTTGAATAAATGAAGCACAGAGAGGTTAAGTAAACTGCCCAGATCACAGTGGCAGAGCTATGATCAAAATCCAGGCAGTCTAGCTGCAGAGCATAATCTCTTTACCACCATGTTTTACTGCCTCTCAACAATCAGAATAATTGTGTAAATTCTCCACTTAACTTTGCATGTATAAATAACTTAAGTATGTAATCAATTCCTTTGATACCCGAAGCTACCAAAAAATGTATTGAAAAACAAGGAGTAGCATGTTGCTTGTGGATCAGACTTCCTGATTACTCACCAAGCTTTGATATCTGATTCTTTATCTGCATAAAGATTGAAGATATAAAATTTTGCATGTTACTGTAGAAGTCACACTAATCTGGAAAGGACATGTTCAGGATAAAGTAGAATCTTTTCCCAGAAAAATAATTTCTCCTTCCATAACAATAAATAGTATTATTTTACTCCATTTGGGTAGCACTGGCAGGAATGCAGTATACCCAAATCAGAGTTTATCATCTAAAGCTTGCAGCAAAGTCATTTATTTAAATATACATACTTTATACTCAACATTCCCATATATTATAACTTTCTGTTGTAAACAACAATAATCAATATGGCATTTAATTTTTAAAAAATCAGGCTTGTTTTGTTTTTCTATTGTATGAGTCAGTGTCTGTCACATGTAAAGTAAAATGAAGAAAATGAGCTTATAAATCACAGTAATCTCCCTGATAATCACTACTTATTTAGTGAAAGGACAATGTCCTCACCACATGAGACATTCTTATAAAAGATACCAAGCTGCAATTAACGATCTATAGATCTCATTTGCTTTGAATTAGTAAGTGCTCTGATTCTAATAAATTCTCAATACCCAAGGACTTTATTCTGATTATTTGTATCTCATGTTCCTTGCCCACAGAGAAAGGAAAATGAAAATGATTTCTTCCCTAAATGCCAGATGAGTACATTTTTCCCCGTTTCTCATATATCTACCCAGAAAGGTATTCCAACCAAAACAACGTCAGAATACATTTCATTTTTTAAGAAAGGTTACAACATTCTTCCAAAGCGCTTAACCAGAGCATATAACTATTACAAAGATAACGTGATAAATTACATTTACAAATACCTCAGCTAATGAAAAAGAAAATCCTAAATTATGCAGGAAAAATTAAACAGACTTAGCTTTATTTTGAAATATTTATATTATGCTATGAAATGTATACTCTGATTTTTCAAATAAAATTATTATCTATATGCTAAATAACTCTACATAAACCAGAATTTGATTACCCAGAAGATCCCATTGCATGGGCAGAACACATAATGTAATACTTACTGTTTTATCATTTCTTTTCTCAGAATAAAATAAATATAATTTCACTATTCCTGGCCGGTCTTAGAATTAATAAATGCAAAGAGAAAAACTCATCCAAGGACTCAAGTTTGAGTAACAGATGAATGAATCTAAAATAGATTTCAGAATCCAAACACTCGTTAAGTTAAATCCAAAAAAACCTCTAATCAACTGTTAACCTCAGTCAAGGGGTTAACACCAGAGGTGAGGCACTCAGATTAGAATAATGCAAGCTGAGTTTAAGAGTTAAATTTTAAAAATAAAATGAGTTTAATGTTTATGCAGATTTGGGCAAGATGGAGTTCCCATCCTGAGAGTATGCCCCCCGTCTCTGAGCAAAGCTGAGAGAATCTTATGGCTGAGATAAAGCACAGGTCATCTTAGTCGTGTAAAGTGTTAGAACCAAGAATAAAACTATTAGATCAGTGCTTTCATTTGGCCCAAGAATAAAACAAGAACCTTTTCAGAACAAAAGGACCCGCTCATCTCAAGTAAGCCCTCAGAGTACAGCTGTCACTTTGAGAAGTGACCCCAAAGACTCAGCTTCTGATAGAGCCCCTAGGTACGTGAATGATGATAATCTGCCCAACAGTGAGGGTCTCTTATCTAGCACATTACAGCACAGAGCTCTAAAAGTTGGGGAGAGCAGGATCATTACATAGGATGGTAATTTAGTCTCAGCCTGATAAAAGTTTGTCAATCCAAGAAGAGAGAAGAGCATGATCAAATATCTGAGCTATCCTGAGGACAAAAAAAACCATGCACGCCATATCAAGAGAACAGATGAGAAAATCATACCTCAAACATCAGGAAGGCTGTTATGAAAAAAATCTTCCAGGACCTGTAACATCAGAATACATTCTTTGTAGTGTACTGAAAGCAGTGGATCATTCAAGGTATTTCTGTTACCATAACCCACCAATTGCATTAAAAGTGCATCTGCCAAGAAAGTCAAGAGAACATGTTTTCCATGTTTCTGTGAGAAGTGAACTCACACCACAGTAAAAGTAATTAAAGCTTTTGGGTGTTCCACTCCCAAACAAAATGTACTTTTTAAAATAACAGTGGTGATAGGAGACAGCCCTGTTGTGTTCCTGAACATAGAGCAAAGAACTTCAGTTTTTCACTGTTAATTATGATATTAGTTGAGGGTTTGTCATATATGGCCTTTATTATGGTATTTTCCTTCTATACCCATTTTATTAAGCGTTTAATTATAAATGGATGTCATATCTTGTCAAATGCTTTTCCTGAATCTACTGATATTATCATATGGGTTTTATCCTTCATTTTGTTTACATGGTGTATCACATTGATCAATTTGTGTATGTTGAACCCTCCTTGCACCCACTTGGTCGGGATATATAAAATTTTTAATGTATTGTTGTATTACGTTTGCTAGTATTTTGTTTAGAAGTTTTGCATCTGTATTCATTAAAGATACCGGTCTGCAGTTTTCATTTTTGTGTTATCCTTACCAGGTTTTGGTATCAGGGTAATATTGGCCTCATAAAATAAGTTCCAAAGAATTGCCTCTTCTTCAATTTTTTGGAAGAGTTTGAGGAGGACAGATATTAAAACATCTATGAATGTTTGGTAGATTTCCCTAGTGAAGCCATCTGATCCTGGACTTTTGTTTTGGGGGAGGTTTTGGATGATTGTTTCAATTTCCTTACTGTTGATGGGTCTATTTCGATTTTCCAGTTCTTGGTGATTCAGTCTAGGAAAGTTATGTATTTCTAAGAACTTTTCCACTTTTTCTAGGTTATTGAATTTGGTGGCATATACTCCTTTATAGTATTCTTGTGTGATCCTTTGTATTTCTGTGGTATCTGTCATAAAACAGTATTGGAAATCCTAGCCAGATCAATCAGGCCAGAGAAAGAAATAAAAGACATACAAATTGGGAATGAAGAAGTCAAACTGTTATGTTTTGCAGATGGCATGATTCTTTATATAGAAACCCTAAAGACTCCACCAAAAAATCTAGTAGGAACAATAAACAAATACAGTAAAGTTGCAGGATACAAACTCAATGTACGAAAAGCCGTTATGTTCCTATATACTAACAATAAAATTTCAAAGAAATGAGGAAAACAATTCCTTTTGCAATTGCAAAACAAAGAATAAAATACCTAGGAATAAACTTAACAAAGGATGTGAAGAACCTATACACTGAAAACTATAAGACATTATTAAAAGAAATTGAAAAAGACATGAAGAAATAGAAAGATATTCCACGTCCATGGATTAGAAGAATCAACATAGTTAAAATGGCCGTATTACCCAAAGCAATATCAGATTTAATGCAATCCTCATCAAAATCCCAATGTCATTTTTTCAAGAAATAGAACGAAAAAATCATCAGATTTCTATGGAATCACAAAAGACCCTGAATAGCCAATAAAATCCTGAGAAAAAAGAACAAGGCCAGACGTGTCACACTCCCTGACTTCAACTTGTACTACAAAGCTACAATAATCAAAACAGCATGGTATTGGCAGAAAAACAGACACATAGACCAATGGAATAGAATTGAGAACCCAGAAATAAACATATATATGGGTAGACAATTCTTGACAAAGGAGCCAAAAACATACAATGGAAAAAAGAAAGCCTCTTCAATAAATGGTGCTAGGAGAATTGGAAAGCCACGTGCAAAAGAATGAAACTAGACTGTTATCTGTCACCATATACCAAAATCAAGTCAAAATGGATCAAATACCTAAATATAAAACCTGAAACAATAAAATGCATAGAAGAAAACATAGGTACTAAACTTATGGACCTTGTTCTTAGAGAGGATTTGATGAATTTCACTGCAAAAGCAAGGGAAATAAAAGCAAAAATCAGTGAATGGGACTATATCAAACTAAAAAGTTTCTTCATGGCAAAAGAAACTGTCAACAAAACAAAGAGGCAACCAACCAAATGGGAGAAGATATTGGTGGGTGCAATAGTAATTGTGGTTTAAAAGGTTAAAAATAATTGCAAAAACCGCAATTATTTTTGCACCTAATACAGTAGAACCTCAGTTTTCGAACGTCTCCGTTGTTGAACATTTCGGTTTACGAACGCCGTAAATTTTATGGACCTATGGTATCATTAGATAGTAAAATTCATGCTAAATTTGCAGTTTTAGGGGTTGATTTTAAAGGTCTAGAATGGATTAATCCATTTTGCATTACTTTCTATGGGGAAACCGTGCTTCAGCTTTCGAACGTTTCAGAACTCAAAAGGTCTTCCTGAATGGATTATGTTTGAAAACCGAGGTACCACTGTATTTGCAAACAATACCTCCAATAAGCGGCTAATATCTAAAATATATATAGAACTCATACAACTCAACAACAAAAAAACAAACAATCCAATTAAAAAAGGGCAGAGGACCTGAACAGACATTTCTCCCAAGAAGACATACAAATGGCCAACAGATATTTGAAAAAATGCTCAACTTCACTAGATATTAGGGAAATGCAAATCAAAACCACAACGAGATACCACCTGACACCTGTTAAAATGGCTAATATCAATTAAACAAGTAATAACAAGTGTTGGAGAGGTTGTGTACAAAAAGGAAAACTCATAAACTGCTGGCATGAACATACATTGGTACAGCCACTATGAAACATAGCCTGGAGGTGCCTCAAAAAATGAAGAATAAAATTACCATATGATCCAGCAATCCCTCTCCTGGGTATCTACCCCCCAAAAACCTGAAAACATTTATTGTAAAGATATATGTACCCCTATGTTCATTGCAGCTTTATTTATGGTGGCCAAGACATAGAAACAACTGAAGTGTCCTTCGATAGATGACTGGATAAAGAAGATAAGGTACATATATACAATGGACTATTACTCAGCCATAAGATGAAATACTGCCATTTGTGACAACATGGATGGATGTTGAGATTATCATGCTAAGTGAAATAAGCCAGACAGAAAAAGTCAAGAATCATATGATGTCACTGATATGTGGGATATAAAACTGAAAACAACAAATGACAAGACAAATAGCAAGAGCTCATAGACACAGACAACAGTCGAGTGGTTACCAGAGGGGAAGGGAGAAAGAGGACGGTAGAGGAGGGAAAATAGGGTCAAACATATGGTGATGGAAGGAGAACTGACTCTCGGTGGTGAACACACAATACAATATATTGATGATGTATTATAGAATTGTACATTTGAAACTTATATAATTTTATTAACCAATGTCACCGCTATGCCTTCTTTTTCCTGTCTCTGTCAGCTTTCCATTCACTTCCTAGTTTAGGGATTTCATTTGCTGTCTTCGAAGAAAAACACATAAAGACACTTGTTAAGAATTGCATATTTAAATACATAAATATCTGAATAATTGTTAGATATTTATTGTGATATTGTTTCATCTGTTTTCATTACTTACTTGTTTCCTCATTTAAGGAAATTTTTCATTTCTCACCACCAGCACCATATTCTACAAAGATTTTGAAGTAACACGGCAATCTATACAACAAAATGAGACAAAAAATAAAATTGAAAAAGACAGAAACATAGTAATGAGACCAAGTAAAACATAAATCATCACTGATGAAGAACCCCCAGGGAACTATTCAGGATGCATATATGCCCCCCATGGGACATCATAGTACAGTTTATAGCACAGAGAAACCAATTTGTACTTGAGTTCACTAGCAGCTGAAGAAAGAGGAACTTTGGTCTTCTACTCATTCATAATACCCAGAATATTTTCTTATTGCTTTCTAATTTGGTGTTACCAAGAATACTGAAAATCTGACCTCTGTTCCATATTATAATGATAGGCTATCTGAGATGAAAGGGACTGAAGATCATCTAACCCAATGAGTACTAAAGGGATCAAGTGAGTTTTCAGTCCCACAAATAATAGAAGAGCCAGTTCTAGAACCCTGACATCTGGAAGCCTCTATATAGTTTAGTGCTTTTCCTAATCAGCAACATTGCTACCTCTCTCTATAGTAGAGAAGGAGATCAAGAATCAAAGAATCTTCTGCTTGGGTCTCATTAAATTGAAACAATTGTGTGTCTAATTTCCTGTTTTGTTGGCTGTATCAGTAAAGCTTCCGAGGATCATCTACTCATAATTAAGAAAAAATGTAAAGTGAGGTGGAAAGGATCATACCCATACTTACTGGAGCACACTTAGAGCCAAAGGCAGACAAAAGAGTTCCCAAGTCAGGCAAATACAAGTTAGTTACCATCATACCCTAGTTCCTGCACTAATTAGTAGTCTTTCTCTCTCTCTCTCTCTCTCTCTCTCTCTCTCTCTCTCTCTCTCTCTCTCTCTCTCTCTCTCTCCTTTCCTCCCTCCTCCCCTCCCTCCCTCTCCATCCTGTCTATTAAATTCATCCTTGTAGTTATAAGGTATTATCAGAGAGTGCTGAGACAAGAATTCCTAGAACTCACATGGGGCTATGAATCATTAGTGTTCCCACTAGCTATTCCTTAGAAGCGAGGCTAAGTCAGCGTCTATAACCATCCATTAAAAAACTTACAAACAAGCTTTGGAATGATAAAACTGATCCACCAGTGAAATGTCTGTGGAACAAACAAAGCCCAACACTGTTTAAAGGAATACTACAAAATCCAGCACTCAACAATGTAAATTTCACACTGTCCAGCATTCAATACAAAACTACTAGGCCTGTGAAGAAGCAAGAAAATATAACACATAACCAGGGGAAAAATTAGTTAAAAGAAAGAGACCAAAAAATGACAGAAATAGTGGAATTAAACAATTACATTAAAATCGCGTTGGAAAATGTGATCAATATGCTCAAAATTTTAAAGAAAAACATGAACATAATGAGGAGAAAATAGAAAATATAAATAAAAGCTAAATGAAATTTACAGAAATGAAAAACATAACATGTAAAATAAGAAATTCATGGAATTGGATAAACAGCAGATTAGATATTGCAGAAAAAGAGATTAGTAAACTCTAAGAGAGCAATAAAAACTATCCCAACTGAAGCACAAGCAGGAAAAACTCTGGAAAAGAAAATAAGCAGAAACTCAGTGATCTATGGAACAATATTACATGGTCCAATATGACCATTGGAATCCCAGAAATAGAAGAGATAGAGGGAGAAACAGAAAAAGTATTTGAAAAAACATGACTGAAAATTTCCAAAATTATGTAAACTATAACCCCACAGAACCAAGAATATCAACAAATCTAAAGGGGGATAAACAAAAAGAAAACTACAGGGAGTCATATCATAAGCAAATTGTTAAAAAGAGAAGGTATTAAATGCAGTCAGAGGAGGGTGGGGAAAAGGTGTGTCACATATAGAGGAATAAGAAGCGTAACCAATTTCTTGTTAGAAACCATTCAAGCCTGAAGACAATGGAATGATATCTTAAAGCACTGAAAGAAAAAAGCTTGTCAACCTAGAAGTGTATACCCAGTGAAAATGTCTTTCAAAAATAAAGATGAGGGAGACTTCGAGTTTCAGCCCCAACATGTAAAGAACTTAGAAGTGTTCACACCTGTTCTTACAACAATAATAAACTGGACAAGTTGAAAATCAAGATTTTTCTTGGACCCAGCAGAGAACTGAGGTCACAGAGAAAACCATCACCTTGAAATCTAGAAAGAGAAACATTCAGAGAAGCAAAGCCAAGATCTGCTTACCTGGAGAAGAAGCCACAGGAGCCATAAACAGATCGGAACACTTAATGGTAGTTTTGACAAATTGCTGGAGAATGAGCATGGACCACTGCAAAAGCAAGAAAGTTCTGGGGGCTAAAGCTTGGTGGGGGGGGGGCACACTGTCAGGGGCTTTACCTCCAGGAACCCAACCAGATTTGCATACTGAAGATCAAAGATCTATAGAGAGACTCATAGCTCTGGCAGAGGGCAAGGAAGAATAAACACTATGAAACATGCCCAGAGCTTTCTCCATAATGAAGGCCTATTCTCCAGAAGAAAAGACTTTTCTAGAACTTTATCACAATTGGGGGAAGGACATTTCTTCCACTCTACCACGTATAGCATTATTGTCTCACTAAAGAGACAAATTTTTATAAAAGCTATACCACTTGAGAAAAACTTATGGTGGTCACAGCCCAGAGACACAGACCCACTAAATGATGGAGATTTAATCATACTATTATAGAATCAAAATGTTCATCAACAGTTGAGTGGATAAATTGTGAAATACCTGCAGAATGGAGTACTACTCAGCAATAAAAAGGAATAAACTACTGATACATGCAACAACATAGATAAACTCAAAAACTTTATGTTGAGCAAAACAATCTAGACACAAAAGAGTACCTACTATATGGTTGTATTTATGAGACACTCATTCTTTAAAAAATGGCAAATCTATTCTATACTGAGAGAAAGCAAGTAAGTTGTTGTTTGGGGACAGAGGTAGATAGGGGATTGACTAGGAAAAAGTCATGGAAATGTTCTACATCTTGATTATGGTGATGGATATATGGGTCTATATATTTGTCAAAACTCATCAAAAATGAACACTTAAAATAGGTGTATTTGGGTGCCAAATCTTTTGTTTTTTAACTTTTAAAATTTTTTAGCCTACACAGTAAGCATATTTCATCTTGCTCCTTCTTCAGCAGAATAAAAAATGTACCTTTCATCAATGCTCACCTGACTTATCTCCAGACTTGAAGCCAGCAAGTCTGCCATCCCATATCCTTCTCTTCTGAAAGAAAAACGATGGGAATTACATTAATCTTTTATCATGCCTTGTATTTACTGGCTCTTAATTCTTTTTTGATTACATTTACCACTGTTAATTAATATTTATTGAAACCCACAAGGTGCTTTTCAACTCTTTTTTATTCTTTCTCACATTATTTGAGTATATTTCGTGCTCTGTATAATATTATTAAAAATTATTTAGTTATTTAAATGAAGAAGTTATTACAATTTCATTATTCTTTAGAACTGGTCTTGAATTATATGTAAAAAGGCCAAAAGGCAGATGAGATATTATTCTTTGTCATTGACTTTAAAATGTATTGTTTTACCTCCGAGCTCAACCTGTTTTTGTGAAATAACCTGGCCCTTATCTTTCAAGCCTCCATCACAGAAACTTGCTTGAAAATCAAAACAAAACCCTTTCTTTTTATCTTTGATAAAAAATAAAAATGAAAACAAAACAAAAAAAAACTTGCTCATAAAGCCTCCTCCTTCTCTTTTGAAGCCCAAACCTTTTCCTAATGTATTCCCTGATTAATTAGAATAGTGATATAAATGTCCCTTAGCTAGAAAAGCAATTTTCTTTACTTGCCACTACATTTATCACTGCTCTACAAACTAGTTCTCTTTTGCTCATAAATAATGGCAATGAGTTACAGGTCTTCTCAATGAATGGTTGTTTAGATGACTCCATGTCCCTTATGTTGGGCCAGAAGCACCTGATAAGTGTCTACTACTTGATTTGTACATAATACTTTGTAACAAAGATGAAGATAAAATCAACATAGTCGCCCCACATCCTAAAGATAACCACATGCTATGTGCTCAAGCCAATCTTGGGTTACTATTAGCTAAACAGAAATCTTAATTTATAGATGCTTATAATCAGCCTTACTATAGAACTGTGTACAGTATCTTTACAGGACACAATGTACATCTAGAGCCTAAGAAAAGAAATTAAAGTAACCCTTTATTCAGTCTGCCAAGGGACTATGGAACCTTGTAATTATCTGGCTTTAGATAGAAGAGATACATTGCATTGGATACACACCAGGGCACAGGTTTATGCCTCAGATGACAGACGGCTGAGAAAAAGCTCTAGAGTGCAAGCTTTCTACCAGACCTTTTTAATTTCTTTTCCCCAAATGCATCAAATTTTAATGCTGGCTCTTTGACCCAGTATGTTAGCATTTTTATGAACTTATGATTAACTAGTACCATAGTAGCAGAAGCTAAATTTTCTTCCATTTAAAACTAAATTTTACTCATAGAAGTTATAACCCCTAAATACTGGGTGAAAGAGACCAAATGAGGAACGAAAGTATTTTAAAAAGACAAGTGAGACCAGAAATTTTAGTCTTGCACTATAATTACCAGAGCATCTGGAATTCCATGAGCCAAAGCTAGTCAGTTCCAATCTTGGGCAATTCAATCTGAAAAGCAAGGTTCAAGAATTAGCCATATCAACTGCTGCCAAGTACCTTGATCCCCCAAATTAAGATGATCTCTTCCAGACCATGTGGTAATTCACAGCCTTGGATGTAATGGCAACAGTGCTTACAAGAGGGACTTCTACATCCCTTTTATTCAAAGATGACTGTAAGATATAACACTATAATTCAGGTGCCTAAATTGTGTGGTAAGATCTGGACTTCCAAATATATGGCCACAATGTGAGCTTGGCTTTTGGCTATCTTGGAACAAAAAATAGGGTGAGGTGAAGTTATCAAACATATAGCAGTGTCCTCTGGCTAGGTAGTTTTAGTCAGGTGTTCACATCCCTACTCACAACGCACCCTGTGGTTACCGAGAGAAGAATTTGGAAAAACATATGTTAAAGTTGATGAATGCATACTAATCTAAAATTTACCCTATGGGTACTGGTTAAGGGGTAACTCAAAGGATGCAATTTGGCATTGTCAAAAGAGAACAAAAGTCCCAAAGAAATTCATCCTACCCTGACCCATTTTTTGTTGCTACCTTTCCAGTACATTTTATAGTTAACAATGTCATATTCATTTCAGAACCAAGTTCAGTTCCACCTGTTAGCATCAATACCACTACAACTCATTTCTCAACACATCATCTGAAAAAAAAATAAGTCCTTGCACATATAGTAAATGTTTTAAGTTATTTAAGTTGCCTCTCAATAATGGAATAACACCATAATAAATCTAAAAGAGAAACTTTGTACTTCTAGAATGTCTAACAAACTTTGCTTGCTTGTTTTTTAAATTTAGCTCATTTTCTCATGCTCTGCAGGGGAGCTAGGTATATTGAATGTTCCACCAAAGTGGACTATCCTGTATTCTCTACATTGTCATGTTTTGCTATAATCTCTACTGTCTAGAATTCAAGCACTTGTCCTCAGCATTGTTTAATCTAGAGTCATTTTCATAGAAATTAATATATATATATACGTATATATACGTATATACGTGTATATATATATATATATATATATATATATATATACGTATATACGTATATATATATGGATATATATGCTGATGAGTTTCTGGTGAGTAAAGAGCTCAGATATATGTCTTTGCCTCCCTCACTGAACCAAAGAGGGCACTAAAGAGTGTTGATTAATTAGTAATTATTTCCCACCTAAGCCTGGGATTTGGCTGTAGTGACAAGAGGATCACCTCCAAATCTCAGATAAGGCAAGTCAGGATCTAAGAAATCAAGCATACATTCAATCAACAATTATTGAGTACTGATTTATTTCCCAGGTAAAAGGACACAAAGATAAATAAAACAGGGTTTCTATCCTCAAGGATCTCACCATCTAAAAGAAGAAGTAGGGGTAAGCAATTAGATGTTGTATGATAGTGTTATAAGAACAGTGCTTTGGAGGTGTCATTATCACCACCACCATCATCATCATCACTACCACTCATTAGTGCTTACAGTGTACCAGGCACTATTCTAAGCACTTCAAATTACATGCTCACAATAGTCCAATGAGGTAAGTTTCTCCATGGAAAGATCAAGTGATGTGCTAAAAGTCATACAACTGGTAAGTGGTAGAGCCTGGCTTCAAACCCCACCAGTCTGGACTCAGGAGTCGAAATTTATAACTGCTAGGCAATAATGCCTCTCTAACCCCCAGGAAAGTATCATTAATTCTGTCAGTAGGTTAGTTTGTAATATCATATGGAAGGATTTCCAGGGAAGGTGACATTTATTCTGACTAACCCAGGAACAAAATGTGAGTTGAATCTGTGGTCATCATTTCACACTTGATCATCTTTTAAAAATTAACTTTTTATTTGAGAAAAATTTTAGATAATACAGATAATAAAGAGAGTTCTCTTATATTCCCTCACCGAATTTACCCCTCTGTGAACATCTCACATCTCCATGATATATTTGTCAAAACTAAGAAACCAACATTGATACATTGCTAGTGACTAAACTCTAGATTTTGTTTAATTTCACCAATTTTCCAGTACTGTTCTTTCTGTTCTAGGATCCAATCCAGAATGCCACATTGTGTTTTTTTTATTTATTTGTTTATTTTTTAATTTGTTAGTTTCAGGTGTACAAGACAAGGTAATACTTGGACGTTCATCATTTATATCCCTCACACTGTGAACGCCCCTCCCCCTATCCACTATCCCTCCGACCTCGCACCGAGCCATCACATTATATATATGAAATTATAGTTGGCATTCATTACTGTTTAGCTTCTGGTGTACAATGCCATGATCAGGCATCCACAGTATCCCTGAGGTGGTCTCCCAAATAGGACACATGTCCATCGGATACCCAACAAAATCTTTACAACATTATTGAATACGTTCCCCAAATTAATTTTCAAAAAGCCTGAGGCCATCTTGCGGTTACCAGCTGCTTCCTAATCCCTTCACTTTTCCCCTTATCCCCCGCTCCTCCCCCCCATCTAACAACTGCCACGTTGTGTTTTGTTGTCATGTGCCCCAGTCTCTTCTGGTTTGTGACAGTTTCTGACTTTCCTTATTTTTCATGACCTCGACAGTCTTGAGGAGTACTGACCTGGTATCCTGTATAAAGTCTCACAATCTGGATTTTTCTGAAGTTTCTGTCATGATGTGGCTGTGATTAGGGTTTGGGAAAAGAATATTTATTACGGAGGTGAAGTGTCCTCCTCTACTTACATCATATTGGGGGAGGGCATGACATCCCCATGGTATCACTTGGTCATATTAACTTCCTTCACTTGGTTCAATGTAGTATTAGACAGGTTTGTGCACTGTCAAGCTACTATTTTCCCCTTTCTCTAGTCTATTATTTGAAACCAAGTCATTATGTCTAGACCAAACTTGGGTAGGGTAGGAGATTAAGCTCCACTTCCTGGAGGGGGGGTATTTGCATATCCTATAAACAATTTGTTTTAAAGCCAATGAAAGTAATAGCTTTGACCACATAGGGAAAGATTACTGATTAAATATCTGGACTTCAAACTTGTAACTAAACTTCTATGAGCCTCAGTGAACTCAGGCATAAAGCAGTACTGAGAATTTACCTTTCTCTCACAGTTATCATCAGAATCAAATACTATGCTTCTTAATACTAAATACTATGCATCTTAATTCCTAAATCTCAGGATGAAGGTCATGGACTTCATTCCCATGAAATACACATAATATACACAATTTTTCATCCATTATTAGGGATTCTCACCCTTGAATCTCCAGTAAGAATCCCTGTGCTAAACTAGTACTCAAAAAATGTTAAGTCTGATCATACGAGAGATGACCCCATTTGACAGAAGTAAGTTTCCAGGGAAAGAAAACAAAACAGGGGCTAACCCCGTAAAAAAAGAAGCCCATTGCATGTCGTCCAAGGCCTGACACTAGCCAGAAGCACAGAAAGATGTGACTCCATGTTTATGTTTATATCACATACTTGCCTAGCTCATCTGATGTGTGCACTGCAAACTCAGGCCATGCGACAGGCATTGGGTGGGGTTGGGCAAGTAAAGACCACGATTTTCTTGGCTTCAGCATTTAAGGAAGTATAATTGGTGCTGAGACAACCATTGGAGCACGATTTTTTAAAGCACACATTATTTATAATTTTAAAACCTAAACATTTAAAAAGATGTGTAGGCATAGATTATTTTATGAAAGATAAAAAGATTTATTTTAAATTTTTACTTAGGTGACTGTAGTCTTTAATAAAGCTGTTCTTTTTCAAATTATTTAAAACAAATTAAGGCTTATAATTCTTCAGGCTCTGCCCACAGATGACATGCATATTAAGACTTTATCCGCTGAAGCGAATGAGTAAATTGCATTTAAATACCAACATTATAGGTCTATTTGTTCTGAAGTCTTCCTCCTAAAGATTCCTCCGCCCTCTTCCAAAAGAAGAAGGTCACTCATTCTCACTTAGTGCAGAACTATACATTTTAGATGTTACTGTTAGTCATCGCATTAGTCATTTTCAGCTTCCTTGAAGCAATATTGAAACCTTCTTTGCCAACTCCATTACCTGCTGTGACTAGGGCTGAAATCAGCCCTTCTCCACTATCTGGGTCTGCCAAACTCTCAAGCCAATGACTTACGAGATGTATATGTGGAATGGGGTATGCCCACAGGAGAGAAAATAGCAGACGGAAACAAGTGACATAGTATATATGTTATTGCATCTCCACTGAGCATAATCCCTTATCAGGAAGAAATTTTCTTTCTCTGCACAATTTTCTCTTAATTTTTCACAAAATTAAGTAAGAGTTATGAAAAAAAAACACCTGAGAGTTTCATGAAGCAGCAAGGGATGGATATTGTGGCTCATAGCATCCTTCTTTTTTTTTTTTTTTAAGAAAAAAATGCATCCATGTACCTCTCCTTCTTACTATGCCCCCCCCCAAACAATATGACTGTTTCAGGGCATAATTTTACATTTCAATTTCTTCCCAACACACAGAGGAAAAAAATGCAAAAGTGGAGCCTGAAACCAGAAAGTCATGCAGAGCTTTGTGTGTGCTTTGGAGGGAAGTGGGGAATGATGAACAGAAAGGAAGTAGAAACCCATTGTGCTGCTCTGGTCTGCAGCCAAACCACCCCGATTACTCCTGCTTCTGGTACCTCAGGGAGTTTGTTTTTCAAGCTTTTTATGGCAAAAAAAAAAAAAGGATTGGGAAAATGATATTATTTAGTCCCATCCGGCAATCTATGACAAAGATAAAAGCATGCGATTGACTTTTTAAAAAATCTTACATGAAAGAAATTAAAAAAAATTATTAAATTTATAAGGTGACATTGGTTGGCAAACTTAAATAGGTTACAAGTGTACATTTCTACAATACATCATCTATATATTGCATTGTGTGCTCACCACCCAGAGTCAGTTCTCCTTCCATCACCATATATTTGACCCCATTTACTCTCTTCTACCACCCCTCTCTCCCTTACCCTCTGATAACCACTAAATTGTTGTTTGTGTCTATAAGTTCTTGTTTCTTTGTTCATTAGTTGCTTTCAGTTTTATATCCCACATATGAGGGAGATGATATGGTTCTCGACTTTTTCTGTCTGACTTATTTTGCTTAGCATGATAATCTCAAGATCCATCCATGTTGTCGTAAGTGGGAGTATTGTATCTTTGCTTATGGCCAAGTAATATTTCATTGTAAATATGTAGCACATCTTTTTTATCCAATCATCCATGGAAGGACACTTTGGTTGTTTCCATGTCTTGGCCACAGTGAATAATGCTGCAATGAACATAGGGATACGTATATCTTCACAGATAATGGTTTTCAGATTTTTCGTGGTAGATACCCAGAAGAGGGATTGCTGGGTTGTATGGTAATTCTAGTCTTCATTTTTTTGAGGAAACTCCATACTGTTTTCCATAGTGGCTATACCAATTTAAATTCCCACCAGCAGTGTATGAGGGTTCCTTTTTGTCTACAACCTTTCCAACATTTGTTATTCCTTGTCTTGTTGACAACAGGCAGTCTAACAGGTGTGAAGTGGTATCTCATGTGGTTTTGCTTTGCATTTCCCTAATAGCTAGTGAAGTTGAGCATCTTTTCAAATATCACTGGCCATTTGTATGTCTTCTTGGGAAAAGTGTCTGTTCAGTTTCTCTGCCCATTTTTTAATTGGATTGTTTGGTTTTTTGCTGTTGAGTTGTATAAGTTCTTTATGTATTTTGGATACTAGCCCTTATCGGAGATGTTGTTTGCAAATACTTATCCCATTCAGTTGGTTGCTTCTTTGTTTTGCTGATAGTTTCTTTTGCCATGCAAAAGCTTTTGAGCTTGATATAGTCCTATTTATTGATTTTTGCTTTTACTTCCCTTCCCTTTGGTAGAATTTACTTGTGAAGCCATCATCTGGTTCTAGACTTTTCCTTTTGGAGAGGTTTTGGATGTTTGTTTCAATTTCCTTACTAAATATGAAGTATCTAGATTTTCTATTCCTTTGTGATTCAGTCTAGGAAGGTTATATATTTCTAAGAATTTGTCCATTTTTTCAAGGTTATTGAATTTGGTGGCATATAGTCCTTCATTAGTATTCCTGAATGGACCTTTTCATTTCTGTGGTATCCATCATAAATTCTCCTCTTTCATTTCTGATTTTGTTTATTTGTGTCTTTTCTCTTTTTTCCTTATTGAGTCTAACCAAGAGTTGGTCAATTTTAGTAATCTTTTCAAAGAACCAGCTCTTTGTTACATTAATTTGTTCTATTGCCTTTTGGTTCTCTATTTCATTTAATTCTGCTCTGATTTTTATTATTTCCTTCCTTCTGATGACTTTGGGTTTCTCTTGTTCTTCTTTTTCTAGTTCTTTAAGATGTAATGTTAGCTTGTTTATTTGGGATTTTTCTTGTTTCTTGAGATAGGCCTGTAATGATATAAATTTCCCTCTTAATACTGCTTTCCCAGTATACCAATGATTTTGATATGATGTATTTTCATTGTCACTTGTTTCTATGTATCTTCTGATCTCTCCTTTTATTTCTTCTTTGACCAGTTGTTCTTTTGTAGCAAGTTGTTTAATTGCCATGTATATGTGATTTTTCCCACTTTGTTTTTGAGGTTGGTCTCCAATTTTAAAGCATTGTGATCAGAGAATACACTTGGTGTGATTTCAGTCTTCTTACATTTGCTGAGGCTAGTTTTGTGTCCCAATATATGTTCTATCCTTGAGAATGTATAGTCTGGTGTTCTAAGATGATGTGCTCTATAAATGTCAATTATGTCCATTTCATCTAATGTGTCATTTAGGGCTGCTATTTATTTATTTTCCTTTTGAATGATCTATCCATAGCTGTCAATGATGTATTTAGGTTCCCTACTATAATTGTGTTTTGGTCAATTTCTCCCTTTAGTTCTGTTAGTAGTTGCTTGGTATATTTCGGTGCTCTCATATTGATGACTATTACGTCTTCTTATTATATAGTCCCTTTTATCATTATGAAATGTTCATCTTTGTCTCTTGTTACTTTTTTTATCCTGAAGTCTGTTTCATCTGATATAAGCATGGATGCACCACTTTTATCTGGGTACCATTTGCTTGGAGTGTCTATTTCCACCCTTTCACTTTGAATCTACATTTGTCCTTGTAGCTGAGATGTGTCTGACTGTCAGAGGCAGCATATGGTTGGGTTTTGTTTTTGATCCAATCCAGTGCTCTGTGCCTTTTTATTGGTGAGTTCAGTCCATTTACATTTAAGGTGATTATTGATATATGAGGATTTCCTATAGACATTTTATCTTTTGTTTTCTGTTTGTTATCTTTTTGTTTTCCATCTCCATTATTTCTTTGCCTTTGTCTCTGTCTGTTATTTTAGTTTGGTGGTATTCTATGATTTTTCCCTCTGCTTCCTCTTTTTTTATGTTATGTGTCTCAATTCTGGATTTTTTCTGAGTGGTTACCATTAAGTTTATGTAAAAGAAAGTTTCGTATGTAGTCATTTTTCTTCAGCATGCATTTTTTCTCCATTCCCCTTTGCAAATTCAGATATTTACCCCCTCTCTTTTTATGTTTTTCTTGTCACAAATTATCCCTGTTTATGCCATGAGTTCATTTCTGAGTTGCAGTAAAAAACTGTCTTCTTCGCTTTCCCTCTCTCTCTCTCTCTCTCTCTCTCTCTCTCTCTCTCTCTCTCTCTCTCTCTCTCTCTCTCTTTCTTTTTTATGTTTTTATCTCCTTTATGCCCATTTTGTGTAGGGGTTGCAATTTCCTGCTTCTGCCTGTCTGTTAGTAATCTTACTCATAGTTTTGTATTCTTTTGTCTTTTTCTGTCAGGTAAAATAACCTCTTTCAGTGTTTCCAGTAATGCAAGCCTTGTGGTGGAAAATTCCCTCAGCTTCTATATATCTGGAAAGGTCTTTATTCCTCCTTCATATGTAAAAGATAACTTTGCAGGATATATTATTCTTGGCTCATAATTTCTCTCTTTCAATAGTTTGAATATTTAGTTTTTTGATCCAATCTGCTACTCTGTGCCTTTTTATTGGTGAGTTCAGTCCATTTAAATTTAGGGTGATTATTGATATGTGAGGATTTCCTGTCATTCTATCTTTAGTTTTCTGGTAAGGCTGTGTCTCCATTGTTTCTTTGCCTTTTTGTTGTCGTCTATTGTTTCTGTGTGGTGGTATTCTATGATGTTTCCCTCTGTTTCTTCTTTTATTACAGTATATATTTCAGTTCTGGACTTTTTTTTGAGTAGTTACCTTTAAGTTTATGTAAAAGAAAGTTTGATATTTAGAGTATTCCAGTTTCTTCAGCATGCTTACTTTCTCTATTCCCATATTCCAGTTCAGGCCTTTACTCTCCCCCTTTTTATGTTTTGGTTGACACAAATTGTCCCTGTTGATAGTGGTTGAATAGCCTCCTTTAGTATTTCTTGTAGTGCAGGTCGTGTATTAGAAAATTCCCTCAGCTTCTGGATGTCTGGAAAGGTCTTTATTTCTCCTTCATATCTAAAGGATAACTTTGCTGGATATATTATTCTTGGCACATAATTTCTCTCTTTCAATAGTTTGAATATTGGGTTCCATTCCCTCCTGGCTTGTAGAGTTTCTGCTGAAAAATCTGATGATAATCTAATGGGTTTTCCTTTGTAGGTTACCGTCTTCTTTGCCCTGGCTGCCTTGAGGATTCTTTCTTTGTCGTTAATTTTTGACAGCTTCAATACAATGTGCCTTAGAGAAGGCCTTTTGGGGTTGAGGTAATTAGGTGTTCTATTTGCTTCTTGGATTCGAGGATCCAGTTCTTTCCACATGTCTGGGAAGTTCTTGTCGACTATGTGTTTGAATATACTCTGTTCCCTTCTCCCGCTTTTTCTCCTTCTGGTATGCCCATTATTCTTACATTGCTCTTTCTGATGAAATCAGAAAGTTCTTGTAGAGTTCTTTCATTTCTTTTAACTCTCAAGTCTCTCTCTTCTTTCATCTGTGTCACTTCCAGATTTCTATCTTCGATGCCACTGATTCTTTCCTCCATCTGGTGAGCTCTATTTCCCAAGCTGGCTATTTCATTCTTCATCTCTTTTATTGAGTTCTTCAGCTCCAGAATTTCTATTTGGTTCTTTTTAAAAATGTCAATCTCTTTAGTAAAGTATTCATTTTGTTCATTGATTTTATTTCTGAGTTCATTAAACTACCTGTCTGTGTTTTCTAGCATCTCACTGAGTTTTTTCAAAATGACAATCTTGAATTCTCTGTCATTTAAGTCATATAGTTCCATGTCTTTAAGTTTATTTACTGGAAGTTCTTCATTTTATTTCTGAGTTGCCTTGTTACCTTGTTATTCATGGCAATTGATGGATTATTTCTCTTCCTGGACATCTACGGAAATGAATTCTGCAGCAGGGTGATATAAAGAGGTCTTTCTTTTGTTTTCCAGTAGGTAGTGTTATTTTCTTTTGCCTTGTTCTGGCTTCTCGTGCAGTGGGAAATTTCCTGGGGAGGTGGGCATCTCCTCTGTGACCAGGTCACCTCAGTCTCAGGGCACCACCCCCATGGAAAAATGTGGTAGGTGAATGGGTTCTGAGCCCCTGAAATCCCAGTGCTGACCCCACAGCCTGATGCAGAGCTGTGCACCTCAGCAGCCCTGAGTTCCCCCTCCCCCCCACCAGGATTAACCATGAAAGGTGGGCTGGGAGAGGCCGCTGGTTTGTTTGTGTCTTTGTTCTCCTCTGAGTAATGGTGACTGCCAGACCTCAGATGCCTCGCCTCTGTATCTATCTCCCTTGACACTGTAATTAGCTGCAGTGTGTGTATGCCACTCAGGAACTCTCCAGTTCGCAGGGCTGTAGATATCCTGCTCTTTAATCCAACATTGCTACAGTTTCTTGTGAAGTTCACTGCCAGCACTGGGAGTGTATGGGGAGGCAAGGTCTGCGAGGATGGATGGAAGCGGCCAGGCTCAGAGTCTTTGTTTTCCGCCTAGCAGTGAGGGTGGTTAGATTACAGTTGTCACATTCTGTATTTGGTCTTTGCCTAAGGTCTCTGCCCCAATCGCTGGGTTCAGCAGTACTATATGCTGATTACTCAGGAATGCTCGGGGGTCACAGAGAGTGCACCTGAAGCCTGAATCCCCTCCTCTCTTGGGACTGCAGAAGCTCAGGGATGCGTCTGCAGCCCCCTCCTATGCACTTCTCTCTTCCCACCTCCTCTGTTTGCCCTGATTCACCCACCTTCAGATGTTTCAAAGTGCGGATGTCTCAGATGTGTTTGTGTGTTGCATAGGGAATCCTGTGTTGAATTATAGCTGCTCAATTTGTTGTAACTTCAAGGGGAGAAATCAAGGGGCACTCCTCATTCTGCCATGTTTCTGATGTCACTCTGACAGAGATTTTCATATGTAATTGTTGCATCTTCTAAAGATCAAACAACCTCAATTTTTTTATGTTAAAATCTGGAGTTAGTTTTTAATTTTTTCCCCAACATTCACAGAAGGATTTCTTGTCCCCACTTTGCATATTTGGAAGTAAAAGAAATGACCATTTCTGCTGGCATCTCAGGAATAAGTCTCATGGAGTCACATCCTTTATCAAACCCTGACAGGAACGTGCAGTGCCATGTTGGGACACAGAGGGCTAGCAGTGAGCATATGCATTATAAAAAGTCAGTCTCAATCTGCTTATGCCCCTGAAAGCTAGGGACCTTCTCTTTTGGAAAGCTCCTCAGTCCTAGAAAGGTTTACAAAAGTCAGTTTGCCCTTCTAGATGTCAGACTATTTTCTTTTCATGAGAAAGTGTATGAAAAAAAGTCATGGATTAGCCATTACTTCTTTCTAAATAAGTGTTATCAGAATATAATAAAATAATAAAATTAATCATTTGGCCTGGTTATGGTCTTTCCAATGGTGGCCTCTCTTGAAAAATGATGGATAGATAGATAAGATAGATACATTTCTGAAACCTATATAATAATTTATAGTATAATACGTGACATGTATATTTAATGTTATATGTACATCTATATCTAACATAATATATAATAAATATGTAACATTCATATGTACATATTTTATTTCAAGCATCTAGCAGCAGTTTGAAAACTTCTAGTTTTCTCAAACTTATGAAAATGCACATTATTTATAGTGAGAGCAAAAAAATACACTGTTAGGAACGTAGTTTATATTTCTACGACCACAGTATTACATGAGGAGTTAGTAATACAAGCTTTGGGTTTAAGAAAACAAAAACAAGATAACAATAAAGAAGACTCACTGACAAAACAATGTAAATCCATTGACTTATTGTCAAACAAGTTTTTGTTACTCTAGCCGATGCTCCATTACTAAGTGGGTTGATCCCTTCCATAGCCAAAGACTTTTACATTTTATCAGTAAGGATGCTAGGTATCAAAACTCTCAATACCCGGTGTGTGTCTTTGATTTTTTGAACTCAAGCACTTGTAAGTATATCAAGGCCAGTTGGACTCATATATATGGCATTTAAACAGTTCAAATTCATGACAATATTTCCAGGAGTGTGGAAACTCACCAAACCTCATCGCAGTGACAGAGAATGAGTTGTTAACTTTTCACCAGAAAAACATTCATCCATTTACCATTTATTATGTGTCTAAGACATGCCAGACACTGTGCCAGGTGTAAAATGTCACCACTAGGTCTAAACTCTGTTCCTAAATGTTTTGCTTGAGCAAACTTAATTCTCTTATTGGGCTCCACTGAGCATTTGAGGCTCCATAAACTTAGGAAAAACCGAAGTTTAAAATCTTTTCTGTTTAATTTTTCATTACTTATATCCATAAATTTCTGGAACCATAAAATATCTATTTATATTTATGAAGAATGTTTAAAGTACAGACACTTCTCGACCTACGATGGGGTTATATCTCCATAAACCCATCATAAATTGAAAGTGTCATAAGTCAAAATGCATTTAATATATCTAACCTACATCATAGCTTAGCCTGGCCTACCTTAAATGTGCTCAGAACACTTACATTAGTCTACAGTTGGGCAAAATTATCTAACCTAAAGCCTACTTTATAATAAAGTATTAAACATCTCATGTAATTTATAATGCATATCAGTTTCATACTGTCATAAACTTGAAAAAGCATAAGTCAAACCATTGTAAGCCAGGGACTGTCTGTATTGGAATCCCCTTAAACCACAGAAATCTCAGTTTTCAATTTCAAGAACTAAGGAGACAACAGTTCTAAAGGTGCAAATAAGGGCATTTTCTACCTTATTTCTGTAGCCAAGCTCAGAATAGGAGATCAAGTTGCCTACTTTCCAGAAATTAGAGCCAAGGGAGCGAGCCAACTTCTTTGAAGGTACTTCTAACAGGAGAACTTGTTCAGTCTCTGCCTCCCCCAAGAAGTATCTTGAAATGAAAGAAGGAGCCAAGAGAAAACATAAAAGCTTAGGTACATTCTAGTAGAAGACTCTGTTGTGGATCGCTGCATTTGTACTCTTAAATACCTGTCTCAAATAATCTTAAAAATCCAAACTCTGAAACTTTCTTTAAAATCCACAAATAGCTATAAAATGGTGATATTTTCCTATAAATTATTTTCTACTGACCACTTAGCCTCTTCTCAGAGATACCAGAATTTTAGTTACCAGTCTGAAATACCAGGTTCGCTCCTACCGTGTTTCCCCAAAAATAAGACCTAGCCAGACAATCAGATCTAATGCGTCTTTTGGAGCAAAAATTAATATAAGACTGAGTCTTATATTACATTATATTATATTATATCATATTATATTACATTATATTATAGCCGGTCTTATAGTAAAATAAAATTGGGTCTTATATTAATTTTTGCTTCAAAAGATGCATTAGAGCTGATTGTCTGGCTAGGTCTTATTTTCGTATTGATAGCAGTTACTTGTGGACTTCGCTTGATATGTTAAGAATTTGTCTTTATCAATTCTTTTTTTCTCAAATTCATATTTTTCTATTTTTGTCATACTCTGCACATAATATTAGTAAATATTATGTCTTCACTCTCATAATTACTATACACAAAAATGTATGTGTAACAACTTGGTTGTTAAAAATATAGAAAGACTAGATTTTAGGCTTACAGAAATATCAAGCACACAAAACATTCTACCCAGGGAAGTTAAGAATTTTGCCTTGGAAGTGTGAGGACACAATATTCTCAAGTAAAATAGAGGTTTGATCCCTGGACCAAATTGGTAAAAAATAAAATGAATGAACATGAGATAAATATGCTATTGTGTCCTCAAATACCTCGGATACTAATGTGATGAAGACCTCAAGGGCCCTAAAGGCATACATATGTGAGGCAACATTTCAGTTTGGCAAATTTCACTCTCCAGTTTTTGGGGGTGTAGTAGGGTGGAGGTTGGGACAAAATCTTTTTGACATGCCTGAAAGAGAAGGATTTAAGTTGAGTTCATTATCTCTTTAGTGCAGAAGTCTGGGAAACGAAGAGGCTAGACTAGGGAGACTGAATCCAGCTAGTATTCCTTTTTGTTTTTCAAGCTGCCCTGACAATAATGCGGCAGGGTGAAAAGATCAGGAACACTTTATACACATTGTGCTAATTACTGCAAGTACTTAAAGTTGTAATTAGCTTATTATACTGCAGAGATCCTAACATGGCATGTCTTTCAAAAGAATTTCTCTCCAGATCATTAGTGGGAAAGCTAACAACATCTGCTTCAAATAAAATCAACCAATTAGCACAGGCAACTCCACATAGTTTGCAATCAGAGAATTATATTGTGCCAAGTGCTAATTTCAATGTGAATGCTATCTCCTTCTCATATCCCACGCTTCTCTGCCAGCACAGCTGGTGTTTAACACCACTGACTTCAGCGAAGTCTCCAAAAACTTATGTTAATTTGAAATAACCTAATCAGAAGTGTGCAATACAGACTGAGGTTGATCTCAGCTTAATTAAAACTGACCTTGTCATTTCAGGACCTGTAAGACACCATTATCTCACCATTTATCGCTCAACTACCACAAATATTCCATTTTTGTGAAAACCAAGGAAGATGAGTTACAAACCACTAGAGCTATTTTCAGAAGTACAGCGAATGCTGGAGTTTAATGGAAGAAGAGGTCTATCTATAAGTACTGGGCAACAATAAAGGTAATTCAGCAGACTCAAAATAACTTGTCAACCCTACCCACGAAGGCTGCTTCTGCCCACTTCCGTTGGCTTGAATGGCACATTCAATCCAGAGACTGACAGGCATTAGCAGATGTGAAGGCTTTCATTTTAAAATTAATATCTCACCCAGTACCTTTCAGCAAGCTGAATCGTTCAATCAATAAGCATGACATGGCAGGTGTGATGTGTACAAGGCACTAAACTCTTCTGCCAAAGGTACTAGAAAACATCTGCTCACATGCGTGTGTGTGCATGTCAATAGATGAACTGCTAAGAAAAATGATTGCAAGTGGAATATCTAATATGCTTGTATTTAGCAAGATAAAAACAAAGATCATATTTTATGGTGTATACCTGCCATCAAAGACACCTTGTTTAACCTACCTTAAGTCTATAACCCCATGTTTTTATATGCACATGGTCAACTCTCTATCAAATTACAAATTAATTACATTCTGGTTTTCTGCACATTAACATGGCTTTAAAAATATCTACAGGTTCTCCTCCTAGGCTTTGTTTATTTTCATACCATCTAAACCCATAAAGTATTTAAGGCAATGCTACAAGCACTGAGCAACTTATCCACACAAAACTTCAGATGATTTACATCAGGAAGATGTTTTATTTGTTCACAGATCACATGCTTAGCCACAACTCAATGTATCTGCTGATGCTTTTCTTCCAGTGAAGCAAGCCTCCCTTTGGCTCTTGTTCCACACACCTAGCCAAATCCAAACTCTGATTGCCACAGACCACATTGACTTCACTCCTCTAACACTTATTTGCTAGGCTAATCCTTTTGATATAGCCAGATATTGACTATCTTGAATTGTTTGATGTTTTCCTGTATTATCTTAGCCAAGTCATGGAGGGATAGTCTCACTCCATTTATAAGGAGACTCGCTGGCCTTGTGGAACAAAACGGGACATAATGCTAAAATATTTGAATGTTTATCTTGGTTCGCTGACTCTATGACCTTGGACAAGTATGACCTTGAACCATACACTAAATTATCCAAGTCCAGGTTTCCCCATCTGTAAATGAAATTAATACCACCCACCTCAGAAAGTTAATTTTGAGGACTGAAATATTATAATAGATGTGACTGAGTCTGAGTCCAAAGGATGTTTATTGAATGAGGTACATAGGAGGTAACCAAATAGTTGGTGAAATACTGGTTGGAAAAATGTAAAACCACCAGAAAAGAAATTTACAAAATAAGGAAACAGGAAGTAGCCATTTTATAATGATCGTATGACTAGCCTCGTATGTGCAAACAGGAGGGGTTATTTATATTCCAAACTCTACATATCAAAAGTAAAACAATAGTGGTATTCAGGCACAAAAGAACAAACAAACCCCATTTTGATTTGAGCTGATGTAGGTGAGTAAAGGTGTCTGCATCTCCCTCAGATCAGGGCCCTGTGAGGAGATATGGGTATAACTGGTGGAAATGAATGCTTTGTATAGTAATGCTAAGTGCTAACTTTCCTGAAGGAGGACCAGGATGAAGAGCCCCTGATTCTTTCTGAAGAAAAGGTGAAATTGCTTATGCCATGACAGTTATTTTGACAATGTTATACCACTCATGCTGATCTCCCTTAGGATGTTATAATATGGTGAGATACTTTAATTCCAGATTTATGAATGTTACATGATTTCATTCACTCATTAATCAAAAATTTACTCTTTCCAATTTGTGTGATCTTAGGCAGGTTACTTCACTTTCTAACGTTTCAGAAAAATGGTAATAACAGTACCTATCATTTTGATTTGTGGGTTTATAATAAGAAGATAGTCCATGCCAGTTGTTTATTGTTTTGCCTGGCACTTAGTAAATACTCTGTAACTAATAGCTGCTCTTGATGTTCTTGTTATTTTACTCCCACTGCTACAAAAAGGAGTGATTTTTACTTCCTAAGATGATCCTGAACATTGCTCCTTTTTCAGATATCAGATGTCACGGCCTCTGTAGATCCTACCTCCAGGTTGAAATATTCACCCTTTCTTTGATTTCACAGAACTTTGTCTGTACTTTTACTGTGGCATTTAGCATAGTGTATAGTAATAATTTGTTTATATCACTGTTTTCCTGCGAAAAATTTTAGCTACTCAAAAGCAGGAATTTTAATTTCATTAATCTTTTTGTCCCTAATATTCATCAAGTATTATGCATAGTAGGAATAAAATAAGTATTTGTTGACTAAAAAATGAGTGAATAAATATACTGATGTGGTATTTAAAGACACAAACATTAAACATTACAAGTATTATTCTGAAATATCACAGTCCCCTATACTTTAGAATACCAATCTTAGAAATTCATGAACTTTAAATATAACACAAGGTGTTGACATTAGACTTTAGACATTTCTGAAGCTTTTCCATGGGTTATAATGGTTCCCTTAGAATCCTTTGTGGATGTAATGAATTCAGTCAGAAGGCTTCTATTAAAATTTTCCATATTGACTACCACCAAGGCAATTAAATAAAGGACTTTGCTACCTGAGAACTCCTTTGCCGAAAAAGCCCAAGTTTGATGAGACAGTCAGGACAGCAGGTGGACAAAATGGAGAGCTAATATGTAGATAGGATAGTTCCGTTTCTGTTTTCACTTACAGTCTTGTATTATTTTAATTATGAACATTATCATTATGCAGGCTACTTTGGAAATCCATATGAAACATTCTAAATCAGAAGTGAATTTGCAAGCAACCTTTTAGACATGGTAGAAAGCTTTTCAATGAAAATCTTCATAATTTCTCAGAGAACCATTCAGACAGAAAATACAACTAAAATTAGAACAAAAATGAAAACACAAACAAAAAACAATGCCTCTATCTACTGAAGCACAATCTATCCCAAATAATTGAGGTTTTTGCAATTATTTTTAACCTTTTAAACTGCAATTACTTTTGCACGAACCTAATAGATCTAAACTAAAACAGCTTAAGGTTCAAAACAATTTTAATTGGTGTTCACATGACCTTGAGGTCACTGAATCAACAGATATAAATGTTCTATATTTTAAGACTAAATGTATTTTATAATAGTTTTAACATTGTTAAAATGTATATGATTTAACTATATGGTGACCATTCTCGCATTTCCAGGACTACCTCAATGTCACATTTCCTACTGTTGTATAAGTCATCATGTATTTATCAGGCCATATATAGCAATTTGAGATGCAAAAACTCTGTTCTCCATATTTAATTGTGAGTCTTTAGCTAATTAGAATGTGTAATTAACTAGAAACTCTATTCTAGTTCATTAGAATTGTGCTTCCAAACTTAAGTATTCTACTTATGCTTTAAAAGAAATATTTGTGTATCACCTGTGAGTCACTTCACATGTAGATTTATCAGACAAAGTGAGGGAATTTCGAAGAATGGATTTGGGCCAGTTTTGCTTCAGTGCAAATGGGTAATCACAGAAATTCTCCTATTGTCCTTTTCTCAGTTTTATTAGCTCTTTTTTTCTTCTACTTCTCTCACTGCATGGTAAACCGTCTTAGTGCCCATGTTATAACAACTTCCATTCCAAAAAGCCCAGACAATGGATGATATTTACTAGCTGTTTGCAAACAACAGAATCCACAGTGTTGCCAGCAGATGCCCTTCACTCACAGTGAATGAGGAAGGGAATTATAGGAAATCAGTGTTCATTGTGTGTGTCCAGCTGAGATGGAGGCTGACAGAGACATCTCCAGGCAAAATTTCAGAGCACAAAATTTACCTTCTTGGCCTTTCCCACTACAGAACACCCCTTTGAGGCTGACCATCTCCTTAGTGCCTCTGTTCAAGATATGCCTACTTTTCAACTCTTCAAAACCATCTTTCATTTTCTCAAGATCTTCTAGTTCATCTGATAAATTAATTAAGACCAATGGCTAATGTCATACTTACAAGAAAATCTTATATTTCAACAGGGACCATCTATAGATTCATTATCCTACCCTAAGTCAATACAAAAAGTGCCTTATACCATGTCAGGCCAGTGAAGAATTATCTGCCAAGAATTATTTAGGAGAAGGGTCTGAGATTTTACCCTACTTGCAAGCTAACAAATTAACCTGCCACAGTTTCATAGACACTGGCAGAGGACAGGAAACTTCTGGATCAGAAACAAAAGACTGTATTACTCACAGCACAAGTATCATGTTTACATCAATTCCTCTTACTCCACCTGCCCCACAGGGTGACAAAGAAGGGCCCCAATTGATGCTCACCTGAAGTGAATGTGCCCCATAGCTGAGGAACTCCAAGCTTAGGTAACCCGAATCTTTTATAACAGGCAATCAGCATACTGTCCTTAGCGCTACTGGGAGAAATCGTTTTTATTATACTGGACAGTAAACAAATCCACCTTCTCCAGAGGGTTGTGATCTCTGTCTTCCAAAACTGTTGGCCTTACAAACATCCTAGAAAAGAGAGTCCAGAACAAAGGCTAATCAGTGCCTCTTCTCACAAGATGTGCAAAAATAAGAGACACATGGAGATTTGTTTCCCACCACTATTCAGAAAGAGATTTTCACCAGCTATCCCAAATAACATCCCAAATAACTGGTGGTTCTCATCTGGAAAACTAATAAACAGGTATATTCCTGGGTCCCACCCCACAGATTCTGATTCAGTAGTTCTGGGGTGGCTCAACAATATTTATTTCCAAAAGATCTCAAGTGAAGCTGATGCTGATGGATCCTGGACCACGCTTTCTGCACTACTGTAGGTGATCACTTTGTTCACTGATGTCTAAGAAATAATTGGAACTAGAATTGGAATAAAAGGTGGTTAAAAAAAAGCCCACATTTAAAAATAAAGATGGAAAGAAGTAGAGGAGAGGAGTTGGTCTGCTCTTACTCAAGGTGAGCAATATTAGATTCAGATTTCAGGCCTGTGTACATGGCAATGAATCCTTATCTTTGACTTTCAGTTAGGCAGTAATATTTTGCTTTCCTAAGCTCAAGATTCAGAACTGGGGAGGTGCGATCCCACACAAGCCCAATTTGAGAGGTGAAGTTCATGCTTAACAAAATGGCCTTGTTCTCATTTGTTTCCTTCTTCTATTGAGCTCCATTTCACACTGCCCTTGAGACAGAAAATGGGTGATGTTGGATTTCTCCTCCCAAGAAACATTTATCTGTTGACATGGTATGTTCAAGACATCCATATTCATATTGGCATTCGTCATACTGACAGTACAATAAATACAATAAATAACAATTTTTACTTGAGAAATTTTTCTCTTAGGTGATTTTTATGCTATTCTGAGAAATTAGGCCAAATTATAGCTTTATTTTTTATAAACACAGTTTTTATTAACCTCAGAGACAGCTACACATGAGTCTCTAGAGACACCAATAAGTATCTTGTTACTTATTGTTTTTTAAGCGTGACATGACATGTGTGATATACACATTTGATACCCTCTGAGATCAAAGTTAAAGTTGCCAATTGAAAACAAGGATGTAGAAACTACAATTGCAAGAATAGTGATTCTTTTTCAGTTTTCATCCTCTTCAACTTCTCTACTCTATTTGATGTTGTTATTCATGCTGTTTTTGAGGCAGCCTACTCCCTTAACTTCTATGACATCTAATTTTGGGTTTTTTTTACATAATGATTTTATCATTTTCATAACATTTATCCATGCTTCTTAGTTTCTAAAAAATAAACAATATAGAAAAGTATTAGAAAGCAAAGAGTTACCCCAAATCACATCAAAGAGAAATAAATATTGTTAATAATGGGTGAACAATATGCCAAAGTTCTATGACTGTAGAGATCAGATAAAAAGATGGGTAGGTATTACATTACATAGATTAGAAAGAGAAAGATAGGGGAACATAAACAGAAAAAGACAGATTGATAGGAACCACCTCATAAAATGGGATTATATTCTAAATGTTTTAAATAAGATGTATTCAAATTATACGAATTTAAAAGAAAGAGAAGAAACTGAAAGTATTTCCAGTTTAAATTGGTAAATTGAACATATGTGCTTACCTCTAATACATCCCAAAACCTTTTGAAATGAGAGCAAATGGATAGAGAAGAAAAAAAGTACATCTACAAGGAAAAAAAGAGACAATAGCACAAAATTTTGGAGTGGAAAATGCCAATGGATGAGGAGAAACCAATATATCTGTGTGCCAGGCCAGCAGTAAGAAAAGCTTAAACACACCGACAGATCCTGAGATAGTAGAAGCAGTGACAGGGAACCTAGGGTTTAAACATTGCTGAAGTCTATTTAAGAAGTACTTAAAAATGGGAACCATCATGCACTGGAAAAGTAAAATGGTGCAGACACTTTGGAAAACAATCTGACAACTCCTCAAACAACTAAACACAGAGTTACCATATGCCCCAGCAATTCTACTCCCAAGAGAATTGAAAACATATACCCCCATAAAAAGTTATACATGAATGCTAATAGCAGCATTATTCATAACAGCCAAAAAGTGGAAACAACCCAAATGTCCAACATTGGATAAGTGAGATGTGATATATCCATACAGTGGAATATTATTTGGCCACAAAAAGGAATGAAATACTGATGATACATATGACAACATGGATAACCCTTGGAAACATTATCTCAAGTGAACGAAACAAATCACAAAAGATTGTATATTATGTGATCCCATTTATATAAAATGTCCAAAATAGGCAAATCCATGGAGACAGAAAATAGACCAGTGGTTGCCTATGTCTGGGTGAGTGGGGAAGAATGAGGAATGGCTACTAATGGCTATCGGATTTTATTTTCTAAAATATTCTAAAATGTGTCATGGTGATGTTTGCAGATCTCTGTGAATATACTAAAAAGCATTGAATTTAATCCTTTCAATGGGTGAATTATATCTCAATAAAGCTATGTATTTTTTTAAAAAGTCAGTACACTCTCAGATATCCCCCCTACTCCACAGTCAGGCACTGGCTCTCCCTCTTCAAAAGATCAAAGTCCTGTTCTCTGGCAAGGTTAAGCCTGCAGGCCTCTGGACTGGGTGACAGCAGGCCAATTGAAGTCAAGTGCTATAGTGAAAGCAGGGGAGTTGCATTAAGGGCAAATGTAAGCACTGACTATTGAGGTTTTCAGCTTTCTTTCCCCCTCAGATCCCAGAACCTTGGCTGGCAGGCAGGATCTGCATAGAGGAATCTAATAGTACCAAGATAAAAGACATCAAGTACCAGTATGACCAGCAACCACCCTGCACAAAGCTTGGAAGCAGTCAGTATGGCATGGTGGTTATATGTACA
This sequence comes from Rhinolophus hipposideros, assembly GCF_964194185.1. NCBI lineage: Eukaryota > Metazoa > Chordata > Mammalia > Chiroptera > Rhinolophidae > Rhinolophus > Rhinolophus hipposideros. The sequence continues at coordinate 109,180,037 of NC_138046.1, forward strand.
GAGTATGGATCTGAACTCTCTAGGGTGGAATCACAGCTCTGCTGGTGATTGGCCAAGAGGCCTCTGGCAAGTTATTAACCTCTCATAACTTATCTACAAAATGGGAATAATATGAGAACTTATGGGGTTATAGTAAGAATTAAATGTAAAGTGCTTAGAACAGGGCCTGGCATAGAGTAAGGCTCTTATAATTGCTTACTGTTATTATTTATGCCCCATTCTTAAACATAATCAGACAAGGAAAACCAGGCAGCTAAGGAAAGTCTTTAATATGAAAGACAAAAATCAAAATAAATAAATAGGGAAAAAGCCACTGGGAATAGAAAGTATGAAGGGAGAAAAAAAATAATCCCCCAAATTATCATGACTATACTCAGAGAGATAAGAGAAGATATTTTGACCTCAAACAAGAACGGAATGTTATTAAAGGACAACAAAAAATGAAATAAGTCCTAGTTAAAACTGAGAAAATAATACCAAAAGGAAACCATGTGGTCATGGTTCTGGTAAGACAGAGAAGCAGCAAAATTTGAATATTGTCAGTGGAAGAGAAAAAAGGTAAAGAAGGAAAACCCCTAAGAAATTCTACATAATAATAATGTGCCATATCATCAGCCTATAGCTTCCCACATTACCAGTGCTCAAAAATGTTTTGTGATTCAATCAATCAATCAATCAATCAATCAATGACTACAATTTCTGGAAAAGCAACAAGGCACATATGACTGAGACGTGATGTGCTGGCATAGTGGAACTTTTCTGGAAAGCAATTTGGCAATATGTGTCCGGAATGCTAAAAAAAAGTTAATCCAATAATTACATTTCCAGTAATTTATCCTCGGCAAATCATTTCAGAAATGTAAGCAAACATTTATATACAAAGATATTTAGTGCAGCATCATTTCATAATCAGAAATGTAGGGAAATCAATATATTCACTAACATTAAACATATTCAATATATCTATATATTAATAAAATTCATTTTAAAAGTGATTTTGAAGGTCATTTCATGATGATATAGAAATGTTCCTAATGATAGTGAAAACATTAGGACACAAAACTGAGTAAACTATATCATTTTAAAATGTCAAGAACCTTGAAATAAACTTTTGTTAAAACCTAACCCTCTCAGCCCCAATCCAGATGCCACAGTTTTTGAATACCTCCCTCCATTCCTTTCTCTCTCTCTCTCTCTCTCTCTCTCTCTCTCTCTCTCTCTCTCTCTCCAACCAATCTCTCTCTCTCCCCACTCTAATCATACATGATCCCTCTGTCCCCGTTCTTCTGGATTCTAATAGCGATTTGTCTGCCCTTCTTATTAGCCTTATCCCTTCTCTTGTTTTTAAGCTTCTGGAGCATAAGAATTATTACTATATCTAAAGTTCATGCCTCCTTTAGTATCCACCAAAATGCCTTGAACACAGTCCGTGTACTCATCATTTATTCATCAATTTATAGACAATTATTAGATGTCTATTGTACATCTAACTACTAGGACTAGAACTACTAAGGAGAGGTTAAGACCATAGACGTGGGACCAACAGATTTGGATTCCAAATCAGGCTGTGCATGACTTTGGGCAAATTGGTTAAGCACATGAGGCCTCAGTTTACCCACAGTAAAATGAGAATGCCTTAGGTCAGTGTTTCCAATGAACCTTAAGATGAGCATTTACATACAGGTGATTTATCAAGTGCTCCCAGGAAAGATGAGGGGATCAGGCAGACAGAGGGAACAAAACAAATAAGAGTGTGATCTCAGGTGAAGTCCCAACCTAAGCCTGATTAGGAGAGCTGTGGTTCACAGCTTTGTGCAAACAAAGCCTTAACACTGTCCTTGCTTGAATCCAGGAGTGGGTGGACGTTCATACTCACAGCTGCGAGTCACTGGCCAAGGTTCCTTGATGCAGAGATAGGGCTAGGGGTAGGGGGTTGGTAACACTAAACTCCCAGGCAATTCCAGCTCTCTGTGTCTCGGCAAAGAGGCTCCAGTAGCCCAAGGACATTCCCCTGAAGCAAGTCACAGGTGGAGGTCTTTAGAAACCAAAGAACACAGAAGCTGTGGGAGGGAGGGCATTGTGGGTGGTGGTCAGTGGCCATGACAGAGGGCTAGGTGACCTCTAAATCAGCTTCCTGAGTCAAATTTCAACAATAGTCTATTATATTTAATATAGAAGATATAATCCTTATATCTATGTGGGGAGATAAATGAACATAGATTAAATCACTGCACGCTAAGACACAGTACACGTAAACATAAACACCATTCAGAAAAAGGGGAAATGTACAGCTTAGTCTGAAAGATATTCTATAAGGAGATAAAGTCTGTGCGTTAGCCATGAAGGAAATGTGAGCTTGTAATTGGACTGCTTCAACACAAATCAGTTTCCCTAAAATCCCAAACAACAAAATGATTCTTTTGAATCCAAACTTCTCTCTCCTCTCCTCACCCTCTTTCCTCCTGAACTTTCATTTACACTCTTTATGACATCCAGGCTCTCAAATCCTCCGTCTTCTACCCCTTCTGCCATTACTTTCTCACTTGTTCTCTCCATAAACACACATCTTTATCCCTGTGTTTTCTTTTTAGTTCTTCCATCCTAGAATGTTCTTCTCCCTTTTCCCAAGTTATCTAAATCACAGTTCCACAACAAAACTTTCACAAATACTTCAGTGATTCTCCAGTTCATAAACTGCCTCCAACACCCATAAAATGATTAGAAATGATACGACAGTGTATAATTAACATCTAAACCCTGTGGTACTAAATCTGGCTGCTACAAGCCTCTATTCTTTCTCCTCAACTAGACTGTAATCCTCCAAGGACAATGTATTGTATCCCTTCACACCACCTGGCAGAGATCTCAACAAACCAAAGACAAACATATGTGAGAGATGACATCTCTCCTTAATCAAAATGAATACCAAACATAATCACACAAAATAAACTTCATGTTATAGAATAACACACGAATACAATGCAGAATCAGTATCCTGATGTTTTCTGACATGTTACTTCAGGATGATAAAGCAGAAAATGGAAAGTAAAAAAGAAACTATCAAAAACACTTTACAAAAATACACATCTCTAAATACATCTTCAGGTTAATTCATTTAGGTGTTTATATATACGAGGATCACGATTTATCACATCATTTTGATAAATAGCATTCTCAGTACAGACATCCAGCTCTTAAGAAAAATATGAGACAGGACAGCCTAAGGCCGTCAGAATGGGAGCACAGCAATGGGAGTCAAGCTTTTCTGATATGGCACATGTCTGATTCTCACATAATGACTCTATTCTATCATCTGGATATCAATACTCAATTTTTTCATATGCTGCCTAGAGTCACTCTTAGGAGAGATTTCAATTTCCACCCTATAGAATACTGCCCAAAATTAGAAAAGTATTAATCCTTCCTAGAGTTGTTGCTTTCAGTGTTACTGATTCCATGGAAATATACTTATAAACAAAAAAAGAACATTTGAGAAAAAAGACAAGAATGGATGAAACAGACTACACACACTGGATTATCTGGGGTTTACTTTGGCATGTGGCAGACACACTCACCCACCTTCCTCAATGGTTTCAACATCTGCTTTCTAACCTGCGCACTTCATTCTCTGCTCAGTCTCTGGTTTATTCATCTTCATATTAGCTAACCTTTTTTCCCCTGGCTTTAGAGCCCAGGATCTTCTAAGCCTTAAGCATCTTCATGTTCACTTCCCTGCATTCACTCCTGAGTGTGGCCACTTCATAGGCATGGGCATCACTTGAAACCCTGTTCCAGCTCACTGATACCAGCTCTGCAATTACCTTCTCAAACCACAGTTCCCTGTCCTTCAACCCATTACATCCCTCAGTTCCATGTAACTTTCCTTGTCTTTAACTGCTTCTTCAGTCTCTACTGTTTTGGTGTCCTCCAAAAAAACCTAACTTCTTTCTGTGACATTTGGTGCCACCAAAATGTTTAACTGATGTAGCAATAGAATCCAGATTTTCTCACTCTGTTAGACACCTCTCATACCTGCTCAAACATTTACTAATTTTTATAAAGTCCAATTTTTTCCCTTATGATCACATCTAAGATTTCTTTGCCTAAGAAGAAATATGAATGGCAAATAAAAATATAAATAGATGCTCAACATCATTTGTCAGCAAGGAAATGCAAAGTAAAACCATAATGAGATATCACTACCCACCTGTTAGAATGACTTTTTAAAAAAGAAATACCAAGTGCAGATAAGCTACTATAATGCTCATTACTATCTGTATGAATGCTGCACATCTGCTCTGCAAAACAGATCAACAGTTTCTTATAAAGTTAAACATAGTTACCATATGACTCAGCAATCCCACTTTTTAGGTATTTACCCAAGAGAAGTGAAAATATGCTCACACAAAAAAATCTGTGTGCAATTGTTAATAGCAGCTTTATTCATAATCGCCCAAACTGGAAACCCAATGACTCACCTGGGGAGTAGGTAAACAAACTCTGCTACATCTATACAACGGAATACTACTCAACAATAAAAAAAAGAATGAAGTACTGATACACTCAACAACATGGAGGCCTCTCAGATGCACTCTGCTGAGTAAAAGAAACCAGATCCATAAGGCTTTATACCGTACGGTTCCATTTACACGGCATTTCTGGAAAGGGCAAAATGACAGATATGGAGGAGAGATCAGTGATTGCCAGAGCCTGGAGATGAAGGAGGGTGTGAGGACAGAGTCTCAGAGAGCAGTTTCCAGGCTCTTGGCCTGGCACGGGGAGGTGCTCAGGTAGTGAATGACCATCAACTGTGATTGGTTGGCCATCAGCTGTAACCGGTTAGCCAATTGGCTACTGACGTAACTGCTGGGCTGCGTTGATTGGTTGGTTGTTTGGCAGGCAGAGAAGTGAATGGCGGACTGCAGATCGTGTGGCTACTACTGCGTGTGTCTCTCCCGGCCGCCAAAGAGAATATAGTGGTATGACTCCCCTACCTATGGCTCCGTGGGTGTTCCTTTTTGGCCTCACCACATCCTACGTTCTTATGTGGGGAGCGGGACCAGAGGCCCCACAGGCTGCCCTGCACAACAGAGGGATTGGCTACAAATGGGCAGCAGAGGTAATTTATTGGGGTGAGAAAACTGTTTTGTATCCTGATTGCATTAGTGGATACATGGCTATATGCATTTGTCAAAACCCATAGCACCACAGTAATTTACAAGAGTAAATTTTACCATATGCAAATTTTAAAGTAAAATTTAAAAAAAATACAAAGTGTGGGTAAGGACATAGAGCAAATGAACATTTATAAAATCCTGTGCAGGGTGTAAACTGATGTAATCACTCTGGAAAATAATTTGGTATCATCTTACAGAGTTGAGTATGGACGTATCTCATGATCTGGCAATCTCATCTCATGATCTGGCAATCTCACCCCACAGAGAAACTTGGGCATCTGCACCAGAACACATACATGTAAATGCTCATAAGAGCATTTTGTAATAGAAAAATCAGGAGAGAGCACAAATTTCCACTGGCAGGAAAATAGATGAATATGTTTGGAAACATTAAGGGTCAATATTCAGTTCAGGGAGAGTAGTGGCAGCTTACAACTGCTACATGAACTTTGTAACAGTTTCTGCTGCTCAGTTCTTAATTCTGCAGACCTCTTGCTATAGTCTGAATGTTTATGTCCGCCAAAACTCAAATGTTGAAATCCTAACCCCAAGGTGATGGTATTAGGAGGTGGGGCCTTAGGGAAGTATTAGGTCATGAGGGCAGAGCCCTCATGATTGGGATTAGTGCCCTTATAAAAGAGGCCTCAGAGAGCTAGGTGCCCCTTCTGCCATGTCAAGTTACAGTGAGAAGATGGTCGTCAGTGGGGAAGCTGGCTCTTACCAGACACTGAATCTGCCAGCACCATAATCTTGGACTTCCCAGCCTCCAGAACTGTAAGAAATAAATGTTTGTTGTTTATAAGCCTGCCAGTTTATAGTATTTTTGTTATAGCAGCCCGAACAGACTAAGACACCGCCTATCAACTCTGTAAGCCCCAATCCCTCCAACAAATTTCCTTTTTTCTTATGATGGCCTGACGTGATTTATGTCTCTTGCGATCAAGAACCTTGAAAGGTTCAAAGCCCAATCCAAACTTAACATCTGCCATCAACACATGTAGATCCATCACCTTCTGACTCATTCACACTCAAACGTGGCATCACTTTACAGTCATCTGCTTTACCACCCTGTCATTTCTACCTCTTTAAATTGTCACACACCTGTCTGAAATAAATGCAGACCTCTGTGAAATCATAGCAGCAAACAAACCTGTTTAAATCCTACTCATCCTTCGGAACTAGTTCAAAGTCAGCTCTTGTCTTATCTCCATTTCCTATGCCTAGCCAGATAAAACCACACTGAACTTTTATAGCACAACTTACCTATTTTCCTGTCATTATTAGTGCATTCAACTAATGCTTATTGTGTACCTACTCTGTCAGAAATTGTTCTAGGGGCGGAAATACAGTAACAAACTGAATAGACATAAATCCTTGCGTAGTAGGGAGCAAAAAAAAATAAAATCGTAAGTAAAATATGTAGCAGGTTAGTGAGTGATAGGTGTTAAGGAGAAAAAGTGAACAGAGAAGGGACTAGCAAATATCATGGAGTGTGTGCCCTTTTAGATAAGAAGGGTACAGAAGATCTCACAGAACAGGTAAGGTTTGAGAAAAGACCAGAAGCAAGTGAGGTAGTGGACCAAGTGGGTATCTTAGGGAAGATCATTCAAGACAGAGGGAACAGTAAATGAAAAGTCCCCAACTTTGAAGCAGATCAAATTTTTTTGTGGAAGAATGAAGAGGCAGAGAGAACAAGGGGGAGAGTAGAAGGAGATGAGATGAGAGAGTAACAAAAAGCAGATCACGAAAGGCCTTATTGATCCTGGTAAGGATCTTGGCTTTTCTCTGAATAAGATGGGAAGCCACTGAAGGTTTTCAGCAAACATTTTCTGCCTTAGTTTTAACAGGCTCATTCTGGGTTGAGAATGGACTTCCAGGGGAGGAAGGGCATGGAGGCTGAGCAGAAGCAGGGAGACAAGTTAAGAGTTTGCTGTCTTTTGGGAAGATGTTGATGGAGACAACATAGACTTTTCATCTCCCTATACTTTTCTAGAAAATGAAAAAATCAAATAGGGTAGCCTAAGAAAAGAATGAATTGAAACGAATCTCTATGAATCCAATGAATCTCAAATGAATCCAATAGATTGGATGCAAGAAGAATGTGTGAACAGCAGCTCTGCACAAAAGGAGGGAAAACAAAAGGATTTCTGGTGGTCTTAAGAGCCAGGGAATCTGGAAATTGCTAGCAGATCATCACCATGAAAAGGAGGAGTCCCTCCTAGGAATGGAGCATTCTGCAGGCTAATCAGAAAAACAATGGAAACCGGAGGAGGCTTCTCAGACCCCCACTTGAGGTGAGTGCAAGAGGGCTGTAGGGAGGACTGAGTTGCTGGGCAGCCTGATCCTACAGGCTCCCTAAGAAAGTAGAGTCCCACAGTGAGGACATACCACAAGGCAATAACTTTGGCGGGGGGTGGGTGGGGAGATAGTTTAGATCCAGGAGGTTGTGGAATAGGAAGCCAGCGGAGGCAATTTTCAGAAATAACTGGAGAGATGGCTACACTGAGAGGCCACACTTTTTAATACTTCTAAGTAACACTAGAAGAGGGAACCCAAGAGCTGTGCAGCTTGGAAAGCTATCCTCGTCCAACCCTCAGGAACTTTCTTGTAAAAGTGGAGGTAAATTTATCTTTTTTAAACATGAGTAGCAGAAAAGGAGAACATTCGATTCAATATGCAAAGATATCAGTTCTTTAAAGTTATTTTTCATGAGGATAAAGGTGACATATAATTGTTATATGTTTTAGCAATGTAGATATAACACAACTATCAAAACTGGAGGAAGAAGGGGAGACTGTAAGGAAAACAAAATAAGCTTGCTGGTTGCCTTATAAGGGTAAAGGAAATTATTTTAGAATAGACACTCTGGGAGAGGGCAAGGAGGCAAGAAGAGGTTACTATCTAACTTAATATTGCTCATGGTAGACAACCAACATACAGGAGTCAAGAACCTCTGTACCTCTGGGATATGGAGGCAGGAAATTATTTGCATTAGGACTCTAGAGCATCTGCAAGAACAACAGAAACAACTTTGGAACAGTAAGCCACACTTCCAGACAATGAGCTACATTCCCAAACACTTGAACAACTTGGGGAAAGTGCCCCCTTGGAAAGGAACTTATTACCCTGCAGTACAGAGAAGCCAGAAACCATATGTGCACTGTTTGGGGGGTACAAGCCAATGTTGGATAAGGAAACGTAGGGAGGTGTCATAGGACCAGCTTTTCCATATGCTACAGGGAATTTTAATCTAAATTTTTGATGAGGGAGGCAAAAGATTTGTTACATAGAAGGCAGAGCATCTATTTTGAGAACAAGAGGTGTTAACAACTGCAGTGAATAGTATGAAAGAGTAGGAAAATATAATATGTGAGCTTGAAGTCAAACAGATTCAATTTTAGCTTCACAAGTAACAGTTATCTGGGGTAAATTCCTCACTTTCTCTGAGCTTCAGTTTTCTCACCTCTACAATTTCACTAATAATATATCTACCAATATCATCATAAGGACTGGCGTGTTCAGGTCTGAGACATGTTAGTTCTCTCATTTTTTTCACTCTTCCTCCCCTCTCCACACCCATTCTTTAAAGACATCAAGATAAACTAATCACCTTTGTAGATCCAGTATAACAATATCTTTACACATTGGAAGACTACTTCTTGTTCTGTCCTCAGAACTTAAAACAGCTATCTCTCACTCTCCAAAAACTTACTTTTCTTAAAATTTAACTTCATGTATTAAATAATACTTTTTGTTCAGGATAAATATTAATGATGTTTTTGATAACTTTTCATAGTTCCTGCCCTACTGTTTTGTTATAGACCATTAAGCAGTTGTTACATTCCATTTGTGCTTGAGGTTGTCTTGACTATGCTTTTACTGTGCCATATTGGTTTGTAAGCCATATGGGAAAACTCCAAGATGAAAGGCCCTTCCTCAATACAAGATGTTAGTATTCAATCTTTTTAGAAGATGAATTTACTCTCTAGGCATATGGAATTGAATTTAATTAAGGGTATTTGCATCACTTAGTCCTAGGAAAAGCAAGCCTGTCATTCTGTCATATTAATTTTATTTCTGTCACCTTAATGTTTAATGGCTAGATGTGAAAAGCTAGGATACTTGGCCATGCAGGAGAAAAATGAGGTAGGAATTGTGAACAGTATCATCACTCAATTTATACTTGTTGGCAATCTGAGAGGCTCCCTAAACTAAGCTCTGGTGTTTAAACAGAGATGGGGGTCCAACATCACGGTTTTCTACAATGTGGTGCAGCCCCAGGAGACAGGAAAATCACACACAGTAGACAAATACTAAAAACTGGCTGGTTAAGAGCAATTAGAGACACTGTGAATCCTTTCTGGCCAAAAAGTGAAGGGGGAGAATCGCAAACCTGCCAGACAGCAAATAACCATTATATCTACCTCGAAAGAACCAACTGTGGCAAATACTTATCTTTACAGGAGTTGAACAATCTCCCCCAAATAAGCCAAATTTCCATGACCCTATACCATGTCACTCCCCTGCTTAAAACCCTCCCCATTGAACTTAAGGTTAAAATCAAAATTCTTAGTAGAACTTAGAACTAGGATTTCAAATTCAGGACCAGTATTAGATGACTAATGACAACTGACCCTAGGCCTGTGTGTCAGGAAGGTATAGAAAGTGGTGGGGACTGTGTTGAAAAGCAGAGCACAAGGTCCATACCACAGCAGCAGCCTCTCCTCAGTTCTAACTGATTTGTCATTGTTAGGAGGACATTATTGCCAGACCTTCTGACTGGTCAGAAGACCAGCCGGAAAGCTCGATTTTAAAATCTGATCTTTAAATAAGTCAAACTTAAAATACTGTGTAAGACAACATTCTGCAGAACAAACAAAAGCAAATCTGGACTAAAGACCACCATTTTGTAACTTCTGCACATGCCCAGAACTAGAAAGAGAAATTGAGTGTATGTGTGTGTTGTGTGTGTGTGTGTGTGTGTGTGTGTGTGTGTAGATACATAGTAGAAAATAAATATATGGGAGAAACTTCAAACCAAGACAAGACTAGATAATCAGAACAATTTGTATCATCTAGCCTGCCTTCCATATTTTTAATCATTTGGGCAGGGGCTGAGCCGAAGTATCACTGGGTACTGATTATTAAAGAGAGCCTTACTGAGCAAATTTATAATATCAACAAGACTATAACTGAATTCTTAACTTTTTTTTAACTTAATAATTTAACTGATTTTATTCTCTTCATTAGCAGCTCTGCTTAATAAAAGGTTTTCTTTTTCATAATAGATCAATATATTTATTTAATAAAATTAGTTCAATAAAAGTGATTGCTAAGCTAGAAATTCTTTTTTTGCCTTTTTTTAATAACAATTTTTTTTATTAGTTTCAGGTGCACAAAACAATGTAATAGACATTTATCATTTATATCCCTCACCCAGTGATAACCCTCTCCCCCCATCCACTATCCCTCTGACATCTCACACAGCCATTACATTTCCACTGTCTCTATTCCTAATGCTGTAATATATATATATATATATATATATATATATGTACACACACACATATATTTACATACATATGTGTATATATATATAACTGTAGTTGACATTCATTATTGTTCAGCTTCAGCTTCAGGTGTACAGTGCAGTGATCAGGCATCTACATCATCCCTGAGGTGGTCTCCCTAACGAGACAAGTGTCCATCGGACACACTACAAAATCTTTACAACATTATTGATTACATTCCCCAAATTGACTTTTGTAACCCTGTGGCAATCTTATGGTTACTGACTATGCTTTCTAATCCCCTCCCCTTTTCTCTCATCCCCATTCCCCTCCCATCTAGCAACCCTCAGTTTTCCTCTATGTCTCTGAGACTATTTCTGATTAGTTCATTCATTTATTCTTTTCTTTAGATTCAGCATATAAGTGAGATCATATGGTATTTGTCTTTCTCTGTCTGACTTATTTCACTTAATATAATGTTCTCTAGGTCCATCCATGTTGTTGCAAATGGTAAGCTTCTTTCTTCTTTATGGCTGCATAATACTCCTTTGTATAAATGTACCACAGTTTCTTAATCCAGTCATCCACCGATAGGCATTTCGGTTGTTTCCATGTCTTGGCTATTGTGTATAGTGCTGCAATAAACATACGGTTGATTAATTTTTTTTTTTAATTAGAGTTTTGGATTTCTCCAGATAGATAGCTAGGAGTGGAATTGCTGGATCATAAGGTAGTTCCATTTTCAGATTTTTGAGATACCTCCATACTGTTTTCCATAGTGGCTGCACCAAACTGCAATCCCACCAACAGTGCATAAGGGTTCCCTTTTCTCCACAGCATCTCCAACACTGGTTACTATTTGTCTTGTTGATGATAGCCATTTTGACCGGGGTGAGGTGCTATCTCTATGTGGTTTTTATTTGCATTTCTCTAATGATTAGTGAGGTTGAGCATTTTTTCATTTGTCTGTTTGCTATCTGTAAGTCCTTTTTAGAAAAATGTCTCATGTCCTCTGCCCATTTTTTAATGGGTTGTTTGTTTTTTTGGAGTTGAGTTGAGTGAGTTTTTTATAAATTTGGGATATTAACCCCTTATTGGATATATCATTGGCAAATGTCTTCTCCCTTTCAGTAGGATCCCTTTTTGTTTTATTAATGATAACTTCTTAAAATTAATTGATTTCAGGAACCTATGAGTATACACTGACACACATGGCAATTATGTATTAGCCAAGACAAACACTGATTCTTCATTAAATTAAGACATATATTAGGCTTATTTTTTGTCCTATATCCAGAATACATTAGTAGTCTCAATTGTCACTTTGTTTATAGCAACAATTCAAAACTTTCACTAATTTACATAGGTATATCCAGAAATTACTTCAAAAGTGAGACTGCTAAGTAATATTATTCTACTACTTTCATCTTATACTTACTATCCTTACAATACAAAATTGTTTCCAGTAACTTTGTTGTTGATTCTAATGATTGAAAAATTACGCTTAAGTTTGATAAGAGATATCAGTATATACTTTCACCAGTTTCTTGCATGACAAATAAACTAACTTCAAGGAAATTCCAGGTGCTGATTTTCAAAGATGTTTGAGCAAAGAAGCATGGCTGCAAAGTGGGATGCCCTCTATGTGGGGAGAATGGCTTCCAACAATGCCCAACTACACGCTGAATGTTCGAGTTAGAAAGTTGGAAGAAGAGATGAGCCTCCAGTCCAGTCAGAGCCACCAAACAAGCCCCTCCATTCTAGTGAAATGCCTTGTTGACTTCTCATAGCACTTTGTGGAAGACAGGGGCAGTCATGAGATATAGAGTGTTGAAGGTCATTGAGAGGACATGATTGCTGGTTGACCTGCAAGCTAGATCCGGGCAATCAAAAAGGCTCCTCATTCCCTCCCCATCCCTGGAATGTACGTTCATTCTGCTGACCATTCTCTCAGTAGGAATTGTTTTCAAGAACACAACTTAGACAGAGCAATGTGGTGCTGCATTGTATAGGTGACTAAACCCAATTATTGGTTAAAGATACACCCCACACAGATTTCTGGTCAAGATGGCAAAGTAGGAAAATGCTCTGTTTGCTTCCTCTCATGACCACATCAGGATTACAACTAAACTACAGAACAACCATCACTGAGAATCGTCTGAAGTCTAGCTAAACAGAAGTCCTACAACCAAGGACATACAGAAGAAGCATGTGGAGACTGGTAGGAGGGGTGGAGATGTGGAAGGGGCTGATCCCACACCCCTATGTGGCAGTTAAAAATTGAGAGGGGTATCTCAGCTGTGGAAGCCCTCCCAGCAGAGCAAGTGGTCCCAGCAACACACTAGGTACCCCAGTCCAGGTTTCCAGTGCCAAGAAGAGAAGTCCCCACAACTCCTGGCTGTGAAAACCAGCAAAGATTATGGCTGAGTGATATGGAAGGCAGAAAGATTTCCAGGCATTCCCTTTAAATGGCCTGCGCATGGAATTATTCACCAGTGAACTCACTCTCTCTGAGCTTCAGTGCTGGGGCAGCAACTCAAAAGGTGCCAAGAACATTGAAGGAGGAAATAAATTTGTCTGGCCTTGAGGTGAGGGCTGGAGGGGCAGTTTTCTCCCAGAAAGAGGGCCAGCACAAGCCATTGTTTCTTTGTTGAGCCCTCCCATCACCTAGTATGCAGACTTAGGCAGCTGCCATATGTGAGTCTCCATCAATGTAGCTAATACCATTCCTTCTCATCCTGGTGATTCCCTGAGGTGCTGCCCCACCCAACTTACAGGCCCAACCATGCTGCTTCTAGTGGCTTCTTCATACAAATGGTATACCTTAGCTCATGCTGTGGACTTTCCTAAAATCTCTCAAAGATTCACAAACCCCAAACAAGCAGCATCTGGCCTCAGCATGCCCCATACTTCTTGCTAAGCAGCTACAAGTCCAATACTAGCATCAGTCACCTCAGTTCACAGCTTAGCCTCTCCCAGGCACCTCCACACGCAGTACAGATGAAAGACATCTGCGGATCACTTTGTGGTTCATGCCAGGTGGCCCCAGGGCAGAGCACAGGCGGCAGCTGAACTTGGCCTGCAGCAGGGCCCTTCTCAGGAGGCCCCAGGCCTGCACACCTGGTGGCTGACTTTGAAATGCCTCCACAGACTATACATCCAAAGGGCAAACTGGGCAGTCACCAGAGCCCCACTAAAGCAAATCCTACTCTGTAGGATCAGCCTCTGAACAACAGCTCCTCCACTGTATTCATGGCCAGTTCTCACAACCAATCAGCATGTGAATCAATCCCTCCCTTTGACGTGCAAACAGCAACTAAAGCTCAACTACAACAGGAGACAAACACAATCCACACAAGGGACATACCTGCAGCACCTAGCTAAGGTAACCAGGGAGATCATGTAGCAGAAAACACCTAACCAGAACAGCAAAAAAAAAAAAAAGAAAAAAAAGAAAAAAAAATGAAGATAATTTAAGGGACCTCTGGGACAAAATCAAGCACACCAACATTTGCATCATAGGGGTACTAGAAGCAGAAAAGAAAGAGCAAGGAATTGAAGACCTATTTGAATGAAGAAAGAATGATTGAAAACTTCCCTAGCCAGGTGAAGGAAAATGATATTCAAGCCCAGGAAGCACAGAGAGTCCGAAACAAGATGAACCCAAAGAGGCCTACACCAGGACACATCATAGTTAAAATGCCAAAGGTTGAAGACAAAGAGAATCTTAAAAGCAGCAAAATTAAAGCAGTTAGTTACCTACCTGGGAGCTTCCCTAAGACTGTCAGCTGACTTCTCAACAGAAACTTTGCAGGCCAGAAAGAAAGGACTGGCAGGAAATATTCAAAGTGATGAAAAGAAGGACCTACAACCAAGACTACTCTACCCAGCAAAGCTATCATTTATAATCAAAGGACAGATAAAGAGTTTTCCAGAAAAGAAAAAGCTAAAGGAGTTCATCACCACCAAACCAATATTACAAGAAATGTTAAAGGGACTTCTTTAAGAAGAAGGAAAAAAAAACCAAAATATGAATAATAAAATGGCAATAACTACCTATCTACCAACAATTACTTTCATTGTAAGTGGATTAAATGCTCCAATCATAAGGCATAGGGTGGTTGAATGGATAAGAAAACAAGACCCTTATATATGCTGCCTATAAGAGACTCACTTCTTGCCAAAAGACACACATAGACTGAAAGTAAAGAGATGGAAAAAGATAATTTATGAAAATGGAAACAAACAAACAAACAAAAGCTGGGGTCCCAGTACTTATACCAGACAAACTAGACTTTAAAACAAATGCTGTAACAAGAGAAAAGAAGATAAATACCCAGAAGTGGTATTTATACCCACTTATATAAATACCACTTCTGGGTATTTATTTGAAGAAACCCAAAACATATGCACACATATGTTCATTGAAGCATTATATACGGTAGCCAACATATGGAGGCAACTTGGGTGTTCATTAATGGATGAAAAAAAGAATAGCTGGTACATATATACAATGGAATATTACTCAGCCACAAAAAAGAATGGAATGTGTCATCTGCAACAACATGGATAGACCTAGAGGGTATTGTGCTGAATGGAATAAGTCAGACACATATAGACAAATGCCATATGATTTCACTTGTATGTGGAATCTAAAGAACAAAAAAAATGAACAAATAAAACAGAAACAAGCTCATAGATACAGAGAAAATTTTGATGGTTGCCCGATCAAAGGGGTCTTGCGGGGATAGGTGAAAAAGAGGAAGGGATTAAAAACTGCAAATTGTTAGTTACAAAATAGTCATGGGGATGTAAAACATAGCATAAGGAATATAGTCAATAATGTTGTAATAACTGTATGGCATCAGATGAGTACTAGATTTATTGAGGTGATCACTTCGTAAGTTATATAAATGTCTAATCACTATGTTGTACACTTGAAACTAACTAATATAATATTGTATGTCAACTGTAATTGAAGGGCCAGCCCAGTGGCTCAGGTGGTTGGAGCTCTGTGCTAATGCCGAAGGCTGCCGGTTAGATTCCCACATGGGCCAGTGGGCTCTCAACCACAAGGTGGCTGGTTCAATGCCTCAACTCCTGCAAGGGATGGTGGGCTCTGCCCCCTGCAACTAAGATTGAACACGACACCTTGAGCTGAGCTGCCATTGAGCTCCCGGATGGCTCAGTTTGTTGGAGCGTGTCCTCTCAACCACAAGGTTGCTGATTCGACTCCCGCAAGGATGGTGGGCTGCACCCCCTGCAACTAACAACGGCAACTGGACCTGGAGCTGAATGGCGCCCTCCACAACTAAGATTGAAAAGACAACAACTTGACTTGGAAAAAGTCCTGGAAGTACACACTGTTCCCCAATAAAGTCCTGTTCCCCTTCCCCAATAAAAGAAAAAATCTTAAAAAAAACTGTAATTGAAAAAAATTTAAAAATATGTACCCCACACAATTTATATTTTGACAAGTAATTTTCATTACCATTTAACAAATTACTAAATAAACATCTGAAAATGTTTAAATAATAATAAGTACCTTCACCCAGGATGCAATGTTTGAACAATAAAGTTATTTAAATTTCTAAGATATAGAATATTTTTAATCTTCTTTCTTTATAATTGCATTCCACGCATAAAAATCTAACAAAAATTAAATGGAAGAATTCCTTTTTAAAATCTCCAATATGTGGGTATAGAAATCTATATAAAGTTGAAAAACAAACTAACGCTCTCAACAACAAGGGATCTTACCATTTCCTCATGACTGATTTTTTTTTATAACTAGGACATTGGATAATTAACTATTGGCCTCAAAAATCCTCTTAGCATATTGTGCATTTACATGTACTAAAGTTGAAATAATAAATTCCTAAGTTTAAAAACACTTCTTCTTGTCTCTTGTCTCACAACTGCATAAATAATACTGGAGAGTCTTGTGATTCATGAATTTTAATTCTTGTATCACAGCTTTATAAATGTGGAGCTACAGAGAATCACTAGGCTGGGCAGTAGAAATCTTCAGGGTGATCCAAGTGTTTATATGCAGCTATCATTATGAAAAATGTCAGAGCTCCTCTGGTTCACCCACTGTCTAGAATGAAGAGTGCTGGAGCCTTCCAATTCAGACAGAGCTGTAAGGACACCAATAGATGTCCTTTTATTTTCTGTCTATCATTGCCTAATGGAAACAAAAATAAATACTGAGCATCTGCCAATTTGATAAAGTGCTACAATTATCCTAACTGTGTAATACCTATCAGCTTTTTAACAGGGTTATAAGTGGAATATGCCCAAGGAAAAGTAGCTTAAGTCCTTCAGTAGTTTCAGAATATATTTCATTATTTTGGGTTTCTCCTTGGAAATAATAGAAAAGGAAAAGTATATATTTTCTTTTTAATCTAATCTTGGACACTAAGATACATATTTGTTTGATTTAAAAAAATTGTTTGAATATCAATAAATGTAATCCATCATATCAACATACTAAGAAAGAAAAAAAATCACACATCAGTAGACGTAAAAAAAAGCATTTGACAAAATCTAACACCAATCCATGATTTAAAGAAAAACTCTCAGTAAACCAGAAATAGAGGGAAACTTTCTCAACTTGATGCAGACTATCTACAAAAAAACTAAAGTTAACATCATACTCAATGGTGAAAAACTCAAAGCTTTCTCATTAAGATCAGGTACAAAGCAAGGATGTCCCATCTCACCACTCCTTTTCAATATTGTACTGGAAGTCCTTGCTAATGCAATAAGGCAAGAAAAGAGAATAAAAGGTATACAGATTGGGAAGAGGACACAAAAACTGTCTGCCATTGCTTCCAGATGATATGAGTGTCTATGTAGAAAATTTGAAACAACAACAACAAAGAACTCCTTAAAAAACTGATTCTAAAGTTTACATGGAGATGCAAAATACTCAGAATAGCCAACCCAATATTGAAGAAGAACAACAAACTTCTGGACAAACATTACCCAACCTCAAGACTTACAATAAAGCTACAGTAACCAAGAAAACATGGCATTGGCAAAAGAATAGACAAATAGATAGATGAAACAGAATAAAGAACACAGAAATGGATCCCCATAAGTATAGTTAACAAATCTTTGACAGAAGAGCCAATGTAATATGATAGAACAAAGACAGTCTCTTCAACAAATGGTGCTGGAACAACTGAACATCTACATGTAAAAAAAAAAGAAGAAGAAGAAGAAGAGGAGGAGGAGGAGGAGGAGGAGGAAGGAAAGGAAGGGAAGGGAAGGGAAGGGAAGGGAAGGGAAGGGAAGGGAAGGGAAGGGAAGGGAAGGGAAGGGAAGGGAAGGGAAGAAAGAAAGAAAGAAAGAAAGAAAGAAAGAAAGAAAGAAAGAAAGAAAGAAAGAAAAAGAAAAGAAAGAAAGAAAAACTAATTTACACAGAGCCGTTACAGCATTCACCCTTCAAAACTAGTCACACACTTAAACGTAAAATGTAAAACCATGAAACTCCTAGAAGATAACATAGAAAACTTGAGTTTGGTGATGCCTTTTAAATATAATACCAAAGACATGACCCATGAAAGAAATCACTGATAAGCAGGACTTCATTAACATTAAAAACTTCTGCTCTACAAAAGACAATGTCAAGAGACTTAGAAGATAAGCTACAGACTGGGAGAAAATATTTGTAAAGGACACATCTGATAAAGGATTTTTATCCAAAATATACAAAAAAAACTCTTAAGATTCAACAATATGAAACAATAGACCCAATAAAAATATGGGCCAAAGGCTTTAACAGACACCTCACCAAAGAAGCTATGCAGGTAGTAAGTAAGCATATGGAAAGATGCTTCATATCACACAGCATCAGGGAAATGCAAACTAAAACAACAATCAGACATCACCAAACAACTATTAGAACGGCCAAAGTCTGGAACACTGACAACACCAAAAGCTGATTAGGATTTGGAACAATAGGAGCTCTCACTCACTGCTGGTGGGAATGAAAAATGGTACAACCACTTTGGAAGATTATTTGGCACTTTTTTACAAAACTAAATATACTGCTACCATACAATCCAGCAGTCACATTCCTTGGTATTTACCCAAAGAAGATGAAAGCTGATATCCACACAAAAACCTGTACACAGATGTTTACAGCAGCTTTATTGATAACTGACAAAACTTGGAAGCAACCAAGATGTCCTTCAGTAGGCAAATGGATAAATGAACTGTGGTACATCCAGATAATAGAACATTATTCAGTGCTAAAAAGAACTGACCTAGCAAGCAATGAAAAGATGTGGAAGAAACTGAAATGCTTACTAAGTGGAAAAAAAAAACAATCTGAAAAGGATACATATTGTATGAATCCAATTATACGACATTCTGGAAAAAGTAAAACTATGGAAACAGTAAAAGGATCAGTGGTTACCAGGAGTTGGGGGAAAGGGATGAATAGGCGAAACACAGGGAATTTTTAGGGCAGTGAAAATACTCCATATGATACCACAATGATGGATACATGCATGTCATTAAACATTTTTGAAAACCCATAGAATGTACAACACCAAGAGTGAACAGTAATATAAACTATGGACATTGGGTAATAATGATGTGGCAATGTAGGTTAATCAATTGTAACAAATGTACAATTCAGATGGAAGATATTGAAAATGGGGGTTGTTATGCATGTGCAGGGGAAGGAGTATATGGAAAAATCTCTGTACCTTCACCTCAGTTTTGCTATGAACCTAAAACGGCTCTAAAAAAGTAGTTTTAATTTTTTTAAAAAAATTCTTCCATGGTTATTATAGATTTATCTAGTTCTTGTTTTTCTGTTAATTTTTGCTATATATATACACATATTAGTTTCAGGTGTATAAAACAACATAATGATTAGAACTTTATACCCCCTCACAAAGTGATAACCCTCCTCCCAGTCTACTACCCTTCTGACATCATATATAGCTGGTACTATACCATTTACTATATTCCCTATGCTATTCTTTATATCCCGTAACTCTCTCTCTCTCTCTCTCTCTCTCTCTCTCTCTCTCCATATATATATATATATATATATATATATATATATATATATATATATATATATATTCAATTATAGTTGACGTTCGATATTATTCTACATCAGCTTCATATATTTTGAACATATGTTACTAGATGAATACAGATTTAGATTTTTTTGGTCTTCCTTGATAATTGTGCCTTTTATCATCACACAATATCCTTCTATATCTCCTAGTAACACTCTTCCCTCTGATAGTCCAAGTTATTTTATGTTCATATAGTTATACCAGCTTTGGTGTGTGCATGTGTAGAAAGGGGCATGCATTAGTGTTTTCATAGTGCGTTTTTCTTTGAGGTGTGATCAAACAATATGGTGAATGTTTAAATAAAAAATATATTACAGTAAAAGACACATTGCCATTAATCCCCCTCAAAATACTCCCCCGTGCTTTGAACACACTTGCCCTATCATTCTTGCCACTTTCTGAAGCAGTTCTGGAAGTCCTTTTTTGTGAGTGTCTTTAGTTACACTTTCATGGCTGCCTTGATGTCCTGAATCATTTTGACTTTGGGGAAGAGTCAGAAGTTGCACAGTGCCAGATCCCGTGAATAAGGTGGATGAGGACACACGGTAACATTTTTATTTGACAGAAATGCTGTATACCAGAAGCAATGTGTGACACGAAGCTTTGTCATGATGGAGGATTATTTATAGCACACTTTAAAACTCCTCTTCTTTCAACCATAGCCACACCCGACTGACTGCACCAAACAAGTTGAAACTTGTCACACACTGTTACTAAGATTCAACACACCAATTCCCATATTGAAGATCCCTGCCTTTCCATTGGATGGCACTCAGCAGCAGCATTCATCATATGTTGTGATCACACCAAAGGCTCCATGTCACACATTGCTTCTGGTATGGCAATTTCTGTCAAATAAAAACATGGTGTGTCCTCATCCCCCTTATTCACAGGATCTAGCACTGCGCAACTTCTGGCTCTTCCCCAAAGTCAAAATGACCATAAAAAAAGGTAAATGTTTTAAATTGATTCAGGACATCAAAGCAGCCACAACAGCACAACTAAAGATACTCAGGAAAGAGGACTTCCACAACTGCTTCAGAAAGTGGGAAGAATAATGGACTAAGTGTGTTTGAAGTAAGAAAGAGTATTTTGAGGGGGGTTAATAGCAATGTGTCTTTTACTGTAATTAATTTTTTTAATTTAAACATTCACCGTATTGTTTGATCACACCTCACATATGCTGTCTACAAGAGACACACTTCAGATTTAAAGACACACATTGGTTGAAAGGGCAGGGATGGAAAAGATAATCCTGGTAATGGTAACAAAATAGCAAATGATAACCTAAGTCAAGAAAGCTGGCTATATTTATATCAGACAAAATGAACTTTATGCCAAAACTGACACAAGAAACAAAGTAGGACATTATATAATGATAAAAGGTCAATTCACTAAGAAAATATGACAATTATAAATTTATGTGTATCTAATATCAGAGGACCTAAATATGTAAAGTAAACACAGAACTGAAAGGAAAATTGAGAGGTCTACAAAAACAGTAGGAAACTTCAATACTCCACTTTCAATATTGAATAAAACATCCAGACAGAAGATTAATAAGGAAGCAGACAACCTGAACAACATTAAGAATTAAATGGACCTTACGGACATATACAAAATATTTACCTCAACAGCAGCAGAATATACAGTCTTCTTAAGTACACATGGAACATTCTCCAGGATAGATCACTAGTTAAATCAAAAACCAAATCTTAAAAACTTCAAAAATATGGAAATCATACCAAGTGACTTTTCCAACCACAAAGGAATAAAACTGGGCATCAACAGTAGAAGGGAAAATGGAAATTTCACGAGTATGTGGAAAATAAACAACAGAATCTTGAACAACCAATGAGTCAAAGAAGAGATCAAAAGGGGAATTAGAAACTATCTTGAAACAAACAAAAACAAAAATACAATATATTGCAGCAAAAGCAGTATTAAGAGGGATATTTATAATGATAAATTTCTGTATTACAAAGTATGAAAGATCTCAAATAAACAATCTAATTTTACACCTCAAGGAACTATAAAAAAAACAAAGGCCAGTGTTATCAAAAGGAAGAAATAATAAAGAATAGAGTAGAAATAAACAAAATGGACATTAGAAAAACAATAGGAAAAAATCAACAAAACTAAGAGTTTGTATTTGAAAAGATAAAAAAATGACAAAACTATAGCTAGATTTAGAAAAAAGACACATCAAAACCATAAACAACAGAGAAGACATTACAACTGATGACACAAAAATTAAAAGATCATAAGAAACTACTAGGAAAAATTGTGTGCTAATAAATTGGATAACCTAGAAGAAAATGCATAAGGTCCCAGAAAAATACAACCTACCATGACTTAATCATGAAGAGATTGAAAATCTGAATAGATCTTGCCACATTAACAGAATGAAGAATGAAAATCACATGATCATCTCAACAGGTGCATAAAAAAACCTTTCACCAAATTCAATACTCTTTCATTATAAAAACTCTTAGCAAACTGGGAATAAAAGCAAATCACTTCAACATAATAAAGGCCACATGTGGAAAACACATAGCTAACATCATACCTGAAGGTGAAAACTGAAATCTTTTCTTCTAACTGGAATAAGGCACGGATGCTCAGACTTTCAACTTCTATTCCACATAGTACTGGAAGTCTTACCCAAAGATATTCGGCAATAAAAAGAAATAAAAGTCATCCAAATAAGAAAGAAATAAGTAAAATTATCTGTGGTTGCAGATGACAAGATTTTATATGTAGAAAACTATAAAGACCTCACCCCCCCAAAGGGGGGATAGAAGTAATCAACGAATTTACTAAACTTGCAGTATAAAAATCAACATACAAAATTCAATTGCATTTCTATATACTAACAATACACTATTTGAAAGGAAATTAGAGACGTCATCAAAATGGCAGCGTGAGGTGAGCCTCTGTAAAGCTCCCCTGGAATTTACAACTAATCGGACAACAATAACTCCACAAAGGACTCCCTGCACGGCATACAGGCAAGACGAAGAGGTCCACTACTGAATTCACCTAAAGGTGGGCGAATCAGGTGAGCAGGGGAGGGGGGAAGGGAGAAGTGCGGAGACGGAGCCACGCGGGCGCAGGACTCAGACCTAGCTCAGTGCTCCGAGATCATTGCACCCCGAAACTACCGCAGCTGTGGGAGAGGGAAGGACTCGGACTGCTAGGGCTCCGCTTACGGCCCACAGGGCTGAGGGGGCAGCATATAACACGGCTGAACCCAACACTCACGGCAGAGACCTCGGAGAAAAGACTGAGGGAAAAAGGCTGAAAACTGTGATTTAAGCCCTCACTGCGGAGCAGAGAACGGAAGCCTTAAGCACTGAGGCTAGCCTCCCCCTCCCTACCCTCCCAGAGCTCGCCCCGCCCCCACCTGCCCGGTACTAGAACCGGAACAGTAGCAGTGTCAGATCAAAAGAACAGAATATTTGCTGTTCTGAGAAAGGTGCACAGAAGACACAGATTCGCAGCCCAACCAGTTCCGGCAAAGGGGATGGAGCTGTGGAAGCAGGACCCGCTATGGTGGTGGTCGCTGCCATTGTTCTGGGCCACCTCTCACAACTCACCCCGCCCATGGCCCCACCTATCTGGGCGGATCCCTGCAGGAGTAAACAGAACTGCTGAAACAAACGGGCTCTGAATCTGGTGCAGGAAGACCTTTGGAACTTCAAAAGCTCTCTGTGTACCCACACGGACACTGCGCCCTGTGACCCAGGTGAACTATTAACAGAGGAGAAGCCCATCTTCGAGGGAATCCCCCCATTGTGTGAGAAGCTGGAATAATGCAGAGAAAACATAGCACTACTGTGTGAGAGAGAGAAAAAAGGCTGCAGTCGGAGAAAAAATAAAACATTCTACTGACAAGTACTGGAAAACAAAAGAAAGACCTCTTCCTATCAACCTGTTGCAGAAGCCACTCCTGTAGATGTCTAGGAAGGGAAATAATAAATCAGTAATTGCCATGAATAACCAAGGCAGCAAGACAGCTCAGAAAGAAAGTGAAAAGTTTCCAGGAAAAAAAACTTAAAGATATGGAAATATGCGACTTAAATGAAAGAGAATTCAAGATTACAGTTCTGAAAAAACTCAGCAAGATACAAGAAAACACAGAAAAGAAGCTTAATAAACTCAGAAACCCAATCAAAGAACAACATGAGCATTTTACGAAGGAGACTGAAATTTTAAAAAAAGAACCAAATAGAATTTCTGGAGATTAAGAACTCAACAAAAGAAATTAAGAATGAAATAACCAGCTTAGGTAGTAGAGTTGACCAGATGGAAGTGACATCGGAGATAGAAACCTGGAAATTACATAGTTGGAAGAAGAAAGAGACTTGAGACTTAAAAGAAATGAAAGAACTCTACAAGAACTTTCTGACTCCATCAGAAAGAGCAATATATATATATTCTAAAAAAAATGGCGGCGGAAGGTGAGCCTCTCTAACGCTCCCCTGGAATTTACAACGAATCGGACAACAATAACTCCACAAAGGACTCCTTGCACAGCAGACAGGTAACACGAAGAGGCCCAATACTGAATTCACCTCCAGGTGGGTGAATGCGCGAGTGGGGGAGGAGGGAGAGGAGAAGTGTGGAGACGGAGCCGCGCGGGCGCAGGACACAGACCTAGCTCAGTGCTCAGAGCCCGCTGCTCCCGGATCTTCCGCAGCTGCGGGAGAGGGAAGGACTCGGACTGCTAGGGCTCCGCTTACGGCCCACAGGGCTGAGGGTGCAGCATATAGCACGGCTGAACCCAACGCTCCCGGCAGCAAAGACTGAGGGAAGAGGGCTGAAATCGGTGGTTTAAGCCCTCACTGCCGAGCGGAGAACAGAAGCCTTAGGCACGGAGACTAGCCGCCCCCTCCCTACCCTCCCAGACCTCGCCCTGCCCCCACCTGCCCGGTGCTAGAAGCGATAAAGTAGCAGTGTCGGATCAAAGGACAGAATATTTGCTGCTCTGAGAACTGTGGACCGCAGACACAGATTCGCAGCTCAACTAGTTCCGGCAAAGGGGAGGGAGCTGTGAAAGCAGGACTGGCTGTGGTGGTGGTTGCTGCCATTGCTCTGGGCCACCTCTCACAACTCCCCCCGCCCATGGCCCCACCTATCTGGGCGGATCCCTGCAGGAGTAAACAGAACTGCTGAAACATACGGGCTCTGAATCTGGTGCAGAAAGAGCTTTGGAACTCCAAAAGCTCTTCGCAAACCTATCAACCTGTTGCAGAAGCCACTCCTGTAGATGTCTAGGAAGAGAAATAGTAAATCAGTGATTGCCATGAATAACCAAGGCAACAAGATAGCTCAGAAAGAAAGTGAAAAGTTTCCAGAAAAGGAACTTAGAGATATGGACATTTGTGATTTAAATGACAGAGAATTCAAGATCGCAATTCTGAAAAAACTGAACGAGATGCAAGAAAACACAGAAAGGCAGTTTAATGAACTCAGAAACACAATCAAAGAACACCATGAGCATTTTACAAAAGAGATTGAAATTTTGAAAAAGAACCAAATAGAATTTCTGGAGATTAAGAACTCAATAGAAGAAATTAACAATAAAATATCCAGCTTAGTTAGTAGAGTTAACCAGATGGAGGAAAGAATCAGTGACATCGAAGATAGGAACCTGGAATTTACACAGATGGAAGAAGAAAGAGACTTGAGACTTAAAAGAAATGAAAGAACTCTACAAGAACTTTCTGACTCCATCAGAAAGAGCAATATAAGAATAATGGGCAGGGGAGGAAAAAAAAATGGCGGCGTGAGGTGAGCCTCTGTAACGCTCCCCTGGAAAAAAAAAGAATAATGGGCATACCAGAAGGAGAAGAAAGAGGGAAAAGAACAGAGAATATATTCAAACAAATCGTCGATGAGAACTTCCCAAATTTGTGGAAAGAACTGGATCCTCGAATCCAAGAAGCAAATAGAACACCTAATTACCTCAATCCCAACAGGCCTTCACCAAGGCACATTGTATTGAAGCTGTCTAAAATCAATGACAAAGAAAGAATCCTCAAGGCAGGCAGGGAAAAGAAGACGGTAACTTACAAAGGAAAGCCCATTAGATTATCATCAGAATTTTCAGCAGAAACTCTACAAGCTAGGAGGGAATGGAACCAAATATTCAAACTATTGAAAGAGAGAAATCATGAGCCAAGAATAATATATCCAGCAAAGATCTCCTTTAGATATGAAGGAGGAATAAAGACCTTTCCAGACATCCAGAAGCTGAGGGAATTTTCTAATACACGACCTGCACTACAAGAAATACTAAAGGAGGCTATTAGACCACCATCAACAGGGACAACTTGTGGCAACCGAAACATAAAAAGGGGGAGCGTAAAGGCCTGAACTGGAATATGGGAATAGAGAAAGTAAGCGTACTGAAGAAACTGGAATACTCTAAATATCAAACTTCCTTTTACATAAACTCAAGGGTAACCACTCAAAAAACATCAAAATCTGAAATATATACTGTAATAAAAGAAGAAACAGAGGGAAACATCATAGAATACCACTACACAGAAATAACAGACAACAACAAAAAGGCAAAGAAACAATGGAGACACAGCCTTACAAGAAAACTAAAGACAGAATGACAGGAAATCCTCACATATCAATAATCACCCTAAATGTAAATGGACTGAACTCACCAATAAAAGGCACAGAGTAGCAGATTGGATCAAAAAACTAAACCCAACCATATGTTGTCTACAAGAGACACATCTCAGCTACAAGGACAAGCATAGACTCAAAGTGAAAGGGTGGAAATTGACACTCCAAGCAAAAGGTACCCAGAGAAAATTAGGTGTAGCCATAATGATTTCTGATGAAACAGACTTCAGGGTGAAAAAGATAACAAGAGACAAAGATGGACATTTCATAATGGTAAAGAGGACTATACAAGAAGAAGACATAACAGTCATCAATATTTATGCCCCAAATCAGGGAGCACCGAAATATACCAAGCAACTACTAACAGAACTAAAGGGAGAAATTGACCAAAACACAATTATACTAGGGGACTTAAATACATCATTGACAGCTATGGATAGATCATCCAAACAGAAGATAAATAACAAAATCGCAGCCCTAAATGACACATTAGATGAAATGGACATAATTGACATATATAGAGCACTTCATCCTAAAACATCAGACTATACATTCTTTTCTAGTGTACATGGAACATTCTCAAGGATAGACCATATATTGGGACATAAAATCAGCCTCAGCAAATTTAAGAAGATTGAAATCATACCAAGCATATTCTCTGATCACAAAGCTTTGAAATTGGATATCAACTGCAAAAAGAAAGCAGGAAAAAACACACATACATGGAGATTAAACAACATACTTTTAAAGAACGACTGGGTCAAAGAAGAAATTAGAGGCGAGATCAAAAGATACATAGAAACAAATGACAATGAAAATACATCCTACCAAAATTTTGGGGATGCCGCGAAAGCAGTTTTAAGAGGGAAATTTATATCATTACAGGCCTATCTCAAGAAACAAGAAAAATCCCAAATAAATAACCTCATGTTACACCTTAAAAAACTAGAAAAAGAAGAACAAGCGAAACCCAAGGTCAGCAGAAGAAAGGAAATAACAAAAATCAGAGCAGAACTAAATGAAATAGAGAACAAAAAGACAATAGAAAAAATTAATGTGACAAAAAGCTGGTTCTTTGAAAAAATTAACAAAATCGACAAACCCTTGGCTAGACTCACTAAGATAAAAAGAGAGAAGACACTAATTAACAAAATCAGAAATGAAAAAGGGGAAGTTATCACGGACACCACAGAAATACAAAGGATTATCCAAGAATACTATGAAGGACTATATGCCACCAAATTTAATAACTTAAAAGAAATGGACAAGTTCTTAGAAACATATAGCCTTCCAAGGCTGAATCATGAAGAACTGGAAAATCTTAACAGGCCGATCACCAGTAACGAAATTGTATCAGTCATCAAAAACCTTCCAAAAATCAAAAGTCCTGGACCAGATGGCTTCACCAGTGAATTCTACCAAACCTTCAAAGAGGATCTAATACCAATCCTGCTCAAACTCTTCCAAAAAATTGAAGAAGAGTCAGTACTCCCTAACTCATTTTATGAGGCCAACATTACCCTGATACCAAAACCTGGTAAGGACAACACAAAAAAAGAAAACTACAGACCAATATCTCTGATGAATACAGATGCTAAAATCCTAAACAAAATTCTAGCAAATCGAATACAACAATGCATTAAAAAGATTATTCATCACGACCAAGTGGGGTTCATCCCCGGGGCACAAGGATGGTTCAACATCCGCAAATCCATCAATGTGATACATCACATAAACAAAATAAAGGACAAAAATCATATGATTCTATCAATTGATGCAGAAAAAGCATTTGATAAGATACAACATCCATTTATGATTAAAACACTTACTAAAATTGGTATAGAAGAAAAATACCTCAACATAATAAAGGCCATATATGACAAGCCCTCAGCTAATCTCATAATTAATGGTGAAAAGCTGAGGCCCTTTGCTCTACATTCAGGAACACGACAAGGTTGTCCCCTATCACCTCTGCTTTTCAACATAGTGTTGGAAGTCCTTGCCAGAGCTATCAGGCAAGAGAAAGAAATAAAAGGCATCCAAATTGGGAATGAAGAAGTTAAATTGTCACTCTTTGCAGATGACATGATGCTATATATAGAAAACCCTAAATTCTCCACCAAAAAGCTATTAGAAACAATCAATGAATACAGTAAAGTTGCTGGCTACCAAATCAACGTACAAAAGTCCATTGCTTTCCTATATACCAACAATGAAATCTCAGAAAAAGAGATAGAAAAAACAATTCCTTTTGCAATTGCAGCAAAAAGAATAAAATACCTGGGGATAAACTTAACCAAGGATGTGAGGGATTTATATGCTGAAAACCATAAGACATATTTGAAAGAAATTGAAGAAGACACAAAGAAATGGAAAGACATTCCGTGCTCATGAATTGGAAGAATCAACATAGTTAAAATGGCCATATTACCCAAAGCCATATACAGATTTAATGAAATCCCCATTAAAATCCCAATGGCATTTTTTAAAGAAATAGAACAAAAAATCATCAGATTTGTTTGGAACCACAAAAGACCCCGAATAGCCAAAGCAATATTAAAAAAAAAGAACAATACTGAAGGTATCACACTCCCTGATTTTTGCTTGTACTACAGGGCTACAATAATCAAAACAGCTTGGTATTGGCGGAAAAACAGACACATAGACCAATGGAATAGAATTGAGAACCCAGAAAGAAAACCACATAAATATGGACAGATAATTTTTGACAAAGAAGCTAAAAACATACAATGGAGGAAAGACAGCCTCTTCAATGAATGGTGCTGGCAGAATTGGAAAGCCACGTGCAAAAGAATGAAACTGGACTGCTATCTGTCACCATGTACCAAAATTAATTCAAAATGGATCAAAGACTTAAGCATACGACCTGACACAATAAACTGCATTGAAGAAAACATAGGTACTAAACTTATGGACCTTGGGTTCAAAGAGCATTTTATGAATTTGACTCCAAAGGCAATGGAAGTAAAAACTAAAATAAACGAATGGGATTATATGAAACTGAAAAGCTTCTGCACAGCAAAAGAAACTATTGACAAAATAATGAGGCAACCAACTGAATGGGAGAAGATTTTCGCAAACAGTGCTTCTGATAAGGGGCTAATGTACGAAATATACAAGAAACTCATGAAGCTCAACGTCAAAAAAAGAAACAACCCAATTGAAAAATGGGCAGAGGACCTGAAGAAACATTTCTCCAAAGAGGACATATAAATGGCAAATAGACATGAAAAAATGCTCAACATCACTAATCATCAGAGACATGCAAATAAAAACCACAATGAGATATCACCTCACCCCAGTCAGAAAGGCTATCATCAACAAGACAAATAGTAACAAGTGTTGGAGAGGCTGTGGAGAAAAAGGAACCCTCATACACTGTTGGTGGGAATGAATAGTGGTGCAGCTTTTATGGAAGGCAGGGTGGAGGTTCCTCAAAAAATTACAAATAGAATTACCATATGACCCAGCAATCCCTCTCCTGGGTATCTACCCCCAAAATTTGAAAACATTTATACATAAAGACACGTGTGCTCCAATGTTCATTGCAGCTTTGTTTACAGTGGCCAAGACATGGAAACAACCAAAATGTCCTTCGATAGATGAATGGATAAAGAAGTTGTGGTATATATACACAATGGAATACTATTCAGCAGTAAGAAAAGATAATATAGGAACATTTGTGACAACATGGATGGATCTTGAGAGTATAATTCTAAGCAAAATAAGTAAGACAGAAAAAGCAGAGAACCATATGATTTCACTGATATGTGGTATATAAACCAAAAATAACAAAAGAACAAGACAAACAAATGAGAAACAAAAACTCATAGACACAGACAATAGTTTAGTGGTTACCAGAGGGTAAGGGGAGTGGGGGGTGGGAGATGAGGGTAAAGGGGATCAAATATATGGTGATGGAAAGAAAACTGACTCTGGGTGGTGAACACACAATGGTATTTATAGATGATGTAATACAGAATTGTACACCTGAAATATATGTAATTTCACTAACAATTGTCACCCCAGTAAATATGTCTATAAAAAGAAAATCACCATTTTGCAACCTCCATAGAAATACTTTATACAGATGAGGATTATTCATGGGTGGAAAATCATCGAGTAAAAGTTTGTTGGGGAAAAGAATATTTACGTAGTGTTTCTCTGTAGATAGCTTGTTAATTACAAGGAAAATGGGTACCTTTATAGTAAAATCTGTTGTATAATACCTTAGCCAACTGATCCAACTTAACATCACCAAAGTGAAGCAAACTGACAAGTGCCTTCAGATGCATGCACTGAGCAGGACATATCACTTATGCAGTATTTTTGCCAATAATTCATTGCTTTGAATCAAATCATGAAAAAACTTTAATCCGAATTAGGTGACATTCTATAAAACAACTGGTCCAGACTTCTCAAAAATAAGGATGACATAAAAAACAAACAAAAAAAGAAGGCTAAGATTAAGAGACTCCCTATTCTAGGTCAAAAGACTAATTACACATGAAAACTAAAGCAATGTAACATACAATATAATATCCTGGATTGGATCCTGCACCAGAAAAAGAAAATGGTTCTAAAGAACATTTTGGGAGGAAATCGATTATATTTAAATTGAGATTTTATATTAGATGATTATATCAATATCAAATGTTCTGAATTTGATAACTGACTATGTAGGAGATTATTTTTATTCCTAGACAGTACATGATGAAATAGTTAGGGATGAAGTGTCATTACGTCAAAAACTCACTCTTAAATGGCTAATGTAATAACAATACAGATAATATGTACTTACAGTATAACATAAAGTAAATATAGACAAATCTAGGTCAATCTAGGTGAAGGATTAAGGGTGCTTATTGTACTTTTCTTTCACTTTTTCTCTACGTTTAACATTTTTCAAGACAAAAAGTTGGGAGAAAAAGGAGTTTAAGCAAACTTGCCAAAGACGCACAGGGAGTGAAGGGTGGTGCTAGGACTGAAACCCATACATTGTTTGCAACGCCAGCAAGGGCTGTTGACGACCCCAATTATGGCCCCAGCCAGAGTGATCTCTTCAAAACGCCATTCTGCTCCAAGCCTTTCCATGGTTTACCGTCTCGCTCAGGTAGAAGCTAATGTCTCTATCTACAATAGCTTACATGGCCCTGCACCACTTCTACTCAGAGTGTGGTCTGCGGACTTGGACGAAATTAGAACTGCAGCAACCCGGACCCTGCTCCAGACACCCACTTCAATACGAACCCACACTTCAATAACATCTCCAAGGTATTCATGAGCACCTTAAAGCTTGAGAAAGGCTACCTCCAAGACTTGGCCTCATTACTAACTGACTACATCTCCTACCAGTCTCCTTCATTCTCACTCTGTTCGACACGTTGGCCTCCTTGTATTTCTTGAGCTTCCATATACATGATAGCACGACAGGGTCTTTGCACTTGCTATGTCTTCTGCTTGCAGTGAACATGCCACTGATACCCACCTGGTTCAGTTGCCCTAAATCCTTCAAGACTTTCCTCAAATATCATATAATCAATGAGGCTTTCCTGATATAAAAATCTCAACACATCTGCATTCCCCCAGAAATTCATGTCTTATTCACCCTGCTTCCTTTTTCTCCACAGCCCTTATCAAACACCTGGCATACTATGTCTATGTTTGTTTATCTGTTCATTGTCTTTGTTCCACTACATGCCTATAAATTCCATGAAAGCTGGACACTTTGTCTGTTTTGTTCTTTGCTTTATCCCTACTGCCTAGAACAGTACCTGATCCATGGTATTGAATACATTCTCATGAAATGAATGTATATTATACATGCATGTATATTCAATGTATATATGTATGTATGAATGTATGTATGTATATTGAATGTATGTATATTGAATATATGTAATGAATGTATATTATACATTCTCATGAAATGAATGTATAAGTAAATTATCTGTAAGTCTCACACCAGCCTTCTCACTGTGACATTTTAGAGAAAAAGAGGTTCAGACGAGTCAAGGAACGTGCCCAATCACACAACTTAAATCTGATACCTGAATCCAAATTCAAGACTCTCTGCAAACTCTTTTACCGTTGGTCTACAGAGAAGCTCAACCTACAGAGTCACTGCACTGCCCTGACGAGGAAGGTGAAGTCTTACCATTACATGGCCCTTCATAGACAGAAAGGATTTTCTTTTTTTATTTTTACTTTATCCCACAATGGAACCAAGATATAACCTCATCTGAAGCTCTCAGCACTGATGTGTAGCAGGTTAGTATAGTCTGATTAGTGTGTTGCCCAGATGATTCTCCTCTTTATCAAGGGACAGGGTGTTGAATGTCAGTGACAACCTTCCACCTGATATAATGGCGTTGTTAAGCCACTGATTCTTCTTGAAGCTATGACCTGGGCACTAGCTTTCTTTGGATCAGTATCTGTGCTGCGTCGAACAGTAGCTACATCTGTGGACATCACCCCAGTTCTCTTTATGTTCTTACTGTTCTACCACCCAGAAATGTGTTTCATTTGATTTTAAACTCAATGACCCAAACTCTAGAAGTGCATTTTGGTTAATGACTTCATTTAAAGCATCTGACAGAAATGCACGCATACAAATCAAGGCATTCATCCTCTCCGGAGAGGTCGGTGGATCTCAAAATTCACTGAACTTTGGAAGCACTGGGGGAGCTTTTAAAATATATACTGATGCCTGGACCCCAGCATAGAGGTTCTTATCCAAATGGTTTGGGGTAAGTCCAAAGCATCTGTATTTTGTAAAAAACCTGAAGTAACTGTAATGATCAGTCACTTTCAAGAACCATTCTAGGACTTCAAGAAAAGAGACATCCTGCACATGTGTGTGCGTACGCACACTTGAGCACAGCACGCACACACTCACACACACACAGTAACATCTCAGACAGTCTGTAGCAGCTGTGGCTCTAACAGAGAGAAATAGCAAGCAAATGATAAAAGGAAAAGCAAGTGACTGAACTGACCCTCAGCAAGCAACGTGGACCTGACTCAATGACCAGTGAAAGTCAATGAGGTGCTGAGTCCATTTACACTACTGATTTAACTGCTCACTGAGCTGTATTCCTTTATATGTTTTCAGTCCTTTTTAAGTATCAAGTAGGTCTCACAGAGAGGTGTCTAGCATCTTTTGATACATCAACAACTTTGACTCACCTTCAAAGAACACTATTTATAAGACACTATAAAGTCCAGTTATGATACATGGGGCCCAGCAACCCAAATTATCTACTTCACAGTAAAAGAAATGGTGTAGATTTCAACAATGGGTATTTATTGCATCATATCCATCTTATTTGTCAATACTAAAGTTACATTTGTTTGCAATAGTTAAAACATCATCAAAATACAAAATTAACACTGTGGAGGCTAGAGTTTTCTTCACAAGGTAAGTTGCTCTCTAGTAGGAAACGAAGCCTATTCTACTAGAGATAATTCCTGCAAGGAAAAAACCTCACCCTACTTCCTAATGCTTTAAGTATGAGTTTTGATCATGCCAAAAGCAAAATCAATTTTTGAAACTTTACTCAACTTCATGGTATGAAGAAGAAAGGAAGGCCATGAAAAGCACTTGATATGTTACTGCTCCCCATCACTCCTGCTCCTTACCACAAACCCCACCAGTCTCTAGTCACTGAATTCTTACTTTCTCCCAGTTCAAATCCAATTTCCTTCAAGAAGCTACACTGAGCCCTGTGATCCGAAAGCAATCTTTGTTTCTGCTTTATCAATTCATGATTCATTTGTACCCAGGTATGATGTTGTAGCATTAGTTATCTTTTTGTGGGCTTATACCTTTACACAAGAACTGAACACCGCTCATCTTAAGGATAAAAGTTATATCTTATATTAATATATATTTTTTCATAGAGCTTGCTCACAAGATACAGAGCACCTACTAAGTGTTCAATAAATATAAGTTGATTTGTTAGCAAAATTCCTATCCAATTTTTGAAAATTAACTAACAGACATGTTAGTGTGAGGGGTTCTGCTTGATTTCTTACCTTGAAGTTACAAGTTGAATAATGATGATTCAACAAAGAACTCCCTACACAATACACAAACACATCTGAGAGATCAGCACATTGAAACATCTTGTTTTTTGTTTGTTTGTTTGTTTGTTTGTTTTTAATAGGACTTTATTGGGGAACAGTTCGTAACTCCAGGACTGTTTTCTCCAAGTCAAGTTGTTGTCCTTCCAATCTTAGTTGTGGAGGGTGCCGTTCAGCTTCACGTTGTTGTCCTTTCAGTCTTAGTTGTGGAGGGCGTATGTGGGGACAGAACCCCAAAAAGCAGTTTCCAGGCTCTCGGCCTCACAATAGAATGGTGCTGGCTCGGGTAGTAAATGGCCATCAACTGTGATCAGATGGCCAGCAGCTGTGGCTAGTTGGCCGTCAGCTGTAACCCGTAGGCTGTTGGCCACTAATATAATGGCTGTGGCTATGCTAGCAGAAAGAAATGGGGGCTAGCAAGAAGATGGTGGCTGGCAAGCGTGGACTGCTGTTAGGCAGATTATGTAGATCCTGCTTCCTGTGTCTCCAGCCCAGCCGCCAGCGAGAATATATTGGTTTGACTCCCCTATCTATGGCTCCGTGGGTGTTCCTTTTTGGCCTCACCATGTCCTGCGTTCTTGGGCGGGGAGTGGGAGCAGAGACCCTGCACGACAAATGGCGCAGCGAGCAGGGTACCCCGCGCCACAGCGTAGCTCAGCTCCAGGTCCAGTTGCGTTGTTAGTTGCAGAGGGCGCAGCCCACCATCACTTGTGGGAGTCAAGGAGTTGAACCGGCAACCTTTCGGTTGAGAGGACGTGCTCCAACCAACTGAGACATCTGGGAGCTCAGCGTTAGCTCAGCTCAAGGTGCCCTGTTCAATCCTAGATGCAGGGAGTGGAGCCCACCATCCCTTGCAGGAGACAGGGAGTCAAGGAGTTGAGCCGGCAACCTTGTGGTCGAGAGCCCACTGGCCCATGTGGGAATTGAACCGGCAGCCTTCAGAGTTAGGAGCATGGAGCTCCAACCGCCTGAGCCACCAGGCCAACCAGTTGAAACATCTTAAGGTAGGCGAATCTGGGCAAATAGGGTGGGAGGGAAGGGAGAAGGGCAGAGAGAGGGGCTGCCGATGCAGCCCAGAGCTCCTTGCCCATCCTGGGAGAGGGGAGGAGTCAGGGTTCAGGTGCACTCTCTATGGCCCCGAGCACTCCTGCCTCAGTGATCAGCATATAGTATTGCTGAACCCAGGATCTGGGCAGAGACCTGGAGCACAGACCAAATACAGCACTGTGATAGCTGTGGTCTAGAAGCCACCACTGCCAGGCAGAAAACAAAGCCACGGAGCTTGGCCACCACCCCCACCCTTCCAGAGCTACAGCAGATCACAGAAGAAACCGTAGCACTGAACTTTGGGTAAAGAGCAGTGTGGGGACAGAGCCCCAGAGAGCAGTTTCCAGGCTCTCGACCTCATGAGGAAAGGTGCTTGCTTGGGTAGTATATGGCTGTCAGCTGTGACTAGTTGGCCGTCAGCTGTAACCATTGAGCCATTGGCCACTAATATAACTGCTGCAGCTACGTTAGGGAGGAGAGTCGAGGAGAGTCGCAGGTCGGTTGGCAGAAAAGCAGACAGCAGGTCGCACATCATGTGAATCCAGCCTCCAGTGAGAATATAGTGGTATGACTCCCATACCTATGGCTCCATGGGTGTTCCTTTTTGGCCTCACCACATCCTGCGTTCTTATGTGGGGAGTGGGAGCAGAGACCCCAAAGGCTGTCCCGCGTGACAAATGGCGCAGCGAGCAGGGTCCCCCACACGACAAGCAGGATCTCCTCAGCCCTGAGAACTGGAAAGACAGATCCTGAGTGGCATCTGCACACTGTGGCTAATCCCAGTAACAAGGCTGGAAATACAGAGGTGAGGCATCTGAGGTCTGGCAGTCACCATTACCGGGAAGAGAACAAAGCCACAAACACACCAGCAGCCTCTCCCAGCTGACCCGTCCCCAAGCCTTTACAGCTGATCCCAGCGGAGACACCTGGCACAGCTCAGGCAGCACAGCACTGTGATTTCAGGGGCTCAGAACCCCTTCGCCCACCACATCCTCTCACGGGGAGGTGCCCTGACACCGAGGTTACCTGGTCACAGAGGAGACATCGACATCCCCAGGGAATATAAGACATCTTCCACCACTAGAAGCCAAAACAGAGCGATAGTAAATAAAATGCTCTAATGCCACCTACTGGAAAACAAAAGAAAGACCTTCAGATCAACCTTCTGCAGAGCTATTTCCATAAATGCCTAGGCAGAGAAATAATCCATCAAATACTACAAATGACCAAGGTAACAAGGCAGCTCAGAAAGAAAATGAAATGACAGACAATTCAACATTGCAGTCCTGAAAAAACTGAACAAGACTCAAGAAAACTTAAATAGGCAGTTTAATGAACTCAGAAACAAACTCAACAACAACAAAAAATGAATACTTTACTAAAAAGATTGAAATTTTTAAAAAGAACCAAATAGAAATTCTAGAGCTGAAGAATTTAGGAAGTTATCCTAAATAAAAGACATTAAGAATTAAATAGTGAGCTTGGGAAATAGAGCTCACCACATGCAGGAAAGAATTAAAGACATCGATGATAGAAATCTGGAAATGACGCAAATGAAACAGAGAAAATTAAAAGTTAAAAGAAATGAAATAACTCTACAAGAATTATCTGACACCATCAGAAAGAGCAATAGGTATACAAGAATAATGAGTATACCAGAAGGAGAAGACAGGGAAAAAAGAACAGAGAGCCTACTCAAAGAGTCAAAGAGAACTTCCCAAACCTATGAAAACAACTAGATCCTTGAATCCAAAAAGTAAACAGAACACCTAATTACCTCATCCAAAAAGGCCTTCTCCAAGGCACATTGTATTGAAACTCAAAAATTAACATCAGAGAAAGAATTCTCAAGGTGGCCAGGGAAAAGAACATGGTAACAAATCAAGGAAAACCCACTACATTATCACAAGATTTTTCACAAGAAACACTGAAGGCTAAGAGGGAGTGGAATCAAATATTCAAACTATTAAATCACCAGTCAAGGATAATATATCCAGAAATTTATCCTTTAGATATGAAAGAGTAACAAAGACCTTTCCAGATATACAGAAACTAATTTTCCACCCCAAGGCCTGTATTACAAGAATTACTGAAGGGAGTTCTTCTACCTGAAAGAAAAAAACTAAAGGATACAAAACTATAAGTAAGATCACCAACAGAGATACAGAAGCAGGAAATGGCAATACCTATTCAGGATAGGGCACAATACAATTAAACATAACATAAAAATTATAGGAGGTAAAAACATAAGAGAAGAAGAAGACAATTGCTACTACAATTTGGAAATTAACTCACAGCATAAATGGATAATTTGTAACAATAAAAACATAAA
The DNA here is from genome assembly GCF_964194185.1 of Rhinolophus hipposideros. Taxonomy (NCBI): domain Eukaryota; kingdom Metazoa; phylum Chordata; class Mammalia; order Chiroptera; family Rhinolophidae; genus Rhinolophus; species Rhinolophus hipposideros. The sequence goes on from NC_138046.1 coordinate 109,217,961, forward strand.
AGGGGAGGGGGTAAAGGTCTGAATTTGCAAAGGAGAATGGAGATAAGATGCATTGAGGGGAAAAAAAGAACTACTATATACATGAAACATTGCTTTGTATAAACCTAATGGTAACCACATATAAAAATCTGAAACTAAGGTACATAACATAAAGAAAGATGAAACACAGGAAAAAAAATCATAGAATACCAACAAACTAAAATAACAGAAACAAAGAGGAAAGGAAACAATGGAGATATAGAATTACCAGAAAACAAAAGATAAAATGTCTATAGGAAACTGTCACATATCAATAATCACCCTAAATGTAAGTGGACTGAAGTCAACAATAAAAAGGCACAGAGTAGCACATGGGACCAAAAAATAAAACCCAACCATATGCTGCCTCGAGGAGACACAAAACAGTGATACAAAAGTAAAGGCTGGTTAACTCAGCCTTATTCTTTGTGCTCTTTGCCTGTACAATTAAATAATATATACCTGTATTTGCTTAGCTAATTCAAACAGTATGAGAAATTAATTCATAATGTATTCAACTCCTTGCTCATTTCTTCCTTTTTCCTCTAGCAATAACCCTCATGGGAGGGTTCTCTGGTAGTACTCGTCATGGTAAGAAACATAAGACCAAGACAAGCCCATAGAATTTTAGAGTCTAGCCATAATATAGGTCATGTAAGGAAGATGGTGACACACACTCTAAGAAATAAGTAAATGATAAGTACAAAGAAGGATTGTGAAGAAAGGTTGCAGATGAGAGCAATTTATTGTAAATCACGTGACCAAGGCGGGGTTGGGCCTTGGGAAACTGCCAGACCTGGGGCAACGGTATGGTGGTGGAGAGGTCATTGTAAGCCAGGCTTCATGGGGGGCTGGATGAAGCTGTGGGAGTGGTGGGCAGGGGCCAGACCCTCAGATAATGGGACTCAGAGTTGAGAGACAAAGACGGGAATGGAAAGGACATCTTAACGGTTACTTTGGAGTGTGGGAGAACAAGAGAGGAACCTCCATCTGGAGCCACACAGAGAGGGCCCTGTGCGCTTGCCCTGGGGCAGAGGATCACAGTGCACACACCAGGTGTTTTAGGCATCAGATGTCCACAGAGTCTAGAAAGAAAACATCAATAAACCTCAAAAGATCAGGGGCTCACAAAATCACTGGGCTCAGCCCCTTCCCTTTGGAAAGTAGATCTATAAGAAGTGAAGTCGGATCAGAGGCTAAGTGTGGCTAATGAAGAGAGGGAAGACATCGGTGTGTTTTCTCTGATAACACAACACCTGCCGTGGGCCCTCCTCTGCTTTTGCCGCACCTTCCCCACCTCGCATCACTCCTGGGGCTCAACACGGTCTCTGCTGGGTTTGCAGTACGGAGACTAATCAAGAGCTTTCAAAGTTGTACCATTTCCCAGGAAGCCTTTCATGGAAGACAGGAGTTGAGAGGAAGACTCTGAAGAATGAGGACTGATGAGACATACCACTTGGTAACTGGAGAGAGACTGGCTTCTGTCTGCTCTCAGACCCAGAAGGCCCGGACAGGGCTGTCGGGCTGAGCATCCCCTCCCTTACTTTCAGGGTTCTCAGGGACCTGCGAGCTTGGTTCTATGTGGGTGACCTTAAGCTGAAAGAAGGAGCAGTCCCGGTTCTTGTCAGGAGTCATGTAAGGACCCCGAGTGAGCATTGGGGCTCACTCCTACCCTGAACAGAGAGGCCCCAAGGAGTCTGAATCCTGCTGTCAGCCCAGGAAGGGTGCAGGGAGGACAGCCTCATGCGGCACTCCCTGACCTTCCCTCCCTGGCACCCCAGGAAATGAGCACGTAGTCTGCGGCTCTGAGACCCAGGACACTACAGGGACGCATTCCAGGCCCTGCCAGGATTCAAGTGCAGAGCCCGGAGAGACCACAGGGTATCGCACACCCCAGGGCAGTGAGGTGGCCCAGAGACTGCCCCAGCCATCAACCCTGGGGTGCCTTGGTCAGGGCTGTCAGACTGACTCGGAGAGAAGGGTGGCAGAATGGAGGGCCTTGGTCTGAGGGGAGGGTCCTCAGGTAAGCCAAGGAAGATGTCCCCGGCCCTGCCAGGAGTCGAGGTGAGGACCCTGAGTCAGGATGTAGGGAACACTGCACACTCAGAACTGAGAGGACCACAGAGAACCCTGCCCCTGCTGGCTGCCCTGGGTACCTGGGCACTGTTGACAGGAAGTGACATACTCACTTCCTCCCGTGATGTCACAAAGGGGTGAGAGACTTACTCTAAGGGGTGTGGCCTAAGGACCACAGTGGAAGGATCTCTAATCTTTCCAGAAGAGGCCAACGTGAATACTGTGAGGACGAAGGGAACCACACACCTCACAGCAGTAGAAACACGACAGAATTCTCTTCCTTACCTGGCCGCAGGAGACTGAGACAGGTATGGTCAGAGGCAGAGGTCCTCACTTCCTCCTAGGGGTCTCAGGGTGGTGCTGGCCTTAGCAGGAGGAGTAGGCCTAAGGGCTGGGGATGAATTCTAAGCCAGAATGGGGGTGGAAGCAACCACTGAGGGACCATCACCACTAAATCGTAGGGATGACAAAGAATCTGGTCACAACCCTGGTTTCAGCCCTTGAAGACCCAGAACAGGGCTCTCCCACTGAAGCTCCCCCAACACTTATTTACATCAGGTCTATGGGAGGTGAAATCTTTAGTTTGAAATTGGAGCCACCATTCGATTAAAGGGGTGGGCGTACCAGGCCCTATGTGGAGCCAAAGTAAGGGCCCTTATTGAGGACTGAGGAACCCAAAGTGACCGGGACAGAAAACTCCCACCAAGCAGTCAGTACTGGGGACACTTGGGCAGGGATGATAAGCTGAGGGGCCCTGTGGGGACAGAGCCAGGAGTGCAGTTTCCAGGCTCTCGGCCTCACATGGAAAGGTGCTGGCTCAAGTAGTAAATGGCCATCAATTGTGATTGGATGGCCATGAGCTGTGGTTAGCTTGCCGTCAGCTTTAACCAGTGAGCCACTGGGCCCCTAATATAACTGCCATGGCTACGCTAGCAGAAAAATGGGGAGGCTAGCAAGAGGATGGTGGCTGAGCTAGCAAGAACGGATTGGAGCTAGCAAGTGAGGTTGGTTGGTTGGCAGAGAAGCGGAGTGTGGATTGTGGATTGTGTGGCTCCTGCTTCCTGTGTCTCCAACTCAGCGACCAGGGAGACTATAGTGGTATGACTCCCCCATCTATGGCTCCATGGGTGTTCCTTTTTGGCCTCACCAAGTCCTGTGTTCTTATGTGGGGAACGGGACCAGTGACCCCACATGACACCCTGCATAACAAATGGCCAGGGACAGGGTGGCAGTGCCTTGAGATCCCTGCCTGAGCCCAGGAACTCTGGCTGTGCCCAGAGAGAGTGGCAGTGCCCTGAGAGGCCCTGGCTGTGCCTGGGGAGACGGTGATACCCTAAGAAGCCCAGAAAGTCTGGCTGTGCCCAGAAGGACTGGTGGTGCCCTGAGAAACCCTGGCTGTGCCCAGGGAGACTGATGGTACCCTAAGAAGCCCAGGAAGTCTGGTTGTGCCCAGAAGGGCTGGTGGTGCCATGAGAAACACTGGCTGTGCCAAGAGCCTGGCTGTGTCCAGAATATTGCATTCACCTCCAAGCTCCTCTTACAAGGCCCCTAGCGGAAGCTGCTTGTCACATAGATAGTGACGTGAGACCCTGTAGGGGTGGAATATGGGGAGAAAGCCAGGAGTGCAGTTTCCAGGCTCTCAGCCTCACGTGGAAAGGGCTGGCTCAGGTAGTAAATGGCCATCAATTGTGATTGGATGACCATCAGCTGTGGCTAATTGGTCGTCAGCTATAACCAGTGAGCCATTGGCCACTAATATAACTGCTGTGGCTACGCTAGCAGCAAATGGGGACTAGCAAGAAGATGGTGGCTGAGCTAGCAAGAGCGGATTGCAGTTAGCACGGAGGATTTGGGTTGGTTGATTGGCAGAGAAGTGGAGTGTGGATTGCAGATAGTGTGGCTCCTGCTTCCTGTGTCTCCAACCCAGCCACCAGCGAGACTATAGTGGTATAACTCCCCTACCTATGGCTCCATGGGTTTCCTTTTTGGCCTCACCATGTCCTGCGTTCTTATGTGGGGAGTGGGACAAGAGACCCCACAAGAGACCCTGCTTAACAGGCCCTTTTACTTAATTCTTGTGGGTCCCATGACCTCTCACCAATTGGATGCTCTTCAATATGAGACACGAGACTCCTAAAACTAAAAGACGGCCAGCCCCTGCTGTCCTGTCAGTATGCTAGAGTCAGAGCACACAGGATGCAGCCTAAAGGGGACAGGCCCATTAGAACAGGAGCCCTGTGGGTTTTTCGAGCAGTGCCCTTGGGGAAAACTGCAAACTTAGCCTTCCTTATAATCAAGGTGATATTTCCATGCAGAAGGTACACACATTCTCTCAACCTTCCACCCCAGGTGCCCACATCAATGTGCTATCATCCTGCCTGACTGCTGTCCCGGACCAGAGCCATCATGCCTAGGGGTCGGAAGAATTTGCCCCGTGCCGATGAGAAATGCAACCGGGGTCGCGATGACTCCACGAGTCAGAATACACTTCAGGCAGCATCAGTAGAGGAAGAAGAGATGCCCTGCTGCTCTTCTTCTGTTTTGGGGGATAATCCCCAGATGCTATCAGCTACAGAGACAAGTAGCACTTCCCAGGGCTCTTGGAGTCCCTCGTCTACCACCATTGCCTCTTCAGGTTCTTTTCACACAATATCTGATACAGATGATGAAAGCCTAGATGAGGAACATGCACGCTCCTCTAACTCCTCATCTTCTGTGAACTCATGGAGTGAGACTCTAACTATGAAAGTGGAATTGGTGGAGCAATATCTTCTGTACAAGTATAAAATGCAGCAGCCCATTCTGAAGGAAGAGATGATCCAGATTGTAGGAGAAAATAACCAAGAGGAGTTGGATGACATCCTCCAGAAAGCCTCGGATCGTATTGAGGCCGTCTTTGCGGTTTATTTGCAAGAAGTCGACTCAAGCAACCACGCATATGAGCTCGTCAGCAAACTGAACCTCCCCAATAATGGGAGGGTGTATGCTGGCAGGGGATTACCCAAAACGGGTCTCCTGCTGAATATTCTGGGCCTGATCTTCATTAAAGGCAACCGGGCCAGCGAGGAGGAGATGTGGCAATTCCTGAATATGCTGGAAGTATACGCTGGGAGGAAGCACCATGTCTATGGGGAACCCAGGAAGCTCATTAACAGAAATCTGGTGCAGTTACAGTACCTGGAGTACCGCCAGGTACCTGACAGCGTTCCTGCACGCTACGAGTTTTTATGGGGCCCCAGAGCTCACGCTGAAACAAGCAAGATGCAAGTCCTGGAATTTTTGGCCAAGGTTAATGACACAGTCCCTAGTGCTTTGTCACCTTGGTATGAAGAGGCTCTGCAAGACGAAGAGAGAGCACGAGCCACAGAGGCAGTGAGGGCTGCCACTGGTGCCACAGCTGGACATGATATCACGGCCCCAGCTTCTCCCACCCCTAGTGATGTCTGAGGATTTTTATCAAGATAAAAAAAAAATGACAGCACAATAGGGATTTTTGTGGAAATGTGAAAGAATCCCACAGTAAAATTTTGGGGAGAATGGAATAGAAAAAAAATAAATAAAGCATCATCAACCTTGATTTTACTGACCCAGTGTTTTGTTTCATAAAATTGATGTATATCTTGGTGTATTAAAGACTGTAGGAGATGGTAAATCTTAACAAGTTAGACCTCTCACTCACTCTCTCTTCTCTTCCCAAAACATAATTGAGCGTCTGCGCTTTGGAAGGCTCTGTGCTAGTACTAGGCTTGCAAACATAAAGACCCAGCCTCTGCCCACAGAACTTTGGAAGCTGGGAGCTTCAGTCATGTGAGGAAGATGTTGAGATCCCCTCTATGACTTACAGGAGAGTAAAAAGGACGAGTGAGACGGGAGGGCTTCCAGGTGAAAGCACTCAAGCATATAACCCCTGAGGCAAGGCAGTTGAAGTTTTGGAAGCTACAAGTCAGTCCCCACAATGCACTTTTACATTAAACTACACGGTGGAGGACTGTATGAGGCTATGGGACTGGTGAGCAGAGGCCAGATCCTCAGATGAGGTGTCTGAGTTGAGAGAAAATGACTGGAAAACTGCACTGTGGGGCAAGGTCCAAAATTAAGGCCCAATAATATGGGCTGCCTGGACACTTGGTGAAACCAGCAGGGCCTCACATCCCCAAAATGCAAGTTCCCGTCCATAGTCCTCACTTGTACATAAGGTCCCCTACCAAAAAACCAGCTTTATAAGGGGACGAGGCATAGATCTTGCTCATTCCTAAGCAGCAGGCATCCGGTCCCTACCACCCTGCAGAATTTTGCAGACAATCTGATTACACGCTGCCATGGGAACTAGGGGTTAGCTCACCCTCTTGATATCACAAAGGCCCCGTCCCAAAGACACTGTCTCTTCACTGAGTTCCCGAGTGTAAACCCCGTATGGCACAGTGGGGCACGTGGGGTCCTCCCCGTCATGTGAGTACACGTGGTTAATAAATCGCTGTCTATCTCATCTCTGCAGTGTCCAGTGTTGTGTGTTTGGACACCCCATGACCACCTTACTCACCTCATGGGGTAAACAGAAGGCCATAAAACATGCTCTTGTGAATTACATTGGGATGGTAGATAACCCAGAAAGAAATGTCCACTTGGGGCAGTGTAGTAGTTATCTCAGGCTGCCATAACAAAATACCTCAAACTTGGTGGCTTAAACAACCAAAATTCATTTTCTCACTCTTCTGGATGCTGGAAGTCCAAGGTCAAGAACTGGCAGGGTAAGTTCCCTCTGAGGCCTCTCTCCTTGGCTTGTAGACAACTACCCTCTTCACGTGGCTGTCTCATTGGGTGAGTGTGTCCCCGGTGTCTCCTCGTGTGTCGTAATCTCTTCTTATAAGGACACCACTCACACTGTATTATGGCCTACTTAATGGCCTCATTTTTAACTTAACCATCCTTTGAAGACCTGATTTGCAAGGGGAATGGAGATAAGATACATGCTGAAGATAAAGGACAAATGTGTATATGAAATTTTCTTTTATATAAACCTAAAGGTAACCACCCCCGAACAAATCCAGAACTGAGACACATAACATAAAAAAAAGAGGAAGCAGAGGAAAAATCATAGAATACCACCAAACTAAAATAAGACAGAAACAGAGTGGAAAAGAAACAATGGAGACACTGAGCTACCAGAAAACAAAAGATAGAAAAGCTATAGAAAATCCTCATATATCAATAATCACCCTAAATGTAAATGGACTGAACTCACCAATAAAACACCACAGAGTACCAGGTTGGATCAAAAAACAAAACGAAACCATATGCTACCTTCAAGAGACACATCTCAGCTATAAGGACAAATAGAGACTCAAAATGAAAGAGTGGAAAAAGATACTCCAAGCAAATGGTATCCAGAGAAAAGCATTGCAGCCATACTTATATCTAATAAAATATACTTCAATATAAAAAAAGTAATAAGATTCAAAGATGGACAATTCATAATGATAAGGGACTCAATACATTAAGAAGACATAACATTTATCAATATATATGCTCCTAATCAGGAAGCACCACAATATATAAAGCAACTACTAACAGAACTAAAGGGAGAAACTGACAAAAACACAATTATACTAGGGGACTTAAATACATCATTGACAGCTATGGATAGATCATCCAAACAGAAAATAAATAACGAAAAAGTAGCCCCAAATGACACATTAGATGAAATGGACATAATTGACATTTATAGAGCACTTCATCCTAAAACATCAGACTATACATTCTTTTCTACTGTACATGGAATATTCTCAAGGATAGACCATATATTGGGACATAAAATCAGCTTCAGCAAATTTAAGAAGATTGAAATCATACCAAGCATATTCTCTGATCACAAGGCTTTGAAATTGGATATCACCTGCAAAAAAAAAGCAGGAAAAAACACAAATACATGGAGATTAAACAACATACTTTTAAAGACCGACTGGGTCAAAGAAGAAATTAGAGGCGAGATCAAAAGAAACATAGAAACAAATGACAATGAAAATAAATCCTACCAAAACTTTTGGGATGCAGCGAAAGCAGTTTTAAGAGGGAAATTTATATCATTACAGGCCTATCTCAAGAAACAAGGAAAATCCCAAATAAATAATCTCATGTTACACCTTAAAGAACTAGAAAAAGAAGAACAAGTGAAATCCAAGGTCAGCAGAAGAAAGGAAATAACAAAAATCAGAGCAGAACTAAATGAAATAGAGAACAAAAAGACAATAGAAAAAATTACTTTTTCTTAAAATATGAATCTTGTGTTGATATCTACCAGTTTATTGTTCATATTCTGAGAAGTTCTTTTATGTAAAAAATTACATACTAAGCTCTGAGGAAACACTTTTTTAAAAACTATAAACATAAAAGCAACTGTCCTCATAAAAAAAAAAAAGAAAAAATTACTGTGACAAAGAGCTTTTTCTTTAAAAAGATTAACAAAATCGACAAACCCTTGGCTAGACTCACTAAGATAAAAAGAGAGAAGACACTAACAAAATCAGAAATGAAAAAGGGGAATTATCACAGACACCACAGAAATACAAAGGATCATGCAAGAATACTATGAAGGACTATATACCATCAAATTCAATAACCTAGGAGAAATGGACAAGTTCTCGGAAACATATAGCCTTCCAAGTCTGAACCATGAAGAACTAGAAAATCTAAACAGACTGATCACCAGAAACGAAATTAAATCAGTCCTCCAAAACCTTCCCAAAAGCAGAAGTCCGGGACCACATGGCTTCACTAGTGAATTCTACCAAACCTTGAAAGAGGATCTAATACCAATCCTGCTCAAAGTCTTCCAAAAAATTGAAGAAGAGACAGTACTCCCTAACTCATTTTATGAGGCCAACATTACCCTGATACCAAAACCTGGTAAGGACAACACAAAAAAAGAAAACTACAGACCAATATCTCTGATGAATACTGATGCAAAAATCCTAAACAAAATTTTAGCAAATTGAATACAACAATACATTAAAAAGATTATTCTTCACAACCAAGTGGGGTTCATCCCCGGGGCACAAGGATGGTTCAACATCCGCAAATCCATCAATGTGATACATCACATAAACAAAATAAAGGACAAAAATCATATGATTCTATCAATTGATGCAGAAAAGGCATTTGACAAGATACAATATCCATTTATGATTAAAACACCTAATAAAATAGGTATAGAAGGAAAATACCTTAACATAATAAAGGCCATCTATGACAAGCCCTCAGCTAATCTCATAATTAATGGTGAAAAACTGAAGCGCTTTTCTCTATGTTCAGGAACACAACAAGGCTGTCCCCTATCACCTCTGTTTTTCAACATAGTGTTGGAAGTCCTTGCCAGAGAAATCAGGCAAGAAAAGAAATAAAAGGCATCCAAATTGGGAATGAAGAAGTTAAATTATCACTCTTTGCAGATGACATGATGCTATATATAGAAAACCCTAAAGACTCCACCAAAAAGCTATTAGAAACAATCAACGAATACAGTAAAGTTGCTGGCTACAAAATCAACGTACAAAAGTCCATTGCATTCCTATACACTAACAATGAAATCTCAGAAAAAGAAATACAAAAAACAATTCCTTTTGCAATTGCAGCAAAAAGAATAAAATACCTGGGGATAAACTTAACCAAGGATGTGAAGGACCTATATGCTGAAACTACAAGATATTTTTGAAAGAAATTGAAGAAGACACAAAGAAATGGAAAGACATTCCGTGCTCATGGATTGGAAGAATCAACATAGTTAAAATGGCCATATTATCCAAAGCCATATACAGATTTAATGCAATCCCCATCAAAATCCCAATGGCATTTTTTAAAGAAATAGAACAAAAAATCATTAGATTTGTTTGGAACCACAAAACACCCCGAATAGCCAAAGCAATCTTAAGAAAAAAGAACAATACTGGAGGTGTCACACTCCCTGACTTTACCTTGTACTACAGGGATACAATAATCAAAACAGCATGGTATTGGCAGAAAAACAGACACATAGACCAATGGAATAGAATTGAGAACCCAGAAAGAAAACCACATAAATATGGACAGATAATTTTTGACAGACTTAAAGAAGCTAAAAACATACAATAGAGGAAAGACAGCCTCTTCAATAAATTGTGCTGGGAGAATTGGATAGCCACGTGCAAAAGAATGAAACTGGACTGCTATCTGTCACCATGTACCAAAATTAATTCAAAATTGATCAAAGACTTAAGCATACGACCTGACACAATAAACCGCATAGAAGAAAATGTAGGTACTAAACTTATGGACCTTGGGTTCAAAGAGTATTTTATGAATTTGACTCCAGTGGCAATGGAAGTAAAAGCTAAAATAAACGAATGGGACTATATGAAACTTAAAAGCTTCTGCACAGCAAAAGAAACCATAGACAAAATTAAGAGGCAACCAACTGAATGGGAGAAGATTTTTGCAAACAGTGCCTCCAATAAGGGGCTAATATCGAAAAGTTACAAGGAACTCATGAAGCTCAAGAACAAAAAAACAAACAACCCAATTAAAAATGGTCAGATGACCTGAAGAGACATTTCTCCAAAGAGGATATCCAAATGGCAAATAGACATATGAAAAAATGCTCAACATCCCTAATCATCAGAGAAATGCAAATGAAAACCACAATGAGATATCACCTCACCCCAGTCAGAATGGCTTCGGTCAACAAGACAGATAGTAACAAGTGTTGGAGAGGCTGTGGAGAAAAAGGTACCCTCATACACTGTTGGTGGGAATGCAGACTGGTGCAGCCGTTATGGAAGGCAGGGTAGAGGTTCCTCAAAAAATTACGAATAAAATTACCATATGACCCAGCAATCCCTCTCCTGGGTATCTACCCCCAAAATTTGAAAACATTTATACATAAAGACACGTGTGCTCCAATGTTCATTGCAGCTTTGTTTACAGTGGCCAAGACATGGAAACAACCAAAATGTCCTTCGATAGATGAATGGATAAAGAAGTTATGGTATATATACACAATGGAATACTATTTGGCAGTAAGAAAAGATGATATAGGAACATTTGTGACAACATGTATGGATTTTGAGAGTATAATGCTAAGCGAAGTACGTCAGACAGAAAAAGCAGAGAACCATATGATTTCACTGATATGTGGTATATAAACCAAAAATAACAAAAGAACAAGACAAACAAATGAGAAACAAAAACTCATAGACACAGACAATAGTTTGGTGGTTACCAGAGGGTAAGGAGGGTGGGAGGTGGGAGATGAGGGTAAGGGGGATCAAATATATGGTGATGGAAGGAGAACTGTCTCTGGGTGGTGAACACACAATGGGATTTATATATGATGTAATACAGAATTGTACAGCTGGAAAAACAAAAAAAGAAAAGGAAATGAAGGAAACAATCCCACTTAAAGTTGCATTAAAAAATTAAATACTTAGAAATTAACTAAGGAGGTGAAAGACTTGTGTACTGACAACTATAAAACATTGTTCAAATAAAGAAGAAACAAACAAATGGAAAGACATCCCATGTTCATGGATGGACAGACTTAATATTGTTTAAATGTCCACACTACCCAAAGCAATCTACAGATTAAATGAAATCCCAATGACAATGTTATGAAAACAGAAAAAACAACCCTGAAATTCACAAAGGATCCCAATAACCAAAGTAGTCTTGAGAAAAAAGGACAAAGGTGAAAGCCTCACACTTCCTGATTTCAAAATATCTTACAAAGTCATAGTAATTAGAATACTATGGTACTACCATAAATACAGATGTGTAGACCAATTGAACAGAATAGAAAGCCTAGAAATAAATCCACATATATAGTCAAATGATGCCTGACAAAGGAGCCAGGACTACACAATGGGGGGAAAATTGTCTCTTCAACAAATGGTATGGGAAAACTGGATATCCACATGCAGAAAAAGACATTGGACTCCTGTCTTATACCATGTATAAAAATTAACTCAAAATGGATTAAAGACTTAAACATAAGACCTGAAACTATAAAACTCCTAGAAGAAAACATAGGAGAAAATCTTCATGACATTGGTCTTGGCAATAATTTCTTTGCTATGACACCCAAAGCACAGGCAACAAAAGCAAAAATAGACAAGTGAGAGTATATCAAACTAAAAAGTCTTCTTCACAGCAAAGAAACAGTCAATAGAGTGAAAAGGCAATCTATGGAATGGGAAAAATATTTGCAAACTATGTATCAAATAAGAGGTAAATATCCAAACGTTTTAAGGACCTCCTACAACTCAATAGCAAAAAATCAAATAATTCAATTTCAAAAGGGGCAAAGGACTTGAAGAGATTTCTCCAAAGACATACAAATGGCCAACACATATGTGAAAAGGTGCTCAACATCACTAATCATCAGGGAAATGCGAATCAAAACTATAATGGTATGTCACCTCACATCTGTTAGAATGGTTATCAAAATGATAAAAGATAACAAGTGCTGCCAAGGAGGTGGAGAAAAGGGAACCTTTGTATACTTTTAGTAGGAATGTAAGTTGGTACAGCCACTATGGAAAACCGTATGACGGTTCCTCAAAAAACTTAAAAATAGAAGTACCATATGATCCAGCAATCCCACTTCTGGGTATATACCCAAAGGAAATATAATCAGTATCCTGAAGAGATACCTGCACTGTCATGTTCATTACAGCATTATTCACAATAGACAAGACATGGAAACAGTCTGTCTGTTAATGAATGAATGGATCAAGAAAATGTGATAGATACACACACACACACACACACACACACACATAATGGAATAATATTCAGTGTTTAGAAAAAAGGAAATCCTGCCATTTGCAGCAACATGGATGAGCCTAGATGACATGATGGAAAGTGAAATAAGCCAGACACAGAAAGACAGACACTTCATGATCTCACTTTTATATGGAATCTAAGAAAGTTGACCTCATAAAAGCAGAGAATAGAATGGTGGTTGCCAGAGGCTGGGGGTTGGAGGAAATGGGTATAGAGTTTCAGTTATACAAGATGAATAAATTCTAGAAATCTTCTGTACAACATCACGCCCATAGTTAATAATACTATATTGTATACCTCAAAATTTGTTAAGAGGTTAGATCTCATGTAAATGTTCTTACCACAATAAAAATATTTAAAACAAGCCATGTTCCAGAGAGGGTTCTCAATCAGCCTGAATCCTAGATTGAAGACAACGTGGAGTAGAACTCTAACCCTTGATAGACAAGTAGCGTGAATGAGAAATAAACCTTTGATATCTAAAGTAAAAAAAAAAATCAAGGGGAAAAAATGACCAAAAACTCTATGGGAAAAAAGGGGGGAGGGAGATAAGAAACAGTTCCCTAAAAAAAGTATCAAAACTGCCCTTTAATATATAAGATGTTTAACTTCACTTAAACTGAGAGAAAAGCAAATTAAATCTACACCATTTCTCACCTAGCAGATTAACTGGTTCAAAACAAATCAAATCAAAACCACTGTGGAACACATTCTGCTGAGGTTGCAGGGAAACAGATCTCATTTTCCTAATTCTGGGCTCGTTTTTGTCTTTTAGGTGTCAACTTGGATGTTACCTCTTCAGTGACTTTCCTTGATCACTCAATCAAAAGAATCTGAAAATGTCTTGTTAATTGTTTACTTGTTTATTATTTCTTGGCCTTATCCCAGAAAATAAGCTCACTGGAGGCAAGGACTTTATCAGTCTTGTTAAACAATGCTGCATCCCCACAATAAATGGTCAACAATTAAACAATGAATGAATGAATGATAGACAGTTAAAGGTTAAAGAAAACTCTTCAGAGAACAATATATCTAAGGTATGACAACTTTAGAATGAAGATGGTATTTATAAATTCTAAAAATATGGATTCTCTTAGAATTCTAAGGGCAGTTTGATCTATCGGCATTTCTTAAGACATGAAAATGTAGGAGTGAAATTATAGTTTTTATAGGTTCCCTTTAACATTCCTGTTTTAACTTACAATTACTTTTTCTCACAAAGTGGTCATGATGTATTGTAATTATAAGCCTTGAAATGCACATATCAGAGACAGTGGAAATGTCATGGGTGTATGCGATGTCAGAGGAGTAGTAGATGGGGGTGAGGGGTTATAACTGTGTGAGGGATGTAAATGATAAATGTCTAAACTATTACATTGTGTTGTACACCTGAAACTAATAAAAAAATTTTTTAAATTGAGTACCTAAAAGCAAACAAACAAAAAGAAAAGCACATTATCACTGTGTCTTTAGAAAACACATAGCAAGGTTTTCTCTGGGTGGTGAAATTATAGATTTTTGTTTTGTGTTTTTCTTTGGGATTTTTGGTACTGGGCATGAATTATTTTTGTAATTAGAAAAAAATGCAATAAATGTTCCGTTTTCAAGGGAGAAAAGAAATATAGTTCAGGAAGGACAAGAACGACGATTTTTGATGTGAATATGTTTCATCCCCAACAGTCTACCAGCCCAAGCAGCATAATTGGGAAGAAAATGCCAGCTGTTTGTCTTTCAGTTGTTCAATGTAATTCATGGAGTTGGTTTTCATTGTTGTTTTTAATGTTTTCTCCCAAATGGTGAGACCAGTGTTCCCAAGCTTTAATACCATATTTATGTAGGTGACTCATGTCTGCCTAAATATGGCTGGACAAGCAGGAAATCTAAATGCATTAAAAATTAAACTTCACTTTTGAATATATACATAAGAATGATGTTTTCTAAACTGGCAGAATCAAGTTTTCAACTTGAGTATTTGTTACAAACACAGATTCCTGGGTCCTATCTCAGAATTTCAATCAAAATCTCTAAGGTCATTCTAGTTTGGGAAACATGAAGCTAGAACTTGGGTTAAGCTTGCTCCTAGTCCCCATCCACTTCAGGAACCCTGGGAGGATGGATTTTTTTTAAAGAGAGTCATAATTTTTCTCCAAATGCAGTGCTCTATCATCATGCCAAAGCCCCATACTCATGGTCAAGTGGCATTAGCACCGCCAATGCCTAGATGGAAATAAAGGCTCTGAACTCATCACACTAGATAACTCATCACCTAAAGTCAGGAAAGTGATTTTCACGCATTTTATTTTTATCTGAATCCTTTAAAGTAGTTGTTTTGAGTATTGGGTTATATTTTCTGTGAGCATTTATAGTGTTTTAGATTCTCTGCCAAATCAATATTATTTTCTCAATAGCCCTGGGAGAGAGTAGAAAATTGTGATCAGTTATCCACAGAGCATTTTGCCACAGGGATTCCTTCTTCCCAAACATCTACTGACAAAGACAGTGCATTCAAAGGCTCATCGGTTCATCTGTTACCACAGTTGCTCAGGAAAAGGAAAAGGCTAGGCTTTGCCCATTTCTCCTTGCTGCCATTATACATTCTTTGAAACCCATCAGTTGGCACATGCCCTGAAAGAATACTAATGAATTCTATTTCCTTCACTGACGGCAATTCGAGCTCAGCACAGGCGGCAGTGATGCAATTGGTGTTTGATTCATCGTGCCCACAGTTCTGCACCTGTGTCACTGCCAGCAGGAACAAGGCAGTGTAACATAACACTGCTCATCCACGTCCCCAGGGACGAGAGAGTGTACACACCAAGAGAAAACAAATGCAAACTCTAATGCAAATTATCTATATTAACAATCAATATATACAGTTTGTACAAGCCATCCCCTAAAACATATTGTATAATGTTAAACAATAACATTCAATATCCGTAGCTTGTCTGTTCATCAGAAGGATAAAATCCTTCAGGGCTGTAGAGCTTGTGTTCATGGTCATCAATAAGGCAAGCAGTTGTTTACAGGCCAGAGCAGATGGGACACCATAGCTGCTCTGGGTGCCTCTCAGGATTTAACCGGAGGTCCTGACCCCATCTGGACTCACTAATCTGTTCCTTTTTTTTTTGGACAGTAATCAACAGGGCTCTTCCTCATTATTATTTTGAGCCTACCACATCTCAAATAGTGCAACCAACCTCCTCCCCCAGCCGCATCTCTCAATGAGAATCCTGGGGGAAGAGTTCTCAAGAATTCTGAGTTTCACTTGCTCCATGTGCCAATTAGTTCTACTCACATCTCACCCACCTAGCCAATCAAAACACCTGAGCCCCTCACAAAGCCAGAAACTATTGCACCTGCCAGCCTAGCCAGGCACCCTTTCCTATACTCTATTCCCTCTCCCTTCAAACCCAATCATAACAGTTCAGTTGGGAGACAAAAACCTACTTGAGAGTTTAAGTTAACCAAAAATATAAAAGAAGCTGTCTTATTCTAGTCAGGAGACAGAAACCAAGACAGTAATTTGAACAGAGAAAATTCAATATCATGAACTTTTAACTAGCTTCTTTTACTGGGTAAAAGAAAACTGTATTAAGAACACAGGAATAGTAACGTAGGGAGCAGCTACTCCCTCTGAGACTGAGAGAAATTATCCAAGGAAAGAACGAACTTGGAAGAGTCCCCAACCCCATCCAAGACTGAGATTGTGATCCCATTGGAGAAGGTTTATCTGTAGCCCACCAGATGGAACAGAAGATGACTGGGGTGCCATAGGCAGAGCTGGTTCACAGCCAGTGGTCCACAATGATGAGTAGAAGCTACCCACTTTGGTACTGGAGAAACTCCCTGGGTGGTAAGTATTGTTGGGTCTCTCATATACTACTAGCAGAATGTCATGAAAGCAAAAGGTAAAGCACCCCAAGCCAGCACAAGAAGACCTTCCTATGCTATGCCTTGCACTAACCCCACAGCACCATATACTGACAAGGCTTAACATTGAGCTGCCTGGCAAAACAAATGTTTATAGGATCAAGTTCCAGTATCAAAAACCAGGCATCCACCTCACCACTCCTATTCAACATCATAGAGGAAGTCCTAATTAATGCAATAAAGAAATAAAAGGTGGGGGAAAGGTATACATATTGGGAAGGAGGACAAAAAACTGTCTTTGTACTTAGATGACATAATTGCGTATGTAGAAAATTCTGAAGAATTGACCAAAAAAACTAACTCCTGGAACTAATAAGCAATTATAGAAAGGTACAGGATACAAGGTTAATATTCAAAAGTCAATTGCTGGGCCGGCCCGGTGGCTCAGGTGGTTGGAGCTTCGTGGTCCTAATGCCAAAGGCTGCCAGTTCGATTCCCACATGGGCCAGTGGGCTCTCAACCACAAGGTTGCCAGTTCGAGTCTTCGACTCCCACAAGGGACGGTGGGCAATGCTCCCTGCAACTAACAATGGCAATTGGACCTGGAGCTGAGCTGCACCCTCCACAACTAAGATTGAACAACTAAGATTGAAAGGACAACAACTTGACTTGGAAAAAGTCCTGGAAGCACACACTGTTCCTCAATAAAGTCCTGTTCCCCTTCCCCAATAAAATCTTTAAAAAGAAAAAAAAAGTCAATCACTTTCCCATATATCAGCGATACATAGGAAATAACTGGAATTTGAAATAAAAAACACATCATTTACATTAACACCAAAAACATAGAGAACTCAGGTATAAATGTGACAAAATATGTACAATATGTTTAGGTTGGTGCAACAATAATTGCAGTTTAAAAGGTTAAATGTAATTGAAAAACTGCAATTACTTTTGCACCAACCTAATATATGAGAATTACAAAACTCTGAAGAAAGTCAAAGAAGAGCTAAATAAATAGATATTCCATGTTTATGGATAGAAAGATTCAATACTGTTAATATATAAGTTCTCGAACTTGATTTATAAATTCAATACAGTTTCTATCAATATTCAGTCAAGTTACATTATGGATATTGAGAAATTGATTCAAAGTTTATATGAAAAGGCAAAAGACCTAGAATAGCCAACACAACATTGAAGAAAAAGAACAAAGTTGGAGTACTGACATACCTGATTTCAAGACTTACTATACAGCTATGGTAATCAAGACAGTGAGGGATTGGCAAAGAATAGACAACTAGACTCAATGGTTCAGAATAGGGAGCCCAGAAATAGACTTACACAGGTATAGTCAACTAATCTTTAACAAAGGAGCAAATGTAATTCAATAGAGAAAGTATAATCTTTCCAACAAAAGGTGCTGGAACAAGTGGACATCAACATGCAAAAAAACAAAAGAATCTAGACACAAACCTTACACCTTTCACAAAAATTAACTTAAAATGGATCATATACTTCTGAGTAAAATGCAAAACTATAAAACTTTTATAAGATAACAAGATAAAATCCAGGTGATCTTGGGTTTAACAATGACTTGTTAGCTACAACACCAAAAGCACAATGCATGAAAGAAAAAATTGATAAGTTGGACTTCATTAAAGTTAAAAACTTCAGGTCTGCAAAAGATACTGTTAGGAGAATAAAAAGACAAGTTACAGATTGGGAGATAATATTTGTAAAACATATATCTGATAAGGACATGTATCCAAAATATACAAAGAACTCTTAGAACTCAATAGTAAGAAAACCAATCAAATAAAAAGTGAGCAAAAGATCTGAACAAAAACCTCACCAAAGAAGATATACAGATAGAAAATAAGCATATGCAAGGATGCTTACATCATATGTCATTAGGGAATTGCAAATTAAAAGAACAATGAGGTTCTACTAAACACTTTTTAGAATGGCTAAAATCCAAAACACCAACACCACCAAATGCTGACAAGGACATACAGCAGCAAGAGCTCTCACTCACTGCTGGTGGGAATGCAAAATGGTACAGCTACTTTGGAAGACAGTTTGGCAGTTTCTTACAAAGTTAAACATAGTCGTACCATATGATCTAACAAATGTACTCATTGATATTTACCCAAATGAGTTGAAAAGTTATGTCCACACAAAATCCTGCATATGGATGTTTATAGCAGCTTTGTTCGCAACTGTCAAAGTTTGGAAGCAACCAAGATGTCCTTGAGTGGTTGAATGGATAAACAAACTGTGGTCCATCTATACAGTGGAATGTTATTCGGTGATAAAAAGGGAATGAGCTATCAAGTGATACTAAGACATGGAGGAACTTTAATGCATACCGCTAAATGATAGAAGCCAGTCTGAAAAGGCTACATACTGTATAATTCCACCCATACGATTTTCTGGAAAAGCCAAAAATACAGACACCATATCAAATCAGTGGTTTCTCATGGTCAGTGTGTGTGTGGGGGGGGAGGGATAGATAGGTGGCACTCAGGGTATTTTTAGGGCAGTGAACTATTCTGTCCGATACTATAATGGTGGTTACATGACATGCATTTGACAAAACTCATAGAACCGTAAAACACAAAAAGTGAACTCTAATGAAAACTATGGACTTCAGTTACTAGTATGTCAATGTTGGTTCATCAATCGTTACAAATGTACCACACTCATACAAGATAGTGATAATAGAGGAACTGTGTCAGGGGGGAGGTTATATAGGAACTGTACTTTCTGCTCAGTTTTTGTGTAAACTGAAAGCTGCTCTAAAAACAAAATGCATTATTTATTTTTAAAAGCAGGGCAAGGAAGGATGGATGTAGAGCTGAGAGGCAATAAATTGATAAGTGGCACAGAGGTGATGTGACTGCTCATAAAGCTAATAGAATTTGAAATCAAGGAAGGGACTAGCCATAGTATTCTTGTATGGTCAGAGTATTCTAGACAGTTTATGCGGGACACTGGCTGACTGGAAAGTATCCAGGATAGTTTGAAGTCTGAAAATTCTGACCTGTTAGGGAATTTGAGGGAATTGAGATGTTCAACATGGAATAAAAATGAATTTTGAAGAATTTAACAGCTATCTAGAGAAAACAATAAATTTGTTCTATATTTCTTTACAGGTCAGAACAAGAGTCTATTGAAGTTGCAGTAAATCAAGCTTAACATTTAGGATTTCTCAAACATTGAGCAGGCTGCCTTGGAAAGAATGAGGTTCAATCAGGTTTGGTAGCTCACTTATTAGGAAGATTGCAGAAAGGACGCTTGCGTGAAGTTGAACTAAATCTAGGTGATTTCTAAGGCCCCTTCCCACTCCAAAGTCTGTGAAATGTAAGAAAGGTCAAAGTCTATGAAATGTAAGAAAGGTCAGTCTATGAAATGTAAGAAAGGTCAAAGCCTATGAAATGTAAGAAAGGTCACGTACCATTTTGAAAAATAAGTAGGAGTTAAGCCTACCGTGAAAGAGGCAGAGGACGCATATGTGTGTTACCACGCACACATAGTACTGAAGGAATAAAATGTGGCAGAGTAAAATTCTGTATTTTCTTACAACTTTCTATGTGCCGTACACATAATAGGAGACTAGTAACAATTTGCAGATTATTACATACAGTTTTGAAAGGTCTTTTTCAATGATATGAGGAATCCTGAATAAAATATGGCCTGCCTGAATTCTACCCCTCCTATGTTACAGCTAAAAGGGGTGGAATCATGAGAAAGGTAGGGAAAAGGTGAACTAGGAAAAAGGGGGTGTCACTGAAGCCATGAGAAATATTTCCAGAATAAATGAGTAGTCAAGGGTATCAGATGTAACTGGAGATTATGAGGTAACACAAGGACTGAAAAATGTCCCTTAGATCTGACAGTGAGAAGGTAGAACTTAATGTTCAGTAGTGTGGTGGGAGCAAGTAGGAATTTTCGAAACCAAAGGCAATGCACTCACTATACCTTAAAGTTAAGTAATATCTCCTGCAGACCAAGCCTAAAAACTTCAAAAGGAGTAACCATGCCAGTAAATTGTTGTGGGTTGACCCTCTTCTGTTCCTTGGTTTATTTACAGATTATAATTCAGATTGCTGTCATAGATATTTAACTGCCTATTCAGAATTTAAACTGCTAAATTTGGCTATTCTGTTGACAATTCATCCCTAACTGCTACCTGACACCACCCCCCAACTTGATTTGTTTTACCAAAGCCCTTGATATAAACAATGGCAGCTCTGTCCAGCCCAATCTCTGCTGTGAGTCTCTGAGTCAGCCTGGATGTCCAGTAGGTGAGTGTAGACTGTGCTGTAAAGAAGGTTGACTGAGAAAGGGAAGAGAAAGATGGGAAAGACTTGAAGAAAACATTTGGGAGCACACTTATAGCTGAGAGGAATGATCCAGTGGAGAAGAAAAGTGGTTGAGCCTCTCTGTCTCCAACGATCCTTCCAGTGCCACTGGAAAGTGTTCTTCCTTAAATTTAATTTTGTGTCACTCCGTAAAAACTTAAAAATTTCCCAGCAAAGTCAAACCCACAATTTTACAGCTAAAACCCTTAAATGAGTTAATTACTTTACAACACCATATACAAGATGGCACCCCATCGGTAATCAGATATAGGCAAGCATCAATAAGCCAAAACAAAAAGGGCGGGGCAGAGCGGGACTGCAAGATTTCATCACACTACGCAGAATGGCGTGCAATTTAAAACTTACCAATTGTTTATTTCTGGAATTTTCCATTTAATATTTTTGGACCATGGTAGACCACCACGATAACCAAAAATGCAGACAAGGAGAGACTACTGAAATTTGGTTCCTTCATCCCTCCTCCTTCACCTTCCCCTCTGCCCCAGTTTCCCTTATTGTCGACCCTTTTCCAAATATGACTGATGCCTTTCCATCCCTCTGCCATCCTATCGGCTTTCAATGCTCTTTCACCTTTAATCATATGTTAAACCACTTTATATCCACCCACAATGACATTACAACAAATAAAATAAGGACACCAAAAGTAGGAAATATTTTTTAAAGTGTTACATTTCAAAAATTCCATATACTAAAAATATTAAAAGACATATTTCATATTAGGAGAAATATTAGCAACTTACATTTCAGAAAATTTGTTATCTTTAATTAAAAAAAAAATTCTTACAAGGCAGCAAGAAAATAATAAAAGCCAGAATAGAGAATAAGTAAAAGACAGAAACAAGCAATTTACAAAATAAGCACAAGTGGCCAATAAGCACATGGAAAAAATATTCAACATCATTAGTCAACAAAGGGATGCAAGTTAAAACAACTTGTCAGGATGGCAGAGACAAAAATGCAAAGCACCCACAGAGAGTAAGGGGGTAGGGAAACAGGCATTCGTACACATTTCTGATTTGGAACAGAAGTTGGTATTAACTTTCAAGATACTAATTTGGCTATATGAAGAAATGCCTTTAA
Organism: Rhinolophus hipposideros; assembly: GCF_964194185.1. Classification (NCBI taxonomy): domain Eukaryota; kingdom Metazoa; phylum Chordata; class Mammalia; order Chiroptera; family Rhinolophidae; genus Rhinolophus; species Rhinolophus hipposideros. The sequence continues at coordinate 109,240,202 of NC_138046.1, forward strand.
AAAGTGATTTACTCTAGGAAATTTTCTTACAAAAATAATCATGTGCATATGCATTAAAATATTTTTCAAAGAATCATTCGTAATAGCCAAAAACTGAAAATAGCTTAACTGATCAACAGGAGGGGACAGATTGCTGTAAATCCAGGAAAGAACAATAAAAGCAAATTTTTCTTTTCTGTACAGGGCTAGAGTACATATTTTAGGCTTTTCTGGGCCCTAATGTCTCTGGCACAACTACTTAACTCTGCCATGGCAACGTGAAAGCAGCCACAAACAATACATAAATGAAAGGGCATGGCTGTATTCCATTAAACGTTTATTTAAGGACACTATAATTTGAATTTCATATAATGTTCATGTGTCATAAAATATGCTTCTTCTTTTGATTTTTTTCAACCATTTAAAAATGTAAAACCCATTCTTACCTGGCAGGCTGTACAAAAACAGATGGCAGGGTGGATTTGGCCTGCAGCTGTAGCTTGCCCGCCCCTGGCACAGGAAAATGCTCAGAAAATATTGTTAAGGGATTAAAGTAGATTACATAGGGTACATAAACATGGAGAAAAGACTAGAATCAGAATACCCAGGATTGGAGCCCCAAGTGTTTTCAAAGCTCCATAGAAACACCCAGGTGTGAGAGTCACCTCAGTAAAATGTTAAATAGTGGTTATTTCTGAGGAATGGGATTATGGGCAACTTATTTTTTGTGTGTGACTTTTTGTATTTTCCAGATTTGCTACAATGACTAGGCATTACTTTACTAATTAGGAAAATATTAAAATAATTTAAAAAGAAAACTGTAGCTTAGATCAGAGTTTCTCAACCTTAGCACTATTGCCATTTGGGGCCGGATCACTCTTTGTAGTGGGGCTGTCCTATGCACTGTAGGAGGCTTAGCTCTATCCCTGGCCTCTACTCAATAGATGCCAATAGAACCACTCACCCCCACCCCTTCACCAATTGCAAAAACCTAAAATATCTCCAGATATTGCCAACTGTCACCTGGGAAACAAAATCACCCCTAGTTGAGAATCAGTAACTTAGGAGAAAAATCTGCTCTCCAGCATAGTTTTGTGTAGGGAGAAAAGCTTGAGTACTGCACTTGTCTTTCTTCTCTTCAGGCCCCTGTGAAAGGCTCTATGTTTGTCCAAACCACACAGTGATAAGAAGATAGTGTTCATGAAAGTAAATATTGTAATTAAAATTGTAGTGGTACTTGCGACCTAAGTTCTTGTTTTCACTTCTTTACACCTGTCTTATTAATCAACATTCTGGACCTAAAACCATTCAGAAGGGTGGATTTGTTGACACATTGAGATAAATATACTGAGTCACATGAGTTTTGTAACCATAAAGGGGTACACCAGAGCAGTGGAATAAAATCCTATACATACAAGGGCTGTGCTGCCCATCTATCACTTTCCCAGCCTCCCAAAAGGTAATCATTCTCCCAAATTATCATCCCCATACAGTTCTTCATACTTTTTACTCAGTTACACAGCCTGGATTTAGCTCTATGACCAGTAGGGTATAAAAGACCCTCAAGTAAATGTGTGCCTCAGTTTCCCTGAGGAGGCCAAGGCATTTCGCACATATCTTATTGCTTATAATCAAAAGATGAAGTTCATCCTGTGTAACTGAGAAAGGGCCCTTAGGAGCTACACTTGAAGGGCTCAGCCCTGTCTGATTGTCTGCACTTCCTCCTTGTACCCTTTATATTTCTTAAAGCCTTATGTGAGCAGAGTCTCACGAGTCCTTTCAATTGTCCTACTTTGTATATACCTTTAATGATATTTGATCTATGCTCATAGAATAGGATTACGTTTATTCTTGGTGCTGAAGATGCATTGTTTTCACATGGCTTTTGGTGGAAAGGTGATTTCAATTTTTTTTCTCATCCCTTATATTCAAAACTGATTAAAAACATATACAACTACTATGAAACAATAGATAGTATGGGTGATAATGACAAATATTCCTCCTTGCTAATTCGTAGCATTTTTCATTTTTGAAAACGTAAATGAATGTTCTTTCCCCTAATAAAATATTTCTATAGGAATACTTGCCTCTCATATCTCCAGTTGTAAAAATTTTTTGGTGTAGAATTCTTTCAATGAACATAATTGATATTCATGACTAAATTACTATGTTGTGAGATGAAAGTCCAAAAAAAGAATTTTGACAATGTGCAATGAGATCCCCTGGCCATGCTATGATCTTCTCCCAGCCTGTTTGGCTCACGTCATGTTCCTCCTCTGCCTTCTGCTCCTATCTGAAATGTCCTCCTCCATATCTCTCCTGATAGAAATTCTACTTTTCCTTCAAGAGTTAGATAACATATGGCCTCCTCCCTTGAAGTCTTCCAGGCTCACCCCAAAACCTTCCTATAAATTGATTCCTATAGAACACTATGCCAGTGTTACTCAGTTGGCACTTGGTGTGGATAATACTAGTATTCTGTTAGACTAACCTGTGGACCTTCCAGAAAACTTTTAAGTTCTATAACAACAGGAGTATTGTTTGATATCTCTTACTTTGTGTATCTTTATTTTAATAACAATGCCTAAAAATCACCTTGCACATATTAAGAACTAGATGACTATATGTAGATCCGTTTGATGATGAGAACATAGAGACCATCACGATCACGAGTTTAGATTCTGGACCAAGCACTAGTTGTACTGCTTACTATGGACAATTTACTTCACCTCTCTGACTGCATTTTTTCATTCACAAAGTATGGATAATTGTAGAATCTACCTTGCTGGACTATTATAAAGATTTGTAGAGATTGAGATAATTCAAAGTAGCTACAGAAGAGACTCCCTGTATTTCTCCTTTCTCTCACACTCCCAATACTTCTGACACCAGATGTGTAGGTTTTCCATACATTGAGCAATGCTGCAACACCAGCTGGGTGGCCTACAGGTCAGTTCAGTTCTGAAACCATCTACCTGGAGTTAGCATCAGACCCCACAAGTTAAGAGCCCAGTCCGATAACACTGACCCACTTTAGATGTCAATCACAAGTCCCAGGTTGTCACCTATCCTTTTGGCCAACCTGCTATAAATCAGGGTTCCCGTGACCCCCTCTTTGGGTTCAATAATTTGCTAGAACAGCTCACAGAAATCAGGGAAATACTTGCATTTACTGGTTTATTATATAATAAAAGATAAGATAAAGCATACAGATAAACAGCCAGATGAAGACATAGATACATAGAGTGAGATCTGGAAGGGTCCCAAGCACAGGAGCTTCTGTCCCTATGGAGTTGGGGTGTACCACCCTTCCGGCTCATAGATGTGTTCACCAAATCACCAGCCTCCATTCTGAAGCTACCCAGTAGCCTACCAGGAGTCAACTCAATGGAACAAAAGACCTTCCTATTACCCAAGAAATTCCAAGGAATTTAGGAGCTCTGTGTCATGAACCAGGGTCAAAAACCAAACATGAGAACAAAAGATGCTCCTATTGCTCTTATCACTTAGGAAATTACAAGGGTTTTAGGAGGTCTGTGACAGAAACTAGGGGCAAAGATCAACATATATTTTTTTCTAGTATTTACCATGGCTTAACACATAATAAACCTTCAAAAATGATATTTTTAAGATTTTCATCAGGAGGATCAAGAAGGATGTTTCTTTTTGCCTAACAATTGTATTAGATGAGAAGATGCCATTAATTTATAAAATAAGAGTGACTCTCACCAGAGTGATGCCTCATTCCCCAGGCACAAATGGGTTTGCAGAAGTCAACTTTTAATGCACTATTTGAAATGTCCAAATAGGCATCAACGAATCTGGAATAACTGGATTCTGTATGATGCTGGTATTATTCTTCTGATGTAACTGAATATTTTAATGCTTTATTATCATATATTTTTAGTTTGTTTTATATGTTTTCACTCCTAATTATACTACTCGCCATAAATACATTAAATTTATCTTTACATATTTAGCCTTCTTGCATGTATGCATTCATTCAATGACTAATGAGCATAAACTAGATTCAAGGCACTGGGTTAGGCTGACTGAGGCATTCACAGATGTGTAAAACATTTTATATCCTTTTAAAAATCTGTATTCGCTTACTGGACACATATACTAATATCCATAATATGATGTAGGGTGGGACAAGTGTTCAGAAAGAACTAAGAGAATTCAAATAAAGAAGAAATCACTCCCAGGTGAAAGAGCAGGGTAAAGTGGCAATAGCATTTGAAGTGGCCTTCATTCCTCACAGAAGTATGGAAAGATGAGAGGATATTACACAACTAGGACACCATCTCATATAATATATTCAACTGTTCAGATTTGAATATATATGATACCTATAAACACTATATAGGATCTAACTGAAACTAACAAATTATTAATATTTTTTTCAAAATACAATGTAAACAGATCAGCACAAATTCTATATTCTCTATTATGGATTAGGTAATTCAAAGCCTTTGGGAATAATTAGTAAATACCCAGATTGAAATGATTTATACTCTGGGTGGTGAACACACAATGGGATTTATAGATGATGTAATACAGAATTGTACACCTGAAATTATGTAATTTCATTAACAATTGTCACCCCAATAAATTAAAAAAACACACAGATCCTCTGGGAGGGCCATTAGGAGTTTAAAAAAAAAAGAAATGATTTATAATATGTCCTTGCCAGTTAGCAAACACTTTTTGGATCAGCGAACAGAGAGAGAGAGCGAGAGAAAGAGAGAGAGAGAGAGAGAGAGAGAGAGAGAGAGAGAGAGTGCTTGAATTCTTTGCACCTAACACTTAAAAGCTGGAAGAAAATATACTTATTTCCACCATCCTATTAGCCAATCTTCTAGTGCTTTAGAATATACTATTCCCAATTTCCAGTCAAGATGGCAGAGTAGGTAAATGCTGTACTTACCTCCTCTCATGACCACATCAAAATTACAACTAAACTACAAAATAACCATCATTGAGAATCACCTGAAGTCTAGCTGAACTGAAGCCCTACAGAAGAGGACACCTTGAAAATGGTAGGAGGGGCAAAGCTGCGGAATGAGCTGGTTTCCCACTCGTGTGTGACCATTACAAATTGGAAAGGATGTTGCTAACCTTTTTTTGATATCAGAAGGATTATTCATTATGAATTTGTAACAACTGGACAAATAATTAACTAAGTTTACTATTTGAAAATGCTGAGAGGGCTACGTGAAAAAGTTAGACGAAAACAACCTGAACTTTTCTCCAACAATTCATGGCTCTTGCATCACGACAATGCACCAGCTCACACGGCACTGTCTGTGACGGAGTTTTTAGCCAGTAAACAAATAATTGTATTAGAACACCCTCCCTACACACTGGCCCCCAATGACTTCTTTCTTTACCCAAAGATAAAGAAAATATTGCAAGGAAGACATTTTGATGGTGTTCAGCACATCAAAGGTAATATGATGAGAGCTCTGATGGCCACTGGAGAAAAAGAGTTCCAAAACTGCTTTGAAGGGTGGACTAGGCGCTGGCGTCGGTGCCGAGCTTCCCAAGGGGAGTACTTTGAAGGTGACTATAGTGATATTCAGCAATGAGGCATGTAGCACATTTTCCAGGATGAGTTTGTGAACTTAATTGTCCAAACTTTATATAATCAGTAATATGGTAATAAATATGTTTAGTGTCAGGTGGATACTGGACTAGTCATGGGGATCACTTAAATTATATAAATGTCTAACCTGAAATTCATATAATATTGAATGTCAACTGTAATTGAAAACTTTTAAAGGGTGGGGGTGGGGGGAGGTGAAGGCTAATAAGAGGTCAAACTTCCAGGTATAAAACAAATAAGTCTTGGGGATATAATGTACAGCATAGGGAATATAGTCAATAATATTGTGATAGTGTGGTATGGTGGCAGATGGTTACTGGACTTACCATGGTGATCCATTAGCTGTGTAAGTGTTGAATAACTATAGTGCACATCTAAACCTAATATAATATTGTATGTTAGCTATATTTTAAGAAAAATCTTATTTTTTAAAAAAAATAGCATTTATTACTATTTTTACTAATTACTATTACAAAAGAAAAACATACTACTCCCACCAAGCAATGAGGCATGCATTACACAGACTATATTTGGAATATCATGTCCAATTTTCTGAACATGTTACAACTTAAGGAAGACATTGACAAGCATTTATATAGCAGAGAATGACCATGACAGTGAGGATCTAGAAATCATAGTTTATGAGAAATGGATGGGATAAAAGGGGATGAATGGTGTACAGTGAGAAGTTTCAGGATGGATATTAGAGCTGTCTTCAAATATTTGATGGACTCTTGTATTTTGCTCTGGAGATGGGCAAATAATCTTATTTATAATGGTTAGAGTGTGGACTTTGCAAGTGATTTACTTTTATATAAACTAAAAGGGGTCAGTGTTACCAAGATACTCACTCTCCCTAATTTGCATTTCAGTGTTTTCTTAAAAATGGTCCAGAAGTGTAGTTATATGTATAGCCAATTACCTATACTATCTATATTCTCATACATATAAGACAGTAACTTCCCCAAGGCTCAAATACCATAATACAGAAGAGTTGGCATCTGCTATCCTAGAGCTAATGAGTGGAATTAGAAGCAGGTAGATTTGAGCTCCATGGGAAAAAAAATAACCCTATTGCATCAAGGAAACAATGTTCCTAGAAAAGTACTGAGCTGCCCAATACTGGAAGTGCATGAGCAGAATCTACAGAATTATTTGAATACTTACAGTAGGGGCTACCACAGTAAATAAGGTCATAATCTCTAAGACCACTTTGAACACAGAAAACCCATGCAAAGGGATAGATGAAACTATCTAGAAAATACTGGGGGTGCCAAAAAAATGTATACACATTTTAAGAGATGTTATCTATGTATTACTTCTCGAAGTTGAATTGAATTACGGTAGCAATGTGTAGTATGACGTTCACTCAAAATATGGCGTTAATCAGGAGAACCTGGTTAGGCTCCTGGAGGTGAAACTCACAAAAAGCATGGCCCTCCCTCTCTCACTTTTCCATACTGAGCCTCCAGCAATTCCTCCATTACAGTTTTAAGTTGTTTTTTTTTTTTTTTTTTTTTTTAAAAAGGGTGCAGCTCACAGTGGCCCATGCGGGATCAAACTGGCAACCCTGGTATTATTAGCACCACGCTCTAACCAACTGAGCTAGTTGGCCACCCCTGTTAAGTTTTTCTACTTATGGATTCCCTGCAGCTGCAGGCTTCTTTCTACTCATGACCTCATACTCTGGGCCCAGCTTAAGAGGCACAAGATTCAACACACCCAGAAACCAACTCCAGACCAAACCAGAGTACTACCGGGTTTGACCTACAAGTGACACACCCAGAGGGAATTCTCTACAGGCACAAGAGCCCACAAACCACATTTAAGCAGTCAACCCTCACGCAGCAGAACACCCTGCGGTGGGCAGAGACAAGTCTCACAACTAGTCAGCCTAGGAGATAACCCCACATACTCACAAGTGAAAAGCAATTAAAGATCTTCTTTAACAGGACAATATACACAATGCAAGAGTCACCTTTGGAGCACACGCAGAGGAGAAGAGTGAAGTAATGCAAGTCAAATATAAAGGACACATAATACATAAGATAACCCAGCAAGAAATAAGAACTCTAGGGGATCTACCTAATACATCGAAGCAAACACAGAGAGTCAGCCAGAATGGGGAAACAAGAAACATGTCCCAAATAAAAGAACAGAAGAAATCTCCAGAAATAGAACCAAATGAAACAGAGGTAATCAACCTATCAGAGACAGAGTTCAGAATACTGATGATAAGAATGTTTAAGGAGCTTAGAGACGACATAAAGAAGGATGTAGAAATCATAACGAACAACCAGTTAGAACTAAAGAACACAATTACTGAAATAAAGAACTCACTTGAAGGAATTAACAGCAGGTTAGATGAAGCAGAGGATCAAATCAGCGACTTAGAAGACAAGTTATCAGAGATCACCCAAACAGAAAAACAGAAAGGAAAAAGAATAAAAAACAATGAAGATGGTTTAAGAGACCTCTGGGATAACATCAAGTGCAACAACGTGCACATCATAGGAATACAAGAAGGTGAAGAGAGGAAGCAAGGGATTGAGAACATATTTGAAGTAATAATGTCTGAAAACTTCCCTAACCTGATGAAGGAAACCGACATACAAGCCTAGGAAGTGCAGAGAGTTCCAACCAGGATAAACCCAAATAGGTCCACACCAAGACACATTATAGTTAAAATGACAAAGGTTAAAGACAAAGAGAGAATCCTAAAAGCAGCAAGAGAAAGACAGAGGGTTACATACAAAGGAACTCCCATAAGACCATCAAATGACTTTTCTACAAAAACATTGAAGGCCAGGAGGGAGTGGCAGGAGATACTCAAAATGATGGAAAACAAAGACCTACAACCTAGATTGCTTTATCCAGCAAGGCTACCATTTAAAGTTGATGGAGAGATAAAGAGCTTCCCGGAAAAGAATAAGCTAAAGGAATTTATTACCACCAAGCAAGCATTGCAAGAAATACTAAAAGGACTTCTGTAAATAAAAGATGAAAACAATCTAACTACAAATTTAAAAATGGCAATAACTATGTACCTATCAATAATCACTTCAAATGTAAATGGATTAAATGCTCCAATCAAGAGACATAGGGTGGCGGATTGGATAAGAAAGCAACACCCTTGTATATACTGTATGCAAGAGACTCACCTCAGATCAAAAGACACACACAGGCTGAAAGTGAAGGGTGGGAGTAAGATATTTCATGCAAATGGAAATGAGAAAAAAGCTGGAGTTACAATACTTATTTCTGACAAAATAGACTTTAAAATGAAGAACACATTAAAAGACAAAGATGGGCATTATATAATAATAAAGGGATTGATCCGACAAGAGGACATAACCCTAGTAAACATCTATGCACCCAACATAGGAGCACCTAAATATATAAAACAGATATTGACTGACAAAAAGATAGAGATCAACTGTAACACTATCATAGTAGGGGACTTCAACACACCTCTGACAACAAGGGACAGGTCCTCCAGACAGAAAATCAATATGGAAACAACAGCCTTAAATGATACATTGGACCCCTTGGATTTAATCAATGTTTTCAGAGTATTTCACCCCAAAGCTGCAGAATACACGTTCTTCTCAGGCCCACATGGAACATTTTCCAAGATAGACCATATGTTAGGCCACAAAACAAGCCTTGATAAATTTAAGAAAATTGAAATCATATCAATTGTCTTCTCTGACCACAGTGCTATGAAATTAGAAATGAACTACAGGAAAAGAACTGGAAGACACACCAATTCATGGAGGCTGAATAACATGTTATTAAATAATGAATGGGTCAACCAGGAGATCATGAAAAAAATCAAAAGATATCTCGAGACAAACGAAAATGAAAACATGACGACCCAAAATCTATGGGATGCCGCGAAAGCAGTCCTAAGAGGGAAATTCATAGGATTTCAGGCCTACCTAAAGAAACAAGAAACATCACTAATCAACAGTTTATCTTCACACTTAAGGGATCTGGAAAAAGAACAGCAAAATAAGCCCAAAAGGAGTAAGTACAAGGAAGGAGATAATAAAGACCAGAGCAGAAATAAATGAAATAGAAACCAGAAAAACAATACAAAAGATCAATGAATCCAAGAGTTGGTTCTTAGAGAAGATAAACAAAATTGGCAAACCTTTAGCCAGACACATTTAAAAAAGAAGAGAGAGGACCCAAATTAATAAAATCAGAAATGAAAGAGGAGAAGTAACAACAGACACCACAGAAATACAAAAAATTTTAAGAAATTACTATGAGCAACTATAAGCCAACAAATTTGACAATCTGGAAGAAATGGACAATTTTCTAGAGGCGCACAACCTTCCAAGGCTAACTCAAGAAGAAACAGAAAGCCTGAACAGTCTGATTACCACCAGGGAAATTGAATCAGTAATCAACAATCTCCGAACAAACAAAAGCCCTGGACCAGATGGCTTTGCAGGTGAATTTTATAAAACGTTCAAAAAAAATTATCACCTATTCTCCTCAAGCTTCTGGATTTCAAAAAAATCCAGAAGGAGGGAAGGCTCCCAAACACTTTTTATGAAGCCACTATCACCCTGATCCCAAAATCAGACAAAAACACCACAAAAAATGAAAACTACAGGCCGATATCGCTAATGAACATAGATGCAAAAGTCCTCAACAAAATATTAGCGAACAGAATTCAGCAATACATTAAAAAGATCATACACCATGATCAAGTGGGATTCATCCCTGGTATGCAGGGGTGGTTCAACATCTGCAAATCAATTAATGTGATACACCACATTAACAAAATGAAAAATAAAAATCACATGATCATATCAATAGATGTATAAAAAGCATTTGCTAAAACCCAACAGCCATTTATGATAAAAACCCTAAGAAAGTGGGAATAGAGGGATTATATCTCAACATTATAAAGGCCATATGTGATAAACCCACAGCTAACATCATATTCAATGGGGGAAAGCTAAAACCATTCCCCTTAAGATCAGGAACAAGGCAAGGTTGCCCACTTTCTCCACTTCTATTCAACATAGTGCTGGACGTTCTAGCCACAGCAGACAAGAAAAAGAAATAAAAGGCATCCAAATCGGTAAGGAGGAAGTAAAATTGTCATTATATGCAGATGACATGATACTATATATAGAGAACCCTAAAGACTCCACCAAGAAACTATTAGAGCTGATAGATGAATTTAGTAAATTAGCAGGATACAAAATTAATATTCAGAAATCAGCTGCATTTGTATATACCAATAATAAAACATCAGAAGGAGAAATTAAAAACACAATCCCATTTACAATTGCTCCAAAGACTATAAAATACCTGGGAATAAATTTAACCAAAGAAGTAAAAGATCTGTACTCTGAAAATTATAAGACACTGAAGAAAGAAATGAAAGAAGATATAAATAGATGGAAACACATGCCATGTTCATGGATAGGAAGAATTAATATAGTTAAAATGTCCATACTGCCTAAGGCAATATACATATTCAATGCAATTCCTATTAAACTACCAACGACGGGTTTTTCACCGAAATAGAACATATAATTCTAAAATTTATATGCGACCATAAAAGACCCCGGATAGTCTCAGCAATCTTGAGAAATAAGAACAAAGTGGGAGGTATAACAATACTTGACATCAAATTATACTACAAGGCTACAGTAATCAAAACAGCATGGTACTTGCATAAAAACAGACACATAGATCAATGGAACAGAATAGAGAGTCCAGAAATAAATCCATGCCTATATGGCCATTTAATCTACGACAATGGAAGCAAGAATGTACAGTGGGGTAAAGACAGTCTATTCAATAAATGGTGTTGGGAAACCTGGACAGACATATGCAAAGCAATGAAGTTGGACCACCTCTTTACACCATATACAAAAATAAATTCAAAATGGCTTAAAGACTTAAATGTAAGATCTGAAACCATAAAATTCCTAGAAGAAAATATAGGAAGAAACTTCACAGACATTACCTGGAGTAAGATTTTTACTGATATATTCCCTCACACAAAGGAAGTAAGAGAAAAAAATAAACATGTGGGATTACATCAAACTAAAATGTTTTTTCACAGCAAAGGAAACCATCAATAAAACAAAAAGGGACCCTACTAAATGAGAAAAGATATTTGCCAATGATATATCTGATAAGGGGTTAATATCACAAATTTATGAAACAACTCAACTCCAAAAAAACAAACAACCCAATTAAAAAATGGGCAGAGGACATGAAGAGACATTTTTCTAAAAAGGACATACAGATTGCAAAGAGAAATATGAAGAAATGCTCAACCTCACTAACCATCAGAGGAATGAAAATAAAAACCACAATGAGATACCACCTCAACCCAGTCAAAATGGCTATCATCAATAAATCAACAAACAACAAGTGCTGGCGCGGATGTGGAAAAAAGGGAACGCTTGTGCACTGTTGGTGGGATTGCAGATTAGTGCAGACACTATGGAAAACAGTATGGAGGTATCTCAAAAATCTGAACATGGAACTACCTTATAATCCAGCAATTCCACTCCTAGGTATCTATCTGGAGAAATCCAAAACTCTAATTCAAAAATCTTTATGCACTCCTATGTTTATTGCATCACTATACACAATAGCCAAGACATGGAAACAACCGAAAAGCCCATCGGTAGATGATTGGATTAAGAAATTGTGGTACATGTATACAATGGAGTATTACGCAGCCATAAAGAAGAAAGAGGGCCGGCCCGGTAGCTCAGGCGGTTAGAGCTCCATGCTCCTAACTCCAAAGGCTGCCGGTTCAATTCCCACATGAGCCAGTGGGCTCTCAACCACAAGGTTGCCAGTTCAATTCCTCGAATCCCACAAGGGATGGGGGACAGTGCCCCCTGCAAGCAAAATTGAACATGGCACCTTGAGCTGACCTGCCGCTGTGCTCCCGGATGGCTCAGTTGGTTGGAGCACGTCCTCTCAACCACAAGGTTGCCAGTTCGACTCCCGCAAGGGATGGTGGGCTGCGCCCCCTGCAACTAGTGGCAACTGGACCTGGAGCTGAGCTGTGCCCTCCACAACTAAGATTGAAAGGACAACAGCTTGACTTGGAAAAAAAAAAGTCCTGGAAGTACACACTGTTCCCCAATAAAGTACTGTTCTCCTTCCCCAGTAAAATCTTTAAAAAAAAAAAAAAAGAATGGTTTATCCCAGGAAAATAAGGATTGTTTAACAGAAAAAAACAGAAGAAATCTTACCATTTGCAACAACATGGATGGACCTAGAGAACATTATGTTAAGTGAAATAAGTCAGACAGAGAAAGACAAATACCATATGATCTCACTTATATGTGGAATCTAAAGAAAAGAATAAGTGAATGAACTAATCAGAAACAGTTTTAGAGACATAGAGAAAAAACTGAGGGTTGCTAGATGGGAGGGCGGGTGGGGATGAGGGGGAAGGTGAGGGGATTAGAAAACAGTCGGTAACCACAAGATGGCCACGGGGTTTTGAAAATTAATTTGGGGAATGTAATCAATAATGTTGTAAATATTTTGTAGGGTACCCAATGGACACTTGTTGCATTTGGGAGACCACCTCAGGGATGAGGTAGATGCCTGATCACTGCACTGTACACCTGAAGCGGAAGCTGAACAATAATTAATGCCAACTATAATTTTACATATATATGTATGTATATACTTACAAGAAGCAGAGTACAGCATTAGGAATAGACACAGTGGAAATGTAATGGCTCTGTGTGATGTCAGAGGGATAGTGGTTGGGGGCGGGGGGTTCACACAGTGTGAGGGATATAAATGATAAACGCCTAAGTATTACTTTGTCTTGTGCACCTGAAACTAATAAAAAAAAATTTTTAAAATAAAAAATAAAAGAAACTTCTATGGCAACCTTAAAAAAAAAAAAAAGATGGCGTTAATCAAATGAATGCTAGCATCACCATGCGATAGACATGACAGTCACAGAAAATGGCAGAAGCTCGGTTGTTATTCGAGGAGCGCAAGACCATTTTGAAGAGGTATTTGAAATTCGAGAGCGGTGTGGAAGTACAACGACAATGCAGACAGGAGTTTGCAACAGAACCTCCAACACGCCTAACAACTGCACGCATTCGTGGTAAGTCTGAGATGCGTGGTGCTGTGTGTGATGTGCACATGGGAAGATCCGGGAGGCCTCGCACAGCAACAAGTCCTGCTTCTGATGAGGTGTTGAAACAGTTTACATGCTCACCACAGAAGTCTCCCGACAAGTTTGTTGTAATGAGAAGTGTCTGGACGCTGATATAACCACATTGAGAACCTCTTGTAATTGCAGAAGTCAAACATAACTTGTATTCATCTTTTGTTATTGGTATATATTAAATATTACAATTATAATACAGATTTTTCCTTTCTTAAAATGCACATAACAGTTTGGGGAATATAATCAATAACATTGTCAAGATTTTATAGGGTATTCAATGGACACTTGTCTTATTAGCGAGACCACTTCATGGATGGTGTAGATGCCTGACCACTGCACTGTACACCTGAAGCTGAATAATAATGAATGTCAACTATAATTTTATATATATAGTCATAGGATGTGGAGTACAGCACAGGGAATGGAGTCAATGGAACTGTAACAGCTATATATGATGTCAGAGGGGTAGTAGATTGGGAGAGGGGAGTTGAGTTATCACTTTATGAGGGGTGTAAATGTCTAACTATTCCATTGTTTTGTACACCTAAAACTAATTTTAAAATGTGTATACATTTTTTGGCACCCTCTGTACACAATAGTTCTTTAATTCCAAAGCAAATATTTGGCAAAGCCAAAAAATTGCAACAATCTCTCCTCTTTCTGAAGGAGTTTTCTAGTAACACTCTCCCCACCATAAGGAGTGCAGTAGAGATAACCTTGACAACTGTGAGTCCCACCCCCTACATATAAAATTCTTAGGTTCAGTTACAAATCTAGGATCATGGGAAATACCATCACTCACAACTTATTAGAAGAATAAGAACACAGTTTCTCATAAAAAGGAAAAGTCATACTTCTTTCCCAACTACATAAATAAGCATTTGAATAAGGGGCAACCCATAGATAATTTGTTTAAAATCTTAATTGTTTTGTCAAGTATAGTGTGCTCAATTAAAGACAGGCAATCAAAGGCAGTGATTATAAAGCACTTATCTAGTGGAATCATGATAACAATGGGATCCCCTAGTCATCATGCTAGCACTGATATTATTTTGACATTTTTATAAACAATCTGTGTGAGAGAGAGAGACATCTCCAAATTTGAAGAATAAATTTAGCTTTTCCAAGTACTGAGCTGTCAAACTGGTTAGGGATAAACTGCCTTAAAATGTCACATGATTGAAGGAGTGGGCAGCAGAAAAGAAGCAGATGGGCTTCAAAGTGAGTGCCAGGTAATGCTTTTAAGCAAAAATTACCCCAAGAATCAGCTACTTAATAATGGATGACTCTCTAATCTATATCTCTAATTCTAACCGCTCTTCATGAAGACCAAGCTTGCATAGTCATCTGCCAATTATATATTTCCACCTGTGTGGCCCACATGCACATCAAACTCAAGATATCCCAATATGAACTCTTCATCTCCCCCTTTCTCCCCCACTTCAAATTCTTTCCTGTAGTCTTCTACACATTTGCTAGTACCATCAATCATCAGTTGCTCAAACCAGAAACATGGAAGTTACCACATTCTACCTGAGGCTGAGACTGCCAGCTGTCCACCAAAATCTATGCTCTCCTATACCACATATACCTTGCACTTTAGTAGTGGTTTTATGACAAGGCTCTCTCCAATGAAATGAGAAGTGATGGGGACCACTTTCAGGTCTTTCAGGAGATAAAAATCTCCTGTGCTCACACTTTCATGCACTTTCCCCTTTCCTGAGGATTAGAATGACAATAATCAAAGCAATCTTGGAAGATGTATATTGAAGATGGTCCACACATGATAAACTGGGATCCCTAAAAGATGAATCAGATCCACCCACCACCACCATCAGCAACCTAGAACACACTCTGAACCTGAAAGACAAGGTTCCTCCTTGGGGTCTTTTTGGTTATGGTAGTTTACCCCAGCCTAACTAATACACCACTCTTATAACCCCATAATCATAAATCACCAAATCTTGTTTCCTATATATTTCTCAGGTCCACTTCCTCCTCTCTCTCCCTACTTCCATGACCAAAGCTCCTATCTCTTTACTGTTCTGCCACCTCTCTATATATGTCGCACTCCAGGCCTGCTCACTTCTCTGCTATAGAGCATATCAGATGGATTTCTAACACGCCTACTTTTCTTCATTCCACCTTCCTACTAAGCACTGGGGAGGCTGTCCTCTAGGAAATCACCTCTCCCCAATGATATAGCAGCCTTGCTATCCAGGTTGGAGTAACACCATTCCTTAGGCTCACAGGAGGGTCCCAGATGGAATTAGCCAATCAGAATAGTTCTATCCCTTTTAGCCCAGTGATCAGTTTAATGGGCAGGTACAATCAGAACTTTGATTTGATTGAGTGACAGATGCTTGGGATGTCTCTATTTCCTCACTTTAGTCATGGACAATGAAGTATGTTGGCAGCCATCTCGCAACCAGGATATAGTAGAGACACCAAAGAAGGCAGAGTTGGAAAAAATTGTATCTTTGGTGACATCATTCAGCTGTGGGGTCAAGCCTACCTTGCTACAACTAGATATTCCACTTATGTGTCTCAGTAAATTCCCTTGTTATTTAATCCAATTTGAGTCTGACTTTTTATTACTTACAATGCAAAAAGTACTAATTGAAATACTCTTCATTTCAGCCCCAGTTCATACTCCATACAACCCACTAGAACATTTTTAAAATGAAAACGTGATTTAAAAAAAAATCCCCCACTTAAAATCACTGAAAGCTTCTCCACGGCCCCAGCCCAATGTACTGAGTCCTTTACCCCATCTACCTCACCAAACTCATTTTGTGGTCTGCAAAGCTGCACAATTCACATCCAGGAAAACCAAGGACCTTGTTGTTTCAGGAACACTGAATTGTTCCCCTATACTACACTACCTTCCCAAAACTGCTTTCCCTATGACACAGCAATTTCCTCCTCCTAGATGTATGTAGTAGCTCTTAGAACTACACACATCCTTATCCATGTTGAAAGAGAGGCAGAGACACATTATTAGGGGACTTTCATTGCAACATTGTGTGTAGTAATAGAAAGTTGGCAACAACCCAAATGCCCACCTACAGGAGCAGGGATAAATGAATTATGATATATTCAGATATAACTATAAGGGAATAAAATAAATGACATATAGCAACATAGATAAATCTCAAACATACAATGTTGAGGAAAAAATAAGTCACAGAATTCACACAGTGCCACTGAAACATGCAAAACAATATTTATTATAGAAGTAAAAATATGCTTGAAAGTGACATTTATATGACCAGAATCATGATGAAGGTCTGGTCACTGAACTTTAGAAAAGATACAATCAAGCTAAGGAATATTCACAGAAAGCAATTGAAATAGTGCACCGTGTCGGTGGGACTGTGGGAAAACAGCTTCTCATACACTGCTGGTAGAATGATGAATTTGTACAAACTATATGAGAACAAATTGACAATGTTGTTCTTTCCCTTGACTATTAAGGGAAAGAAGGAGGAAAAGGAGGGCAGGAAAGGAGGAGGGACAGAGTCCAAGTCAGTTTACTAGAGGTTTTTACTAATGCCTCCTGAGAAATTGTTTGAACTATTAATATAGACTTCTGGACACATCAAATGCTTAACTTCTAACCATATGGCAGAAGGCAAGGTGATACTATTTCTTTATTCATTCTCTTTTCAAATTTTACTTCACTTTTCTTGTAACTATAAATGTCCTTAACCATAAGGTTTGCCTGTAAAAGCTCTCACACTTAATATTTCTACTTACATAGCAGCCAATGAGTTGCTAGTTTGCTGGAGGACAATTTTTCATAAGATTGAATCTGGTCCACAATTTCTAAATCAAATAATCTCAAAAGGCCTATGTAAATGAAAACCAGACAAAGTAGAAATTTTACACTGTACTTTGTTGCCAAAAGCAGATAGATAATAGGATGAATATATATGTATACACATATATATAATATTCAATAATATATATTTAAAGAGAGAGAGAGATTTAGGTGTATTCAGGCAAGAAGTTTACACTATCCACTAATTCTGATTTCTGAATGTAAAGAATCACACGACAACATGAAATAAGGCTATTTAAAATTTTTAAGTTGGCAGTTTGATTGGTGATTTGAGTATATCAATCACTAATATTAAGAAACCTTATCATAAATTAGGAATATACTGAGATACTGAGTGTTTATTGTGTGGGGGTCAAAAACCAGCTTAATTATAATCTTACTGAGCCTTTAAATCATAGTTTAATTAGGGAGGAAAGGATATTTTAAGGGAATTCAAAGAAGAAATAAATTTAAGTTTCCAAAGGGAGACAAGGTACAGAAATAGTCCTCAGTATGAAGAGATAGAAAAAGCAGCAAATATGTTTCTGAACACTGATTAAAAGCACTACTTACTATAAATTTCAATTTTGTTAAATAACATTAACCTTGATAGTAACTAAAACCTAAATATTATGTTTGCTGATTCATAAAACACTCAGTCTACTTAGGAATACTGGTACACCACAATCAGATTTGCAATTGTTTATTAACTGCAAGACTGCCCATAATCTAAGAGAGAGAGAGAGAGAGAGAGAGACAGAGAGACAGAGAGAGACCGACTTGAAGTCACAGAATGCTTTGCTCAATAAAAGTTGTTGACTGCAAAGTAGTTGACTGGTTGTCAGTAAACTGTCAAACCAAAACCCCTTTAGGAAACCAGAAGACGAGAGGTCATGAAAACAACTGTGGGTGTACAAGACAAGGTAATACTTAGACGTTCATCATTTATATCCCTCACACTGTGAACCCCCCTCCCCCCATCCACTATCCCTCCGACCTCACACTGAACCACCACATTATGTATATAAAATTATAGTTGGCATTCATTAATGTTTAGCTTCTGGTATACAATGCCATGATCAGGCATCCACAGTATCCCTGAGGTGGTCTCCCAAATAGGACACATGAATCGAAAATAAAGACGCTTGACTTGGCAAAAAAAAAAAAAAAAAAGAAAAGAAAACAACTGTGGGTGTGAGAATGGCTCATTTTCTAGAACTTGCAGTTTATACTAGAAAATGTTAAGCTACTCTTGTGGCTGTATTCAGAAAATGTTTGTTAAGCACCTGCCCTCTGCTAGGGATTGGGAATACACAGCAATATAAACTCCTCCCTCTCATATGCAGTCCCCACAGTTTATAAATTCTGCCTCCTTGCGAACTTGCTCTCTCACACCCAGCTCCCTCCAGGTTGCTACTGCTTTTAGTTCAAGACCTCATCACATGCTCACGTCTGGGCAAAGTGACACATACACATAGAGAACATTCACTATTATCATTGTGTGTAGTAGCAAAAAACTAAAAAGGCTAACTAAATATCCAAATAAATACCTAAATAAATTATGGTCCAATATCGAATTCTGTGAAGCTGTTAAAAAGAATGAGTCAACATTCTATGCATTGATATGAAATGATCTCTAAGGTATATTAAGTGAAGAAAATGAGACGCAAAACTTGTTTATAGTATGCTACACTTTGATTTTAAGGTGATAGCTGTTAAAATAAAATAAAATGGAGACGAGGATTTAAAATCCCCTAAACAGACAAAACCATTTAAGCCATGTAAGCAAAATTAAATCTAACACGCTTTAAGAACACAAGCAAAACTTAATTTAGGTTATTTCTTGTAAAGGCCTCTGATAATCATAAGAGAAACTTAAGTCATCTTCCTAAAATGGTATAAGATAATCACTTTTAACCAATACCCTGTAGTCTGGCAACCTCCACTATAATAACTAATCAGCGTAAAGATCAAACAACTTCTGCATTTTTACTTTATAAGCAATCCTATAAGGGCATGCATCTGAGCTTCATCTCAGCTTTGGACTGGAAGACTCCCAGTTGTCGAACTGTTCTTTTGTGCACAATAAACTCTTACTAAATACTATCTTACTGATCTGATTTTAATTGTTACTATTTTTGACAATATGTATAATATATATTAGAATACATACATACACTCATATATATGTATACACACACTATGTACATACACACACACATATATACACACACAAATATACACACTATGCGTAGACTCAAAATATATAAGAATTTGATGATAACATTGTTTTCCTCCTAGGAAAGGGAACTGGGTGACTGGAAGATGGGAAAGGAAGGAGATTAACATTTTACTTTAAACCTTTTGTCTGTTTTTGAGACTTGTACCATGTGCATGCCTATTCACAAACTACATAAGTGTAATGCTTTTAAAATGAAGAAAATACTTTTAAAATGTATCTCACATCAGAACTACTGCTGTAGTGGTCTCCTATGTGCTCTCTCTCCCGCTCTAATTTTTCTATTGAGCTGGAATTTATGTAACATACAATTAATCATTTTAAAGTGTACAATTCAATGGCTTTTAGTACTTTCACAATGTGCTGCAACTATTACCACTAGGTAGTTCTAGAATATTTTTAGCACCCCAAAAGGAAACCCTCTACCCATGAAATAGTCACTTCAAATTCTCACCTCCCCCATCTCCTGACAACAACCAATCTACTTTCTATCTCTACGGATTTGCCTGCACTGGACATTTCACATACATGGAATCCTACAGTATATGACCTTTTATGTTTGTTTCTTCAGTCTACCCTTCACTCTACTCCACAGTTAAGTGCCCCCTCATGCACTGCCACAGCCCCCTGTATTCTGATTGCCCACTTGTTTGTATAGAGTTTAGATGTAAGAGGGCAGGCTCCCTGCCTGTCTTGTCCCCATTGCGTCCCATTGCCTAACATGTATCAATCAACATATGATGAATGAATGCATCTAAAACACAATCTAATCATCTATCCCCTCACTTATATAGCTAGTTTATTAAATAAACTGGTTTTGGTAGGGTGAAAACAAGTTTTCTCCCACCATTATTTCCAGACCTGCTTTGTTGGATCAATCTTTTATTTCCATCCCTAAATGGTATCTCGGATTTTCTGAAAAGTCCAGTTCAATGACTTAGAGATGGAAACAGGAGAAATGATGACTCTGGGTGGTGGGCATACAATGCAATATATAGATGATATATTATAGAATTGTAAATTTGAAACCTATGTAACTTTACTAACCAATGTCACCCCAATACATTTAATAAAGATAAAAAAGAAAAGAAAAAGTCCAGCTTCTTTCCTAAATCAGGAGAGAAGCATGGAGGAAGGATCTCACCACAGGAAAGAGGCAAAAGGAATTCCCGGGATGTCTTTAAAGGGCAGTTCCAAGATGCATATTGTTCGCTGGGCCTGGAGAGCAACCCATCCAGCCTGAAACAGGAACATGGGATTTCAGAAAGAATTATGCAAAAGGAAAAAATACAACTGACAGATTTCCTCATTAACTATATCGAGCGTATATTTAAGAGTTTGGGGCAGAAACTGTGAAATTATTTCGTGTTTCCCCGAAAATAAGACCTAGCTGGACCATCAGCTCTAAAGCATCTTTCGGAGCAAAAATTAATATAAGACCCGGTCTTATATTATATTATATTATATTATATTATATTATATTATATTATATTACATCTGGTCTTATATTAAAATAAGACCGGGTCTTATATTAATTTTTGCTCCAAAAGACGCATTAGAGCTGATGGTCCGGCTAGGTCTTATTTTCGGGGAAACACGGTAGAAAATTAAGAAATTATTAGCGCTACAAAGAGTAAGATATACTACAAGGAAATATAACTTGCTCAGCTGTAAATTTGCCTGTTTACATAAGCGTAATGATGTAAACATGGAATACTGATTTAATAAAAGAATAAATCACAGTACAATTATATTGGGAAGATGGAGGGGAGACAAGTACATGTGCATGAAGGGGAAAGAAAGCAGACAAGGGTAGTAATGAAAGATAGCTAAATCCTTACTATAGAACAAAGTTAATAGAAAATGCTCAAAATTGAAAAATCAGGATATAATAGCAATTTGGAAGTAAATATTAGAAGTGGCAGCTAAAAGCACTGAGTTGAAAGTGATTGCATATAGAAAGCAGAAACCAAAGAGCAGAATGGAGTGGGGCTAGGGAGATGTGATTTTGTTATAAATGTGGTAATACTGTTTAAATTATTGCTGTTTAATACATCACTTTCATAAAGAATAAAAAATGATTTTAAAAAGTCCAATCCAATCTAAATCAAAAGGTCCAACTCCTACTCAATTTAAATCTTCTCCCTTCACCCAGCTCAAGCCTGTATCTGGCTTGGAAACTTAAAGGGGCGCGTGACCACTCTGGTGAGGGGCAGGCAGACCCCTGTCTTGAAGTCAGCAGAGTGGAATATGCTCTGACAGTGGCCCTCTCCCATCTCTGCCTGCACAAGCCCTGTTCCTCTCTTTCACTCAAAGTTTCAGACTCACACGTATTCTTCCATTATGTAAAATAAATGATGCTTTCTCCGGCCTGTGTATTACCTCGGCTTGAAAAACTCTCTCCCCCACCTCCTTTGCCCAATAAGTTTCATCACACCTCAGGTCTCAGCTCAGAAATTGTTTGTAGTGGTTTCCTCCAGGTACACTTCCCAAGTCCCAGGAGTCCATCTACGTTCCCTTATACTTCCCCCAGCACAAGACTGATCACATTGGAGAGGAGACACTTAATTGACTCTCTCTACTGGACTGTGAGCTCCATGAAGGCAAACCCTCAGTGTTATACTCAATACATATTTGTTGAATGAATGAATGGTCACTACATTCTCTCTGCAGGCAAAACTCTTTAGGAAGGCCAGCTGTAACCAAAAGCCTGCTTAGTAAACACATTGGGTTAGGATTTGCCCTGGACAGTCCTATCTGCACTGATACCGTCAATTCATTATTAATAGCACTCCCTTTCATTCTCTATTATAATGTCTCAGTTTGGCTGATAAATCATACCTTCATCCTATCGGATGCATCGACACTATTGGGATGGGATTCACCAGTTTCTCAGAGCAGTAACTGAGCCAGGGCACCCTCCGTCAGGATTGTGCTAGAGACAGTCACTATCTCCATCACTGTTTACTAAGTTGTATAACCTATTAGCTCTCCCCACTCTCTATTCCACCCCCACTGATCCAGTATTTCATTAGATGGCTGAATGTGTAGCCTCAATGAAAAGGTAACACACTGTATCTTTAGGGTGTTTCTGCACTAACTGTGCTAGAATCTGTTGTGTTTCTTTTATAATGTAACCCTCAGGCCATCTTCATTTCCTAGGGAAGAGGAAGTGGTCAGCAGTGCTACTGTTACCCCAAGATGTACCTACGAAAACCTGGTTAGCTAGACATCCTTGGTAACTCAATCATAGCGGAGTAGTACCTATGTCAGACCATATGTATTTTAGCTGTGGATAGGAAGGTGACAGGAGCTTTAAAATTAATCAAACAGGGGAAGGATTTTGGTTTTGGTGTGAAGAGCCTCACATGCTGAAAAACAACATTTAAACTTCTGCCAGCAAAATTCAAGGACTGAGAAAAGAGCAAGAGGGAATCCCACTCTATTGCTCCTTTAAAATTGTGCACCTAGCGCAAGAAACCAGAAAGGTTTCAACCCTGCCTGAAAAGACAACTTGTTTCTGAATCACGGGATTCAGTTCCCAGCTTAGTTGGATTTGTTTCTGGAACTCTTTAAACTTATATGTATTATGCTCATCACCCTTTGGGGAACAAAAGACAGATGGTGCTGTAGAAGTATGAATTTCACAGTTGGTAAAACTTGGCACATAATGGCAGTATGCAGAAGGTTTGCAGCACCAGAGGGCTTGCCGAGACTCCAGGGGTGGGCCTGCTTTCCTCTACTCCCTTTCACCAATGCTTCCGATTCTCACCCACCTGGCTAGTGGTTTTGTAACCATCTTCTTCTAGCAACCACCTTGGCTCCAACTCAGCGGCGACGGCGGCAGCAGCAGCAGCAGCAGCAGCCTGTTCCTTTATAAGCCACAGTTGTGGCTGTGACAGGGGTGAGGTTAAAGCTGAGAATTCAGTCAGTCCTCTTTCTGCAGGTAGGCCAGACTGGGCTCAGAGGGAAAGCAGGTGGGGGAGGTAGAAGAGGGTAAAGGGGGTCGAATATACTGTGACAGAAGGTAATGTGACTTTGAGTGGTGACCATACAATGCAACATACAGATGATGGATTATAGAAATGTACTCTTGAAATCTACATAATTTTATTAACCAATGTCACCCCAATACACTCAATACATTTAAAAAAATAAAAATGAGAATAAAATGACATGACACTGTGCAATCTCTTTTTAAAGGCTTCCCTAAGTCCTCCAACCAGGGATCTTTATCAGACTTTCTACTTTCTTCCAGGCTCTGGCTATTCAGATGGTCCACAAACAACACATTGAAAAATATAGCTCTATTGGTGTATACAAATCAAAAGACTTCACTATTCTCGGACAGCCACAGACTGAAGGGAATTCAAAATATCATCCTTGTCTGCCAAAACCCTTAAAATTCAACAAAAATAATCAGACTAGCTGTAAACCAAGGAATATTTTCCCCCATATTTCCTGGTCTAAAAAAGGAATTATATGTTTACATATAGTGTAATGATAGTTCCCATATAATGTTAAAATTTGGTTACAGGTAGGGAATAGGAGGAACCATATAACCCAAACACCTTTTTGAAAAACAAAGTTTTCTGGGAAACCATGTCTCTAATATTTAACAAAAAGAAGGAGAAAAACATCAAAAACAAATAGGTGAGTCTAAACCAAACAAAGAAACGATTACATTCCAATTCCATAAACTTCATAAATGATAGCAAAGGAAAGAAACAGAATTCTGAGCCAAACAACATAGTGTGGTAAGGCTATCCACTTCATTTTTCTCCATCCCTCAGGCACTAAATTGTATATCATCAAAATCATGGGAATTCTCACTCATATCCCCAAATTTGAAGAGAATCTAAGCTGGTATCAAGGGAAATTGCTGCTGGAGAGAAATAGTGAAATAGAACAAGTTAAAAGAGGCTAAACTTCAAATGAAGTGAGGGCTCCAGAGATGCAGGTTGAATTGGGGAACAGATCCAAAGCCTACGGTATCCTGCCCCTCCCCCCATGTGAATGAGATATGCCTCTTATCTATATGGAGGAAACCTGCTCTAAGTCATTTAACAAAGTATCAAAATTATCAAAGTATCAAAAGAACTTTAACTAAAACACACACTGAGCCCCCCATCCTCTGCCATGTCCCTAGATTACAAAAAGATTAAGTACTAAATGTCCAATTTTCAACTGTAACTTATAGTACAAATAACATTGTCCTCAGATAAGCAAAGTAAACAGAAATAGTCTCAGAGATACAGAGGAAAAACTGATGGTTGCTAGATGGGAGGGAGTGGGGATGAAGGAGAAGGGGAGGGGATTAGACAGCATAAATTGGTAACTACAATATTGCCACGGGGATATGAAAGACAGTTTGGGGAATATAATCAATAATGTTGTAAAGATTTTGTAGGGTGTCAGATGGGCACACGTCTTATTAGGGAGACCACGTCACGGACAGTGTAGATGCCTGACCACTGTGCTGTACACCTGAAGCTGAAGCTGAATAATATTGTATGTCAACTATAATTTAATCTATATATAATCACAGGATATGGAGTACAGTATAGGGAATAGAGTCGATGGAATTATAATAGATATATACGATGTCAGAGGAACAATAAATTGGGGGAGGAGGGTTATCACTTTGTGAGGGGTGAAATGTGTATTACATTGTTTTGTACACCTGAAACTAATAAAAAAAAGTATACACATTTTAAGAAAGGAAAACTGTATTAAAATTATCATACTCAATATATACCGATAACAAAAGATGAACACAAGTCACGTCTGACTTCTGCAATTACAAGAGGTGCTCAAAGTGGTTACCATCAGTGTCCAGACACTTCTGCTTACGGCGAACTACTGTTTGAGCAACGTTGACCAAAGTGTCCACTTGTATACATTTTTTTGGCACTCCCAGTATATATACACAAACATACAAAACATACATACAGAAATAATTTCTCATTTTCTCTTTTGTCTTAATCTCAGAGAGAGATCATGGGATCATTCAGGAAATAATGACGTTGTGGTAAAGAAATATTGATTTAAATTGTAACAATTCCATTAGGTTTATGTCACTGTGTTTCAATTTTGTTAAATTCAAGTGAAAGTGGAATTATATTTAACAAATGGTTTGTGTAGCATAATCCTATTTTAAAAGTATTTTATCTACTTATCCTGCTTTCTATACAAATGTACAGAATAATAATTGAAATGATGGTCACTAATGTTAGATTTTTTTTAGATTGTAGGATTTGAGGTGATTTCTTTTCCTTCGTTATTGCCTAAATTATAATCAGCAAGTTTTAATTTTACCAAAACCAATGATATTCTAAAAAATAAAAACCAAGTTACACATAGGCCAAACTGATTTTCAATTCTATGAAAATTTTTATGAGCACTTAGTATGTGCCAAGTTAGGCCCTGGGAATAGACCAGCAAACAAAATAAACACAACCCCTGCCCTCACTGCTCATTGTCAATTGAGGTTTTTATGTCATTCCGATCCACTCATCTGAAACCATTTGGACCTCAGTTTCCACAGATGACCATGTTTAATGGCAACTTCATAGAAGGCCTTATTTGGTCTACATTTATAAAGATGCTGGACAGACAATACCTTTAAGAATAGCAGCATTTTATTTCAATATTAAAATCATTTTAATCCACTACATTTTGCACAGTGATTTGGGTACTTGAAGGAGAGTAGGATGGGTAAGAAGTTGAGCATGAATTCACATCCCAGCTCCAGTACTTAATGCCAGTGAGACTTTGACAAGTCATTTAATTTGAGCCGCTGTTACTTTTTCCATAAAAACTAAGAATATGAATGTATTGTTATAAAAACATAGTTAAGTGTTAAAGTGTATAAAGCACTTAGAACGTGTCTGAAACACAGTAGAAACTAAATGTTAGCAATTGTTATTTTTTAAATGGCATTACTTCCATCAAAAATCACTATTTATTGAGATCAAGTCTGCCATCACTGTCAGTTCCATTGTCATCAAGGTGGTCTAAAATTCATAAAATCATTTCTAAACTGTGTGAGGAGATAATGAAAACATTCAAAAGCAGAAAAGTTCTTTTTTTGGGTTAAGAAATTACCTGAAGTAAATCAGCTCTTTAACCTTTTTGATAAATGAAACTCAATGTAGTCATATTACAAATGACTAAAGGCATATAATGAAAGATTTGTATTCACCAAATTACAAGGTATTATTACCAAGGTATAGAGTATGTGTTTGATGGGCCTTGAGGCAAGGAACTTGAAGTATCTTTATTGCTTGTTACTTTTCCTCCACCTTCTATTGACAAACTTGAAGATAAAAGAGGGTAAATTTGATTTGCTCAGGCAAAGAGCACAGATGTTGCATGTTGTAAATTTTTCTAAAAGCCAGTATAATAAGAGAACATGGTTGTCTAACTATTTCCAATGTAATTTATGTGGTACAAGCAGAAAAATTAGTAAAGTTTTGCTTCTTCCTGTCCAGTGCTGATTAAATCAACCTGAAGAATCCCGCTAAATTAATCACCTTGAGACAGTGTTCTTTATGGCTTCCAATGTTATTGTCACAAGAAGACTAGAAGTCATAGATTTCTGATAACAAAACCAGCGAGCAAATCAAGAAAACAGAAGGATACATAAAATAAGTGAGAAGAAAAATAATTTATAGATTAGATAACCATGTCTTAGGGTTAAAAGTCTCAACTATTAGCTCTCTGGAGGAGAGAATCTGCTTGTCAGTTCAGTGAAGAGTCATTGGCTATATATGCATATAGCTTGAGGAGGGGGGAGGTAGAAACCAGCAAAACATAACACAGAGAGAAAAGAGAATATTTAGGAGGCTAGGTTGGTTTTAATCGTAATGGGAGCTTTATAAGGGACTTAGCTGTTCCCCAAATTGCCATACTCTAAAATTCTCCTCAAAGGCAGGCCTATGGTCTCCAGGTTTCACGGCTACAAGAAAAAAGGAAAGCACTTCTTCTGCCTTCCTCCAATTTGGGTCCAGACAGAAAGATGGTCCTGCATTGTCAATCACCCAAACAGAATCAGGTCAAAGGAATGCAATATAACTGAAGTTATTCAATTTATACCAGAAGTTTGAGATTGCAATTTTGTTCTGTAGGCCTCTAGAAATTTTACAAACCCAGGGCTGTTATTAACTTTGCTCCGTGTCTTAGTTTAAACAATTGAGAAAAATAAAGTGGAAGTTGAGTAAGAGGTCAGGCCAAGCTTTTATTATAACTGCAGATGTACTACCACTCATTACCATTTATAGAGCACTTAGTAGGCTCCAGGTATGGGGCTAAACCCTTTACATACATCATTTATTCTCCCATAAAATTCCTAGGAGGTAGATATTATTTCTGTTTTACAAATGAAAAAGCCACGGAACACGAGAATTAGGTAACCAGAGGTCACACATCTATCACAAGTCTATCCCTCAGGCCCTGCGCTCCTTTTGGCTCACACTTTTGAAGGCCTACCTGGCACTGAAATACCCAAACAGGTACAAACTTACAAAAGCAACTTTCTCTAAAAAGGCTTTTCTTTGCTGCCTATTTTTATCCATTCTGGGCTCAGGAATCTCAACTTGTATATAGTCTATTAGTTCCTCCCCGTCTAAATGACTATTTATAACAACTTCTGGAGTACTTGATAAAGCAGGACTGTATTAAAAACAACAACAAAGACTGGATCCCCACTGTGGAATGAAACAACTGAGCAACAATCAGTTGATCAAGGAAAATTATATAACAAATCACACATGGAATTAGTTATGGTTCTTCTTTCCATTTCCAGTCCTTTCACATCATTAGCAAATGTGGATGAGAAAATTGTCTCTGCTTTGACCCATCCACCTTTCTCTTCCCACATTGCCCTAATTGCAGATCTCCTTTTGTGTAGCTTCTACACTTCTGGTACCAGGGCAGTTTTCACTGGGATGAGATTTATTTTGTGTAGACCTGCAGTAGTAATTTCAGATGGGCTCCATCTCTGTCTGGAGTCACACCAAGAGCATTTAAAGTACTGAATCGTGATCCATGGCACACCTTCAGTGTGCTCTGCACAAAACGCCCACTGCTAAGGAATTAATCCCCACCATTTTGCCCGCACTGGCTTCCCTCTGAGTCCTCTAACTTCCACGTTCTCAGCATCCTGCCTGACATTGAGCTGTGGGAGGGAGCTGTACTTCCAGAGAAGTTTTTCTCAAGAGAAGAGTAACTTCCTGACAGAGGCGCAACATGAAAGCTGCTCCCTCAACTGGGTCAGGTTTCAGATGATACGGAACCTCCTATGTAACACAGTTGCCCAGATGTGTAGTCTTTTGAATTTCCCTCACTATCTTCCAGGTTTCTCTTTTTGTCCCCTGCCACGGGCTATTTTAAATGATCTTCAGTATGGCCTAAGGTTTAAATCCAATCCAAATGTCAGACAACCGAAATTAAACTTTGTTAAATACCAAAATAAGGAAGAAGAGAAGAAGGATGAGAAGAAAGAGAGCCAGCAAGGTGGCAAAAAGAAGGAAGAGAAGGAAGATGTGCTTAACAAAGGAATGCAAACATCAGGAGTAAGTCAAAGAGTGACGTGACTCTAACAGCTCTGTAACTCTGCCTGTGCCCTGCCAGCCCAGAAGAGTTCTCAAGTCGTCTCTGCATCAGGTCAGTGCCTCTGACACCCATCCTGCCTTGAGGGTCCCTCTATCTGCCCACCAGCCCAAAGCTCCCTAGTACCCTAAGCAAACCTTTAAGTCCAACACCTGAGTCTAAAGGCAGATCAGGATGGCACTTAAAATTGCTGTCATATGGAACCTCACTATAATAAGAAAAAATACGAAACTGGTAGCTTTTAAATCATAATTTAATTCTAGGCATAATCCTATTTATAGAGATTTAAATTATCTAATTGGTTTTACTTCAGGTTTTTTTTCCCTTTCTTCTGCCTCCCCCTCCCCCCACTACAGTTCAAGCCATTGTTTCTCAGTCTAGTTTTGTAGGACACAGCTCCCTGGTCCATGCTGGTATTATGATCCTTACCTCCTGCCCTTAACAGCAGCTCACGGCAGCTCTTGCTGGCTGCCGGCCGCTCATGGAGGCACACAGTAGCCCACAGCAGCACAGCAGCCCATGGCAGCTCACAGCAGCTCAGGGCAGCCCAGCTCCAGGGAGAGCTGTTGTTCACAATCTTAGCTGTAGAGGGCACAGCTCACTGGCCCATGTGGGTATCGAACCGGCGACCTCGGCGTTAGGAGCATGGCTGGGAATCAAACTGGCAACCTCAGCGTTAGGAGCACAGCGCTCCAACCACCTGAGCCACTGGGCCAGCCCCTACTTTAGTTTTTAACAATGAAATTAGATAATAGAAATTTGAGGTATAACCATTGGAAAGGAAAGGCAAAATTATCGCTATTTGCAGTTGATATGATTGTACCTGGATAATCTGCAAGAATCAACTGGAAAACAAATGGAAAGAAAGTGGAGTATAAAATTAATACACAGAAACCAACAGTCATCTTACACACAAACAACCACATGCCAACATAGTGGAAGAGAAGACCCTGTATATAATAGCAGTAAAGAGGATAAAATGCCAGGGAATGAACTTACCAAGAAACGCACAAAACCTACAGGAGAAAGACTTTGAAATAATCTCTAAGGAGACAAAAGCAGACTTGAAAAATGGAAAGATACACCATGTTCCTGAAAAAGAAAACTCAGCATTATAAATATATCCATTACCCTAAATGAATCTATAAACTTAACATAAGCCTCATAAATACCAATAGATATTTTTTGAAGTAGACAAGCTGGTTCTAAAGTCTACATGGAAAATTGAAGGAAGAATAACCAGAAAAACTCTAAAAAGAAGTTTTTTGGAAGAATGAAGAACTATTACTACAAGATATCTTGGCAGCTATATGAAAAACGGGTGGGTCTACATTTCACACTGTATAACAAGAGAAACTCCAAATGTATCAAATGTTTAATCATAAGCTTTGAAACCATTGAAGTGCTATAAGAACATGTAAGAAAATTACATCATAACCTTGGCATGGTCCAGGCCTTTCTAACTATGACTTAAAGTCCCAAAGCCTAAAAGAAAAAAGTCAATGAAATAAAAATCAACAAATTTTTCATGGGCAAAAAAATCACATAAAAAAAAGTCAAAAGACAAATAACATTAGGGAATTTACCTGAGACGTGCCATGAAATGCCAATTTCTGCTTTATTTTTTTTTTTTAATTCTAGAAATTGAGATGGAAAAGATTAACATCCCAGCAAAAAAAAAAAAATGGACAAAAGGCAAGTCTAGTTACAGATGAAAACACATGACCCTTCAACATGTGCTAATAAGCCAAATCTCACTCGTAAGATCAAAAAACTTGACAACAGACACTGCTGTCTGTTGGCAAGGCTGTGACAGTAATTCACACATGGCTGGTTAGAGTACAAAATGATAAAACTCCTATGAAGAACAATTTGGCAATATCTATCAAAATTACAAGTAAATTTGCCCTCTAGCCTAGCAATTCCATTGCCAAGAATTCACTCTATTGTTATACCTACACACAGAAGAAATAAAGCATGTACAGGTGATTTTGTTGTAACATGATGCGTAATATCAAAGGTTGGAAAGAATTCAAGTGACCAACAAGCAGATGCTGCTTAAAGGTGGTCTAGTATATTCACACACTAAATGAGTATGCAATCAGGAAGCTTTCTATGTACTGCTTCAGAGAGATTCCTATAATATACTATTAGTGAAGAAAGGAAGACGCAGAACAGTGCACACAGTATTTTGCATTCTGTGTAAGAAAGAGGAGAAGAGAAAATATATTTGTAACAGCAAAAATACTGGAATATAGAAGAAACTAAACT
Source organism: Rhinolophus hipposideros (assembly GCF_964194185.1). Taxonomy (NCBI): domain Eukaryota; kingdom Metazoa; phylum Chordata; class Mammalia; order Chiroptera; family Rhinolophidae; genus Rhinolophus; species Rhinolophus hipposideros. The sequence continues at coordinate 109,271,931 of NC_138046.1, forward strand.
AAGTGATCATTCATAGGGGAAGAGTGAAGAGCAGGGAGGACAAGGCTAGGGGTAGAGACATGACTTGAATATACACGTGTTTACATTGTTCTGAATTCTGAACTGTGGCAACATACAGGAATGTAATGTAAAATTAAATAACCAATATTTACTTTTTAATACTGTGAAAGATTTCCTTGGCTTTATTCTGTATCATCTTAAATTAACTTATAAAAAACCATTTAACACTCTTTTTAATTTAATTCCCCCCAAAATGTCTTAAGTTGCCATAAGAAACCACATTTCAGGGGTATAGTCGTTAAATTAGCATAGTCGTTAAATTCCTAACCTTTTTGCCTTCTATGCAGTTTGGCCTCAAGCCATTTACCCAGCATCAATTCTCCAAATGTAGCCTTCATTCCAGCCAGCATATCAGCTATTAATACATGTGAAAGAGTCTCACAGCAGTGGAAAAGAAAGAGTGCTAAAAGTTACGAAGAGAAGAGGGGAGACAACTCCAGGTAAGGAAAGGAGCATCCAGGAGAGATCTTGGATGAATCTGCATTAGGGCAGAGCAGGTCCAGGCTCCTGGATGTTTATGATGTGGGACCACAGACCCTTCAACCACATTAACCACCAAGAAGTGTTCATTTTGTATCTTCTGTACTGGAGTTGGTCTCAGTTCCTCCACTTAGGAAAGATCTTAAACTTAAGAGCTTGTAGATAGTCTCTATGAATCACTCTATGAATTACTTCAGTATGTGGCATACTGCATTATTAGTCCCAAATTTCACTCCTCCTTGTATCTATACACCATGGCCAAGTTACTTAACAGTTCTTCCCACTAAAGGCAAAGTGAATTTCCCCACATCATTAGTGTTGGCGTTGGCAGTGAGAGTTGCTTTAGTCAATGGAATGTGGATAGAAGTCACTGTGTCTGTTAAGATTTCAGGCATGAGAAGACATTGTGTATTTTGGCTCACCTCTCCTGCACTTCTGCCATATCCATAAGAACATGCCACAGCTAACCCACTGGTCCAAGAAAGATGAGAGACATGTGGACATCTGGATCTAACTTGTCATCTGAGTCAAGCCCAGCCAAGCCTAGATTAGCCCCTCAGCTAATACACAGGGCAAAAATAAATTGCTGTTTTAAGCCACTGATTTTTAAGGTAATTTGTTGTGCAGCATCATTGTGGTAATAGCTGACTGATACACGAGTATGATCAAAAACTATGGTGAATGTTTACATTTAAAAAAATTTACTGTACACCAGAAGCTAAACAATAATGAATGCCAACTATAATTTTATATATGTAATGTGATGGCTCGATGCGAGGTTGGAGGGATAGTGGATGGGAGGAGGGGGGTTCACAGTGTGAGGGATATAAATGATGAACGTCTAAGTATTACCTTGTCTTGTACACCTGAAACTAATAAATAAAATTAAAAAATAAAAAATAAAAAAATTTATTACAGTAAAAGACACATTGCCATTAATCCCCCTCAAAACACTCTTCCTACTTTGAACACACTTTCCCCATTGTTCTTGCCACTTTCTGAAGCAGTTCTGGAAGTCCTCTTTCGAGAGTGTCTTTAGTTGCACTGTGTGGCTGCCTCAATGTCCTGAATCGATTCAAAACATTTACCTTTCATGATCATTTTGACTTTGGGGAAGAGGGAGACATGGCACAGTGCCAGATCCAGTGAATACGATGGATGAGGACACACCATAATGTTTTTATTTGACAGAAATTGCCATACCAGAAGCTACGTGTGACACGGAACATTGTCATGATGGAGGATGAAGTAAAGACACTCACGAAAGAGGACTTCCAGAACTGCTTCAGAAAGTGGCAAGAACAATGGGATAAGTGTGTTCAAATTGGGGGGAGTATTTTGAGGGGGAATTAATGACAATGTGTCTTTTACTGTAATAAATTATTTTAATTTAAACATTCACCGTACTGTTTGATCACACCTCATATCTGATTAATCTGGTTCTAGAAATAGATATAAAAATGTGATTTCATTTTGTCCCCATAAAAGAATTTATTTTACCCATCTATTTGCTGATGTCTTGAGTGCTTTTTTAAAAGAACAAAGTGTTTTATTGCACAATTAAAAACGAATGCCTCTTTGTGCAGGAAAGGACAGAAACTGCATGGTCTCTCTGAAAACTGTCATCCAGACCCCTCAGCCCCTCGCATTTAAACCTACACTCCCAAACTCACTCTGGGCACCAGGTGACTAGCGCTGCCTGCGCACTAGGCAGGGAACTCTTTGGCATAGCGGAGGACAACCTGGAGATTACTTGGTGGGCTTAAGCCAAGACTGGTGCTGCTTTCTGTTTTGTTTTGCTTGGTGGTTTTTGTTTTTTTGTTTTTTTGTTTTTTTTGTGTTTTTTTTTTTTTGTGTGTGTGTGTGTGTTTTTTTTTTCTTTTTTTCTCGTTTTTTCTTTTCTTTTCTTTTTCTTTTTTTTCTTTCTCTTTTTTTTCTTTTCTTTTCTTTTTCTTTTTTTTCTTTCTTTCTTTTCTTCTTCTTTTTGTCTTTCTGCTTGTTGTGATTTGCTTTGTTCTGTCTTTATTTCTTTGATATCTTTGCCTATGTTGAGTGGGGATTGTCGGTTGTATTTTACATGTGAATGTACTTGATTTGTTTTCTTTGTTGTTGTTGTTGTTGTTGTACTTGGTAACTTGATTTGTGCTGAAACTGCCCTAACAGGGCCCAGCTTAAGAGGCACAAGATTCAACATATCCAGAAGCCAACTCTGGACCAAACCAGAGTACTACCGGGTTTGACCTACAAGTCACACACCCAAAGGGAATTCTCTGAAGGCACAAGAGCCCATAGAGGCCAAACCTCATTTAAGTGGCCAACCCTCACCCAGCAGAACACCGTGCGGTGAGCAGAGCCAAGTTTCACAACTAGACGGCCTAGGAGTTAAACCCACCTACTCACAAGCAAAAAGCAATTAAAGTTCTTCTTGAACAGGACGATATACTAAACACACGAACCACCTGTGGAGCACATGCAGAGAAGAACGAAGTAGTCCAAGTCAAATATAAAGGACACATAATACATAAGATAACCCAGCAAGAACTAAGAGCTCTAGGGGATCTTCCTACTACTTCAAAGCAAGCACAGAGAGTCAGTCAGAATGGGGAGACAAAGAAACATGTCCCAAATAAAAGAACAGAAGAAACCTCCACAACTAGAACCAAATGAAGCAGAGGTAACCAACATGTCAGACACAGAGTTCAGGACACTGGTGATAAGAATGTTTAAGGAGCTTAGAGAAGACATAAAGAAGGATATAGAAATCATAAAGAACAACCAGTTAGAACTAAAAAAGGATGTAGAAATCTTAACAAACAACCAGCTAGAACTAAAGAACACACTTACCGAAATTAAGAACTCACTTGAAGGAATGACCAGCAGGTTAGATGAAGCAGAGGATCGAATCAGCGACTTAGAAGACAAGTTAGCAGAGATCACTCAAACTGAACAACAGAAAGAAAAAAGAATAAAAAACAATGAAGATGGGTTAAGAGACCTCTGGGATAACATCAAGCGCAACAACATGCGCATCATAGGAATACCAGAAGGCGAAGAGAAGAAGCAAGGGATTGAGAACATATTTGAGGTAATAATGTCCGAAAACTTCCCTAACCTGATGAAGGAAACCAACATACAAGCCCAGGAAGTGCAGAGAGTTCCAACCAGGATAAACCCAAACAGGCCCACACCAAGACACATTATAGTTAAAATGGCAAAGACAAAGAGAGAATCTTGAAAGCAGCAAGAGAAAGGCAGAAGGTTACATACAAGGGAACTCCCATAAGACTATCAAATGACTTTTCTACAGAAACATTGAAGGCCAGGAGGGAGTGGCAGGAGATACTCAAAGTGATGGAACACAAAGGCCTACAACCTAGATTGCTTTATCCAGCAAGGCTATCATTTAAAGTTGATGGAGAGATAAAGAGCTTCCCAGAAAAGAACAAACTGAAAGAATTTATTACAACCAAGCCAGCATTACAAGAAATATTAAAAGGACTTCTGTAAATAGAAGAAAGATGAAAACAATTTACTACAAATTTAAAAATGGCAATAACTATGTACCTATCAATAATCACTTTAAATGTAAATGGATTAAACGCTCCAATCAAGAGACATAGGGTGGCTGAGTGGATAAGGAAGCAAGACCCTTGTATATGCTGTATACAAGAGACTCATTTCAGATCAAAAGACACACACAGGCTGAAAGTGAAGGGTTGGAGTAACATATTTCATGCAAATGGAAGCAAAAAAAAAGCTGGAGTTGCAATACTTATATCTCACAAAATAGACTTTAAAATGAAGAACGTATTAAAAGACAAAGATGGGCACTATATAATAATAAAGGGATTGATCCGACAAGAGGACATAACCCTAGTAAACATCTATGCATCTAACATAGGAGCACCTAAATATATAAAACAGGTACTGATGGACATAAAGACAGAGATCAACAGCAACACAATCATAGTAGGGGACTTCAACACACCTCTGACAACAAGGGACAGGTCCTCCAGACAGAAAATCAATACGGAAACAACAGCCTTAAATGCTACTTTGGAGCAGTTGGATTTAATTGATATTTTCAGAGCATTTCACCCCAATGCTGCAGAATACACGTTCTTCTCAAGTGCACATGGAACATTTTCTAAGATAGATCATATGCTAGGACACAAAACAAGCCTTGATAAATTTAAGAAAATTGAAATCATATCAATTGTCTTCTCTGACCACAGTGCTATGAAATTAGAAATGAACTACAGGGGAAAAAAAACAGGAAGATACACCAATTCATGGAGGATGAATAATATGTTGCTAAATAATGAATGGGTCAAGCAGCAGATCAAAGAAAAAATCAAAAGATATCTTGAGACAAATGAGAATGAGAACACGACGACCCAAAATCTATGGGATGCTGCGAAAGCAGTCCTAGGAGGGAAGTTCATAGCACTGCAGGCCTACCTAAAGAAACAAGAAACATCACTAATTGACAGTTTATCTTCACACTTAAGGGATCTGGAAAAAGAACAGCAAAATAAACCCAAAGGGAGCACAAGGAAGGAGATAATAAGGATCAGAGCAGAAATAAATGAAATAGAAACCAGAAAAACAATACAAAAGATCAATGAATCCAAGAGTTGATTCTTAGAGAAGATAAACAAAATTGGCAAACCTTTAGCCAGACTCATTTAAAAAAGAGAGGACCCAAATTAATAAAATCAGAAATTAAAGAGAGAAGTGACAACAGACACCACAGAAATACAAAAAATTTTAAGAAATTACTATGAGCACCTATATGCCAACAAATTTGACAACCTTGAAGAAATGGACAATTTTCTAGAGGCGCACAACCTTCCAAGGCTAACTCAAGAAGAAACAGAAAACCTGAACAGTCTGATTACCACCAGGGAAATTGAATCAGTAATCAATAATCTCCCAACAAACAAAAGCCCTGGACCAGATGGCTTTACAGGTGAATTTTTCAAAACATTCAAAAAAGAATTATCACCTATTCTCCTCAAGCTCTTCCAAAAAATCCAGAAGGAAGGAAGACTCCCAAACACTTTTTACGAAGCCACTATCACCCTGATCCCAAAAGCAGACAAAGACACCACAAAAAAAGAAAACTACAGGCCGATATCTCTAATGAACATAGATGCAAAAATTCTCAACAAAATATTAGCAAACAGAATTCAGCAATACATTAAAAAGATCATACACCATGATCAAGTGGGATTCATCCCTGGTATGCAGGGGTGGTTCAACATCCGCAAATCAATTAATGTGATACACCACATTAACAAAATGAAAAATAAAAATCACATGATCATATCAATAGATGCAGAAAAAGCATTTGATAAAATACAGCAACCTTTTATGATAAAAACCCTCAAGAAAGTGGGAATAGAGGGATCATATCTTAACATAATAAAGGCCATATATGACAAACCCACAGCTAACATCATACTCAATGGGGAAAAGCTAAAACCATTCCCCCTAAGATCAGGAACAAGACAAGGTTGCCCACTTTCTCCACTTCTATTCAACATAGTGCTGGAAGTTCTAGCCACAGCAATCAGAGAAGAGAAAGACAAGAGAAATAAAAGGCATCCAAATTGGTAAGGAGGAAGTAAAATTATCATTATATGCAGATGATATGATACTATATAGAGAGAACCCTAAAGACTCCACCAAGAAACTATTAGAACTGATAGATGAATTTAGTAAAGTAGCAGGATATAAAATTAATATTCGGAAATCAGTTGCATTTGTATATACCAATGATAAAATAGCAGAAGGAGAAATTAAAAAAACAATTCCATTTACAATTGCTCCAAAGACTATAAAATATCTGGGAATAAATCTAACCAAAGATGTAAAAGATCTGTACTCAGAAAATTATACAACACTGAAGAAAGAAATGAAAGAAGACATAAATAGATGGAAACACATTCCATGTTCATGGATAGGAAGAATTAATATAGTTAAAATGTCCATACTGCCTAAGGCAATATACATATTCAACGCAATTCCCATCAAACTACCAACGACGTTTTTCACAGAAATAGAACATATAATCCTAAAATTTATATGGGACCATAAAAGACCCCGGATAGCCTCAGCAATCTTGAGAAATAAGAACAAAGTGGGAGGTATAACGATACCTGATTTCAAACTATACTACAAGGCTACAGTAATCAAAACAGCATGGTACTGGCATAAAAATAGACACATAGATCAATGGAACAGAATAGAGAGTCCAGACGTAAATCCATGCCTATATGCCCATCTAATCTACGACAATGGAAGCAAGAATGTACAATGGGGTAAAGACAGTCTGTTCAATAAGTGGTGTTGGGAAACCTGGACAGACACATGCAAGAAAATGAAGCTGGACCACCTCCTTACACCATATACAAAAACAAATTCAAAATGGCTTAAAGACTTAAATGTAAGATCTGAAACCATAAAATATCTAGAAGAAAATATAGGAAGAAACTTCATGGACATTACCCGGAGTAAGATTTTCACTGATATATCCCCTCGCGCGAGGGAAGTAAGAGAAAAAATAAACATGTGGGATTACATCAAACTAAAAAGTTTTTTCACAGCAAAGGAAACCATCAATAAAACAAAAAGGGATCCTACTGTATGGGAAAAGATATTTGCCAATGATATATCTGATAAGGGATTAATATCATAAATCTATAAAAAACTTACTCAACTCAACTCCAAAAAAACAAACAACCCAATTAAAAAATGGGCAGAGGACTTGAGGAGAAATTTTTCTAAAAAGGACATACAGAGGGCAAACAGACATATGAAGAAATGCTCAACCTCACTAACCATCAGAGAAATGCAAATAAAAAACACAATGAGATACCACCTCACTCCAGTCAAAATGGCTATCATCAATAAATCAACAAACAACAAATGCTGGCGTGCATGTGGAGAAAAGGGAACACTAGTGCACTGTTGGTGGGATTGCAGATTAGTGCAGCCACTATGGAAAACAGTATGGAGGTATCTCAGGAATCTGAAAATGGAACTACCCTATGATCCAGTAATTCCACTCCTAGGCATCTACCCGGAGAAATCCAAAACTCCAATTCAAAAATCTGTATGCACTCCTATGTTTATTGCAGCACTTTACACAATAGCCAAGATATGGAAACAACCGAAATGCCCATCGGTAGATGACTGGATTAAGAAGCTGTGGTACATTTATACAATGGAGTATTACGCAGCCATAAAGAAGAAAGAAATCTTATCATTTGCAGTAACATGGATGGATCTAGAGAACATTATGTTAAGTGAAATAAGTCAGAAAGAGAAAGACAAGTACCATATGATCTCACTTATATATGGAATCTAAAGAAAAGACTATGTGAATGAACTAATCAGAAACAGTTTTGGGGACACAAAGAAAAAACCGAGAGTTATTAGATGGGTGTGGGGGGTGGTTGGGGATAAGGGGAAAGGTGAAGGGATTTGGAAGCAGCTGGTAACCACAAGATAGCCTCAGGGTTTTTTTTGAAAATTAATTTGGGGAAGGTATTCAATAATGTTGTAAAGATTTTGTTGGGTATCCGATGGACATGCGTCCTATTTGGGAGACCACCTCAGGGATACTGTGGATACCTGATCATGGCATTGTACACCAGAAGCTAAACATTAATGAATGCCAACTATAATTTTATATATATAATGTGATGGTTCAGTGTGAGGTCGGAGGGATAGTGGATGGGGGGAGGGGGGTTCACAGTGTGAGGGATATAAATGATGAACGTCTAAGTATTACCTTGTCTTGTACACCTGAAACTAATAACAACAAAAAAAAAAAACGAATGCCTCAAAATACGTTATAAGTAAAATGTTATTTTGAGGTAATAGGTGTGGGCTGAATTGTGTTCCCCAAAATTCATATGTTGAAGTTCTAACCCCCAGTATCCTAGTATGTTAGAATATGACTATATTTGGAGACAGAATGTTTAAAGAGGCAATTAAGTTTAAATGAGGTCTTTAGGGTGAGCCCTAATGCAATATGACTGGTGTCCTGATAAGAAGAGCAGGTTAGAGTCTAAAGACCCTGCAATGATTTCAACAAAGCTATATATTCACCTTTCAAGAGAATGCTCACCCTTCACATGCTCCATCTCTGTCCCTTCTCACTGCCTCCAGACTGAAATCCAAAGTTATACTGCAGGGTGCCATAGAGAGACAAATGCAAAGTATGAAGGAAAAAAAAGGAAAAGGTTAGATATCAAAATATTTGTATAATGTTTCTAACTTCAATTGTAAAAACTTGGAGAAATTATGTGAGAATAAAACCTGTTGGTCTTACTCCATGGAATAAGAAAAAGAATCTTAAAGTAAACCAAATACATCGATGGAAGGCATTGTCAGGAACTCTGGATTTCAGGTGCCAGGGTTGACTGAAGCTTGGGTTCAACAATAGCCTGCTCCAAAAGAAGTCCGGTGTCCTGAATTTGTTATTATAGAGTAGAACACTTATGATGTGAGTGAAGGCAATTATGGCAGGAAGTGCTGAGGAAAATCTCCTGAAAGTGCTTCTATCAAAATATTTTTAAAAGAGCATTAATGCATATCTTGGGGAATCACAGGAATTACTTATAGCACAAATGTTGTAAGGACCAGGGACTGCTGTTTTTATTATGTCTCCACTTCTGCTTTGAACTGTTCCAAAGATACCTGGATGTTGAACAATGAATATGAATTACTGTAAACTTAATCTGATGGTGATTCCAATTCCAGATGTAATATTTTCTGGAGTGGATTAAAATAAACCTTGGTACTCACATAGACTTTGATATGACAAAAGATTTTTATCCAGATAATCTAAGAGTTCGTTGCTTTTGTCTGGTAGGAATGTCAGTATGTCTTTATTCCTCCATCTTTTCCTATAATTTTGTAAGTACCCAATTTACTGTATTAAATATTTTACTGAAGAAACAAGGAGATTAGGACACAGATATGAGTAGAGGAAACACCACATTAAGACATAAGGACAAGATGGCCATCTACAAACCAAGGAGAGAGGCCTCAGAAGAAACTGACCCTAATGCCACCTTAAACTCAGATTTCTAGCCTCCAGGACTCTGAGAAAATAAATTTCTATTGTTTAAACCATCCACTCTGTGATATTTGTTATGGCAGCCCTAGCAAACTAAATATAAATTTTGGTACTGACAAGTGAATTGCTGCTGTAGCAAATATCTAAAAATGGTGGAAGTGGCTTTAGAACTGGTTAACAGATACAGACAATGCCGTAAATTTCATCCTTCTACAGTAAAGCGCACTGAGTAACAATCTGAGGTGCCAGGAACATACCTCCTCTGGGTCGGGGGACTTGGGATCAGTTCTCACCACTCCTCTCTCTCCTCAGACTCAAAGTCTGGAATGTGAGTCAGCCTTGAACGCTAGAGGTAGAGAATGGGGAACTCGCCTGACACTGGTCAATCAATAGCGCAGAGCATAGGAAAGATGCCAGGGCTGGCTGTCTAAGGGGAATATTTGAAGAACTTGACCTCCTTCCTAGGGTTTCCAGATAAAATACAGGACACCCATTTAAATTTAAATATCAGAAACCTACTGTTTAAATACATCTCAAATGTTGCATGCAACATTCTTCTACTAAAGTATGTGTTGTGTATCAGAAATTCAAATTTAATTCGGCATCCTGCATTTGTTAAATCTGGACAAATCTACTTCCCCTCTACTGTCACCCAGGATTGAGCCTACCTGGTCTTTATAATATAATGTAATGTAATATAATATAATATAATATAATATAATATAATATAATGTAATGTAATATAATACCAGGTCTTATATTAATTTTTGCTCCAAAAGACGCATTAGAGCTGATTGTCCGGCTAGGTCTTATTTTCAGGGAAACAGGTATAATAAGAAATAGTGATGGGGTGATCTCAGGCAGCCACTGGTTAAGAAATGGGAGGCAGAAGAGAAGGGATGTCCCAAAACGTACATTTCTCATCAATATATGAATGGATAAACAAAATGTGGTATATACATAGAATAGAATTTTACTCAGCCTTAAAACGGAATGAAATTCTAACACATGCTACAACATGGATGAAGTTCAAGGACATTATGGTAAGTTAAGTAAGCCAAACACAAAAGGACAAACACTGTATGGTTCCACTTACATGAGGTCCCTAGAATAGGCAAATTCATAGAGACAGAAAGTAGAAACAGAGGTTACCAGGGGTTGGGGGGAAGTGGGAATGGGAAGCTGTTGTTTAATAGGTAGAGTTTCTGTTTGGGCGGATAAAAAGTTCTAGAAATGGACAGTGGGGATGGTTGCACAACATTGTAAATGTACTTAATGCCACTAATTTGCACATTTCAAGTGATTAAAATGGTAAATTTTATGTTATGTATATTTTACCGCGATAAAACAAAATGTAAAGAGAATCCCCAAAGCTCCTTGCCACTGGCTGGAGAGATTTTTCCCAAGCCATTCAGTCATTGGTCAGTAAGGGATATATATCAATTGAGGGCTACTGCACTACTTTTTAATGATTTGCACACAGGTATATATGACTAGATCATAAGCTCCTTGTTGTTACAAAGCCACGCTTCTTTATGTCCTCTTTGGTGTAACCCCTATAGATGTTGAAAATTACTCATTAAAATAATTAATGCCTTTGGCCATATATTTCTTTTTTTTTTCATAAATTTATTTATTTATTAGTTTCAGGTGTACAAAACAAGGTAATACTTAGACGTTCATCATCCATATCCCTCACACTGTGAACCCCCCTCCCCCCATCCACCATCCCTCCGACCCCACACCGAACCATCACATTATATATATAAAATTATAGTTGGCATTCATTAATGTCCAGCCTCTGGTGTCCAATGCCATGATCAGGTATCCACAGCATCCCTGAGGTGGTCTCCCAAACAGGACGCATGCCCATCGGATACCCAACAAAATCTCCACAACATTATAGAATACCTTCCCCAAATTAATTTTCAAAAACAAAAAAAAAAAACAAAAAAAAAAACAAAAAAAAACAAAAAAAAAAAACAAAAACAAACAAACAAAAAAAAACCCCGAGGCCATCTTGTGGTCACCAGCTGCCTCCAAATCCCTTCACCTTTCCCCTTATCCCCAACCCCCTCCCACACACCCATCTAACCACTCTCGGTTTTTTCTCCGCGTCCCCAAAACTGTCTCTGATTAGTTCATTCGCATAGTCTTTTCTTTAGATTCCATATATAAGTGAGATCATATGGTACTTGTCTTTCTCTTTCTGACTTATTTCACTTAACATAATGTTCTCTAGATCCATCCATGTTACTGCAAATGATAAGATTTCTTTCTTCTTTATGGCTGCGTAATACTCCATTGTATAAATGTACCACAGCTTCTTAATCCAGTCATCTACCGATGGGCATTTCGGTTGTTTCCATATCTTGGCTATTGTGTAAAGTGCTGCAATTCCATTTACAATTGCTCCAAAGACAAGAAATGCTCAACCTCACTAACCATCAGAGAAATGCAAATAAAAACCACAATGAGATACCACCTCACTCCAGTCAAAATGGCTGTTATCAATAAATCAACAAACAACAAATGCTGGCGCGGATGTGGAGAAAAGGGAACGCTAGTGCACTGTTGGTGGGACTGCAGATTAGTGCAGCCACTATGGAAAACAGTATGGAGGTATCTCAGGAATCTGAAAATGGAACTACCCTATGATCCAGTAATTCCACTCCTAGGCATCTACCCGGAGAAATCCAAAACTCCAATTCAAAAATCTGTATGCACTCCTATGTTTATTGCGGCCATATATTTCTTTTCGGTCAGTGCAAAGTAGCTTATGATGGGAGCTTTCCATATACTGAGTATTTTTACCAGTGACCCATTATGACTCCTGAGTGGCTATTCTGGACCAAGTTTTGCCATTTGAACAGATTTTAAGGCATTACATTAAACTAGTTTCGTGAAGTCTGTATCATACACAAAATCCCAAGCCCTTGTTAATATGCTTGCTGTTATCACAGTGGTAGTTGACAGAGCAATAAAGAACTTATACATCAAATACTTAAGAGATCAACGTCCACCAACGTCCACCAAAAGAACTAAACAAGAACTTTGAACCTAGAAAATAATACCTAAAATTTTCTTGAAAACATTGATCTTTTAAGTATTTAAGTAATAATTTCTCACTCCTCTGTGAACCTGATATCAGATGAAGGCTATAATAATACACCAATGAAATAAGTTTATTATATTTTATCTTAAATCTGATAATGGTGTCCCCTAACAACCAGTCTGAATAAACCTACAGAGAGGATTTATCAAATTGTATCGACAAGTAGAGAAATACTGAATGAATCATCAGAAGATTTTGTTTAAGCACTGAGTCTCTACCCACTTATTTCTCAGATTCCACGTGCAATAAAAAGGATATGAGAGTATCTGCTTCGCCGAGCTCACTAAGTTGTTTTGAGAGTCAGATGGACAGTAACCTTGAACACACCTTTGAAACCTATAAAGTATTATTTGATATCATGCTGACATTATGAATTTCAGGAGTGAAACTGAACTTATCCCAACCATAGACAAGGAGCTAAACTGCTGGCAAAACTTTTGCATTAAAAAGTCCAACATGTCTAATCCTTAGGAAACTGAATTCATATTTCACAAAATATGTTATAGAATGCAGGGCAATAATTAATAGGACCGTAAATGGGACCATGTGTCTGGACCAATTCCCAGGGCTTATTCAAAAAATTCACTCAAGTAACCAACATTTGGTTTGGGAGTATTTGAAGAGAGTGTTTGATGTATTCAGCAGATAAGAGGTACATAATTTTCTAGAGATGAAGTAAAAACCCTTATTTTTAACAAGTGTAAAATAATGAAGTCATCAAATAAGTTGTAGACAAGCTTGTAAACTGCATCGTGTCCTTAGTACAGACAGCTAATATCTAATGAGATCTTTCTCCTTGGTAGAATACAGATACCATGGCAAAGGTCATGTTCATTAGAAGTCTGAATGTTCCAGTTGGAAACAATTTCTGCCCACCAAGCCAAAAATCTTAACTGGTTCCTAATATAATTGTATTGCCTTGGCCTCATCAACTTTATGTCCTAGCCAACTAAACTGAGAGCCTCCCTTCTTCTCCAATGACCTTCAAGAATATACACAAGAGGTGCCTCTTTTTTGAGAGCATGACACAGGGATGCAAGGACAGAATCAGAAGGAAACATCCTGTAGAATAACAATTTCAACTTTGAAAAGTCAAATTACAAAGCTCTTGGAGTTGTTCAATTTCTGGTGGAAAAAAAGATATCCCCAGACTCTACTAAGAACATACTCTAAGGGATTCAGAAATTATATTTGTTTCCCTTGAAAAATAAATAAATAGGATCCAATATCCCAACTTTGGATGTTCTTAGTGATTCTCCAATTTGGCTACAAAATTAAATTAATTTACTTCAAGATTCTCAGGATTAAAAGATTTGCTCTTAAAAACCTTTCTATTTGAAATTGTTATTGTTGAGGACAGATTTAAAATGCATTAGGTATATTCAGAAAACTAAGGGAAAAATAACAACACTAATTGGGCTGACCCTCCTGCCTCCAGAAAGTTAAGATATATGTTTGACAGGTAATTAAATGCAATATTCTAAAAATGGGAGTGAAATCAACAGAGAAACTCTGTAGAATACCAATGGCAGAGTAGCTTATGTTTCTCTTACCTTCTTTTGACTCCCAGAGAATGTTTTCCACCAAAATGGATATTTGAACCACTGCGAAAATGAAAAGCTTCTCTTCGGGAATAATGCATTTTTTATATTGTTAGAGAAGCAATTTAATTCTGAAGAAAACATGGGTTTTAATATTTGGTAGACATGGGTCCAAATTCTGGTTTTGTCACTTACCAGCTCATGACGCTGTTATTTAATCTCTCCAAGTTTCTGTGGGTGCTTTTTTTTCCTGTATAAAATGGGGACAATAATATACAAGACTGTTAGGAAAACAGGAAATTTTATAAATATTTATATAGTTCATTGCAATGCTAGAGCATAGTATATTCACAATAAAAGTTTGTTGAGCTGCAAATATAGTATGAATGTCAATCTCAGACGTTAATCTTTGAAAGAGAACATCATCATTGCAAAGATAATAGCTGTTATAATATTTTCCTTAAAAGGGTGTAGTTAACTTCTATTGGGACTATTCTTAGGGCTAATGGCTTTCAAACACAGATCTCACTTTGCACTTAGCACTCCTCATACCAACCACAAGCAGATTTAATCCACATCAGCTTTCTCTTTAAAAAGGGTTATAATGGTATCATACATTGAAAATTTTGATTGGATAATTCAAAGGAGTTCCTACCTGCTGTGATTATGATTGGCTGAGGAAAAAAAACAATAAAACACCTACACGTGGGTTGACCTACAAAACTGCTTTTCCAACAACAAAAAAGGCATTTAAAAATATATATATTGTCTGCAAATGGAGTTATTTTTTTCAATTATTAATTTTCATCCTATTGTATTTCTTTAGGGCCAGCAGGAATAAGACTTGCAAATAAAATGAAAAGGATGCCCATATTACATTTCAAGGCTTGGAAAATGCTAATGAGATTTTTTAACTCTAAAAAAACCTCATAGAAATAAAAATATATTAAAAGGAAATCCACAAAAAATAAACAAGATAAATGTACAAAAAAATCAAAGACTGAGTATGTATTAGAGTCCAGTGAATTGGTCTGCTTGGGTTTAATATATATATATATCCATCCTATTTGTGGTGATTTCCTTTGGTTTGAGCATGGACAAATTTTCTCTCCACTAAGAATGGGTTCTTTTATTCTCAGTTTCATTAAAGTAATAGTGGACTCAACTTTTCCTTAGTATTGTGGGATACCATGCTGAGGAAATGGTTTCAAATAATGAGCACTGGGGGGTGAATGAAATGCTGCTCATATTTACACTAGCACACGGGCACAAACAAAAGCCCCAGCACAATGGCAGCATTCTGTTGATCTGCTGATTTTCTCCAATATGGTTCCTACAGAGACACAATAACAAGGGAAAACAAGAAAAAGTCAGCTAAAAGGTCTGTTATGGGGATGGGGAGGAACACCTTTTAAAAATAAGACTATAACATGCTCATATAGTGCTGCAATTCACCCACACTGGTCAAAATAATTTATGAAGATGAAGTTTCAAGTCTATTCAAAATATTGCCACAGGGAGCTCTATTGGTGCATGTGAAATAATAGAATCTGAGGGCATTAGCCAGTCTAAAGGAGATGTTCGTTATCTATGCCACCCCCTCCTCCTTACCCTTCTTACCCACCACCCAATTCAAGAGTATTGTTGGAGGTAGCAATAGTATTTAGTCAGAAGTGGACACAATTCATAATGGGTGAACTGTATAGTACATCACATAGATAATTTTATGACCTGTGAGCTTCACCACTATGCCTCCCATTTTTATGAAACAATAACAATTTTTACTAATTTATGAGATTTCCCACTAGAATACTGAAATCAATACCATGTGTCTAACTGGCCTTCCCATCCCTGGGAACATTAATTTTGTATGCACATTTATAAAAGATTAAATTCCATAAACTTCAGGAAAAGGGAAGAGAATACCTTAATCTGGGATTTTCTTAATTAGTTGTAATGTTCTGTATGTCTATAGGTAATTTACATCAGATTCTCGAAATCAGTCACCATAATGGAAGGCATAGTATATACTGCAGTGATTTGTTCTGATATCTTTGTAATAAAAATCAACAGCATTTCTGCATGCCAGGTGCTGGTAGGTACGTTGCAAAAAAAAAAAAAATCTAGGCATAGGGAAATGGCCAGCCTTAACCCCAATTATTAGGAGGTGGAATAAAAGTCAAAGTAACACAATAAGCCACATAATGAATTTAATGACACTCAAATAGCTTGGTCTTTGTTGGATGCCACTGGCCTCCCCCTCAACATCCTATTCATGCCTGTCACAATTCTGGTAGCATCATTTTTTTACTAACAATTTTCAATTTCCATGACTCTTTGGATCGATTCAACTACCCAATTGCTACAATTGAAGAGTTGGAACAAAGGTAAGTTGATGGCTCAAAATAATTTTTTAAATTTATATTTAAGTTCTTTTTCCTCTATCACCACAACTCTCTCCTACCCCTTCCCCAATTCCCATCTTCCTTTCTATATTTGTGTATTAGGTGGAAAAAAGGTTAAAGAGCAATGGCAGAATTGGAAGGAGGATAGAAATTTAGTAACAATTCATGGCTCCTAAGGCCCAATACCAGAACCTGTGATATCATTCCACAAAGACATGAAGATTGGAAGAGACTCAAAAATGAATTTGTCAGTGAGGCCACCTTGGGGAACAGTTTTGACCTTTGAATTCAAACACTCCTAGATAGAAAAGCAACAAAACCTAAAGGAAATGGAGTTGAGTAACAATTATGGTGAGTAATCAGAAATCTTTCAGTTGTGACTGTCAGAAATCTAATACAAGATGACAAAAATAAAGGGGATTTTTAAATTATATAATTAAAAGTCCAGGGAGCTTCTAGCTTCAGGAATGGTTTGAACCAGGGACTGAAATAATGTCTTCAGGACTCCATCTCTATCTCACCATTCTTCAGCTCTATTTTTCTCAGAAGATTCTTCCCTGTCTTTCATCCCAACAGTGCAATTGTCCCAGCAGAAGGAAAAGGAAGCTTCACTTTCACAATATTTTCAATGAAAACACCCAGGTTTGCATTCCACTGATCAGGACAATGTCACATACCCACCCCTCTAGTGAGGGGAAGTAATGAGGAGGGACATACTGGCCCAACCCAAACTTCATGATCTGAGAGTTTTCCAAGGGAAAACTGAAGTTCTATTACCCCAGCAGAGAGGAATGGGGAGAGAGAACAAAGCAAAAGATATCCATTACATTAGGGCTACATGCTAAAGGAGGAAGTGTAATCTAGGTATGTACAATTTGGTTAACATAAGAGAAATTGCTAATTATCCCCCTATATCCATTTTCTCTTTATTTCTTTTGGTAATAGATTCCCCAAGCTCTATCTGGTACACCACCACCCTTACAGCTAGGTGTAGCTGTTCAGCTAAGTTTACGTTGAGGGGCAGTGACAGAAAGTCATGTGCAACTTTCACATCATCTCAAAGATGAAAATGTTTCCAGGAACTTCTTCATTGTCCTTTCTTGCTCTCTGAGAAATTGCCACCACTATGCTGCCACCTTGGTCCATGATCTACATGTTGAAGCCACATATTGAAGATGGCAAAGTTGACCCACTGAGTCAAAGAACGGCCTAGCAGAGCAGAAATGGAATAGTCTACACAACCTAAACTCCCCATCTGCCTTTGCACATTCACGTGAGGCAGAAATAAGCACCTTATCCATCATCTTATATGTCTTATTTAAGTCACTATATATTGTGGGTTTTTTTGTTTAACCTGTACCTGTACCTTAATTAATATATTAAAAACTCACTGTGGCCAAGTACTAGAGAAAAATGGCCAAAAGTATTTTAAAATAATGGCCCCAATAAGCGTTTGTGAGTACATTTTATTACATGTCTGACAATTACATTCGCAAACTCATCCAATACTAGAAAAAGTACTACATACCTCATTGTTATCACTACGGTTACTTTGAAGTACTCCCCTCGGGAAGCTATACACTGATGACCACGCTTCAAAGCAATTTTGGAACTCTTTTTCTGGAATGGCCATCAGAGCTGTCGTCGTATTACTCTTGCTGTCTTGAATGTCATCAACATGTGTTCCTTTCAATATTTCCTTTGTCTTCGAGTAAAGAAAGAATTCATCAGGGGCCAGATCAGGTGAGTAGGGAGGTGTTCCAACACAGTTATTTGTTTACTGGCTAAAACTCCCCCACAGACAGTGTTGTGTGAGCTGGTGCGTTGTCGTGATGCAAGAGCTCCTTCAGGACCATTTTTGCACACAACTTTCTCATGCCAAGATTTTCAGTTAAGATTTTCCTAACTGTTTCTCTGTCGATGTTTACTTGGTCTGCTATGCTTCTCACTGTCAGCCAAGGATTTTGATGCACAGTTTGATGAATTTTTGCAATGTTTTCATCAGTTCTGCTCATAACTGGCCGCCCTGACCTCTATTTATCAGTGACTTGTTCTCTCCCCTCAGAAGAATGTTTAATCCATTTGTACTCTGATGTTTTCTTCATGGCATTGTCACCATAAACTTGGACTAACATGTCCCTGATTTCACTTCCACTCTTGCCCAAGGTTAACAACAAATTTAATGTTTGTTCATTGCTCTTAGTCAAGCTGAGACATTCTTGCGATGGCAGCCCAAAACATGCAACAACAATAATGAACTCCACTCAGGAAGACACCGCCACATGTAGACATGAACAGAGCTGTGAGACATTGATATATCAAGGTTATGAAACGTTACCAAGCTGTTTGTACAGTGCTGCAATGTAAGCTCGCAGTGGCAAGTTCGCGAACTGAATTGTCAGACTTCATATGTAGATTTTATGTAACCACAACACTAGAATATATAATAAGAGCATATTTCTTAATTTTTATAACATTATAACAAGTTTTGTGGTTGATTAGATCCATACACAAGTAAAAGAGTAACAACGGTTAACTCGGTTAACAACGGTTAATGGTAGAACGGTTAATGGTAGAATTAGACATTATTCTAATAAAGATTCTAGATTCTACCAGTCCTAGATTCTACCATTTTTAATGGTAGAATTAGACATTATTTTTATACTATTCTTCATGCTTGTCTTCATTTGGTAAATTTTCTAAAATTAACTTATGTTTGAAATAAAATCGAGGTTCTTATCAATCTTATTAAAAGGAAGAAAACAGCTTTTCCAAGGAAATTCTGTTCAGGAAATTAAGACACATTTACTGCTCAGTGAGTGATGACGTAGCAATGGTCAAGAGCCAAATACAGAATCTCAGATACGGTGGTAGATTGCAAAAAAGGCCACAAAGTCTTTCCATTTCTGTATGTATCCCCTTTGCAATGTGACTCTGCAGCTCCTTCCATCAAGAGATGGAATCCATTCCTCCACCCCTTGAAATATGAGTTTGGTCATGTGACTTGCTTTGATCAACTGAGGCATTATCAAATGTGATAAAAGCCGAGACTTAAAAAGTACTTGTGCATTGGTGCTTGTTCTTTCTTGCTGCTCTTGGAATCCCTGAAAACACATGTGAACAAGCCTAGGGCAGCCTGCCGGATGATGACGTGTGCCTAAGTTATCCATGTTACCCCAGATGACATCAGGCCAACCACCAGACATGTCAGTGAGGCCATACTAGACCATACAGCTCTGGCCATGCTGGCTCAGACCAGAGGAGCGACCAAGGTAATTCAAGGAATTGTGAGAAATAATCACATTCGTTTAAAGCCACAAGTTTTGTGGTTGACTGCCATACACCCTCTTAAACATAGGATATCCTCTAGTTTAATCATGTGAAAAGTAAAGTATATGTTGTACAGGCATTATTGGTAAAAATGATGAAATGACTAGGGAATATGTACATATCATTATTTGAGTTTATTTGGCCTAAAGCATAAGAAAGAAATGACTAAAGCAGGAAATTAGAAATTGAAAGCAATAATGAATAAGACCTTTTTAAAGTTACAAGTTTCAAGTAGCATTATGCAACTTTTTCACTCATAAAATTCTCAGGAGAAAAGGCAGGATAATCATAGATGTTTTGAACTGGAAAGGAATTTACAGTTGCTAAGACTCATGCACTTCGCCTTACAGTGAGGAAACTGAGACAGAAAGGTGAGTTGGTTTTCTATGTTTTACACAACTTATGCCAACTCCAAAAAAAAAAATGCTTCACTGCACTGTGAAGGCCTCTTGATTCAAACCCCAAATTGTAGGACAATTTTACAACCTCAGAGACAATAGGTTTAGGAATTTTGAATCAGGAGACTGCCTGACACTTAGTAAGAACTCAACATATGAAAATCACAAGTAGCTTCTGGATGTAAAAAGTCACAGCTAGTCCAAGGAGATTTCCACAAACACTGGCTCAGTTCCAAAACAGCACCCTTGTGCTCTTTCTCTAAAATGCATCACAGAAAAATCTAGAGTACACAAAAGTTTGAAAGAAGAGGATGGATTGGTGCAGCCACTATGGAAGTCAGTGTGGAGGTTCTTCAAAAAATCAAGAATAGAATTACCATATGACCCAGCAATCCCTCTCCTGGGTATCTACGTGAAAAATCTGAAAACATTTATCCATAAAGATATATGTGCTCCAATGTTCATTGCAGCTTTGTTTACGGTGGCCAAGACATGGAAACAACCAAAATGTCCTTCGATAGATGAATGGATAAAGAAGTTGTGGTATATATACACAATGGAATATTATTCGGCGGTAAGAAAAGATGATATAGGAACATTTGTGACAACATGGATGGATCTTGAGAGTATGATGCTAAGCGAAATAAGTCAGACAGAAAAAGCAGAGAACCATATGATTTCACTGATATGTGGTATATAAACCAAAACCAACAAAAGAACAAGACAAACAAATGAGAAACAAAAAGTCATAGACACAGACAACAGTTTAGTGGTAACCAAAGAGGGTAGAAGGGGTCAAATATATGGTGATGGAAGGAGAACTGACTCTGGGTGGTGAACACACAATGTGATTTATAGATGACGTATTACAGAATTGTACACTTGAAACCTATGTAGTTTTGCTAACCATTGTCACCCCAATAAATTTAATAAAAAGTAGAGGATGGATATATTCTTTTTGGCAATTACAGATAGCAAGAACTTTGTAAAAACATTAGATTTCTTTTCTGCCACACATTCCTGATGAAAACTTGGCTAGAGACAGGGTTTGTGTCCCCTCTCCAAAGTTTATACATTGAAATGAATCCGCAATATGATGGTATTTGGAGATAGGGACTTTGGGAAGAGATTAGGTCATGAAGCTGGAGCCTCATAAATGGGGTAAGTGCCCTTATAAAAGAGACCCAGAGAGCTCCCTGGCCCATTCCACACGAGGACACAGTGAGAAGATGGCCATCTATGAACCCAGAGCAGCTCTTACCAGACACTGAATTTGCCAGAACCTTGATCTTGGACTTTCCAGCTTCCAGAACTGTGCAAAATAAATGTTTATTGTCTACATCATCCAGTCTATAGTATTCTTGTTGTAGCAGTCCAAACTAAGAGAAACATACAGTTAAAATAAAAATCCACTAGTATGGTACACTCCGTTTCCTGTTGCAAACCAACCACCTCAAAACTCAGAGGCTTAAAACAACAGTTTACTATTTCTCACAATTCTGCAGGTTGACGAGGTGTTCCGTCTACTGTCTCTGGTGGGCTCATTCATGAACCTGTATTTGGCTGGCAGATCAGCTAGAGCTCGGTTCAGCTGGGACAGACGGCATAGCTGAGCCCCTCTCTCCACGTGACCACTCATCCAGGACTTCTTCATGGAATGGTGATCCCAGGGCAGCACACAAATAGGACAAAGACACTGGAACTTGCACATCTACTGATCAAAAAGAGTTACATGGCCAACTCAGACTCAAGGGGTAAGGCACCAGACTCCACTTTTTGATGGAATGAAAACTGCAAAACATTGTAGCCTTGCTTTTCAACTCACCGCTAACACTCTGATCCAGGGTCAGATATCTACCTTTCTGCCGTTTGCACTTAATGGACAATGACACCACTGAAATAAAATTTCCTAGAATTGCACACCTAAAGCTTTCAGCAGCACCAAACTGGAATTTTTCTATAGAGACAGTGGTTCTTGCCTTACTGTGATTGTCAAATATATTAATAACCTTCCTGAACAAGATGCTGCATTAGGAATTATACTAAAGAGTTATCACCATCAGTCATTTCCAAGATGATTATAAACTTAGCACTGCCAATACATAATACCACAAACAGCAGTGCTAGTCTTTTTTCTATCAAATTGAAGATTTAAGGTTTTAATGTTAAAAGGTATAGGAATAGGAAATGTGGATGAAGCTTTCAAAAATAATCTTTAGGTGAAGATCTTTTTAAAGCATGTCCCACAGACAGGAACCACAAATGAAAAGACTGATAGCTTTGAATATACACAAATTAAAAACCCCTGTATGACAAATAATATATCACATTAAACAAGTAATAAAAACAAGTACTTACAGTGTTTACTAAGCACTGAGTATATTCTAAGTCCTTTGTGTATTTTAATTCATTTTTTTCATTTTAACTCATTTTATGACAGTCCTATGAGGTGGATACTATTATTTTCTTTATTTTTAGGTGAGCAAACTAAGGCACAGAATGCTTATGTAAGATACCAAGGTCAGGTAGTAAGTAGCAAAGTCAGTATTTGAACCCAAGCAGTATTGCTCCAGGGTCTAAATTCTAAATCAATATGCTCTACAGAAAACCTGGGAAACATGAGCAAAATAAATATGACAAAGCCTTGATACCACTGATACGTTAAGAACTCTTGCAAATAAAAAAGAAACAGAAAAATACATCATTTTCTATGGACAAGGGCTAAGGACAAAAAATTCACAAATGGGAAATGTAAATGGCCTATAAAATACGAAAATGTTCCTCTTCCTAGTAATCATGAGAACTCTAGCGAGATACCATTTGTCTCCTGGCCAGTTTAGCAATGACAAAAAAAAAACAATGATAATACTCGGATGTTATCTCCTTGCTGGTAACAAGAAAAATTAATAAAATATTCCTGGAGGATAATTTGGAGATATATATATATATATATATATATATATAT
The DNA here is from genome assembly GCF_964194185.1 of Rhinolophus hipposideros. NCBI lineage: Eukaryota > Metazoa > Chordata > Mammalia > Chiroptera > Rhinolophidae > Rhinolophus > Rhinolophus hipposideros. The sequence goes on from NC_138046.1 coordinate 109,295,319, forward strand.
ATATATATATATATATATATATCTCCAAGTGGTGTGTGTATATATATGTGTGTGTATATATACACATATATATACCATTCAACCGTTCAAATATACATATGATTTGATCCAGCAATTTTACTTCTAGTAACTTTTGCAAAGAAATAATCAGACAAGCACATGGAGATGTAGGTTACAGAAATTTATTGTAGTATTGTTTATAATAGTTACTAAAATAAGGGAAAAGTAGAAGAGTGATTAAATATACTACGATTCCTCCATAAATGAAATACTATTTAGCTTTTAAAAATGATGATGCAAATTTCCATTTCTTGACCTGGAAAGAGGGTCATGAGATACTGTTAAATGAAAACAGTAGGTTTACAAAACTGTTTAAAGAGTATAACCCTATTTTTTAAAAACTCTGTATATATAGATTATTCTCTCTGGATCACAGTTTTTTTTCTATTTTTATAATGTTATATTTTAATTTTTGTATAATCCTTCATGTATTTCATGTATTACTTCTACAATCATAAAAAAGCTAATTGCCTCATTTCTAGAAGTTTAGAATGCTGAAACTCTTCCCAAACCCTAAGATTATTCCCTTTAGAAAATCCTACAAGCAAGAAGACTACTCTTCTGTTATCCATCTCAGAGAACACCTATGTGATTGATTTTGGTAGAAACATGAGGTGAGCATTTACTGTTACACAGTAAAGGGCTATTTGATACTCAGAACTACCCAGGGTCATTGCCCATGGCCTCCAACACCATATCCCCTACCTGTGCAGCTTTAAAATCACCAGTCATCTGAGAGCTAAAAATGACAGATATGACAAATCACAGTTCCGCAGAGCTCACCGGCCAATCCCATTCAAGGGGAGAAAACCAGTCCAGTAATATATACTTTCAAATGGGTTTGAGGAGAGAGGATGAGAGCCCAGGAAAAGTCACTTCATAAGTGCAGGCAATTAACAGTCACTGCATCACTGGCCTTCTTAAGCAAAGATGTCATGTGCTCAGAGCCAGGGACAGTCAGAAGCTGCAGAATGTCCCTGCCTGCTGACTGATGAAAATGACTGACGCTGGGGTGCCAGCTGAAAAATCAATTATTCACATCTAAGAGACAACTGCCCCCTGCACACCAAGCAGCAGCAGGTCGCAGGAAGGGGAGATTGCTGTGGTTTGTTGTTAACATGCACTGTCCATTTCTCTGGCCTTGGAGCGCAACAATAGCAAAGTCAATGGGCTGCTCCAACGAAGGAACAGAGAAGTGGGGCGTCAGGCACCAACTGCATCCCAAGCACATCCTAACAACGCTGCCACAGACAAATTACAAGGGGGAAGATTCCTTGTCCCACCATCATCATTGTCCATATTCTGTCCATCCTATTTTCCAGTAATAAGAAGGAGAACCTGAAGTCTTGTGTATTCCAAATGATTCGGTCACTTTTGCTAAAAGTGGGAAAATAGGTATTGGCTTTCAAAGGCTCCTCAGCTGTTTTATTGTCCTACTCATCACTTGCCTTATATCCTGGTGGCCCCGAAAGTCCTCTTTTGGTATGTGGAGTTGTTTTTTCAAAGGGCAGGACCTATGAAAGTTAAGAAGTTCAGAAAACTCATTTCAGTATTTGCCAAACACTGTGAAATAAATAAAATACAGACCTTGGTTTGTCAAATCATGTATGGTTAAAATGTATTTTAAGAAAATACTTACTAGTATGGCTCTAATATCTGCTGCTCTTTGTAAATAAAAGTTACAGAATTGTGGGGATGCAAAATGGTATAGACATTTTGGGAAACAGTTTGGCAAGTTCTTAAAAAGTTAAGTATACACTTACCATATGACCTAGCAATTCTACTCCTAGATGAAATGAAAATTTATGTTCTCATAAAAACCTGTGCATGTCTATTTATGAAATCTTTATTCATAATATCCCCAAACTGGAAACAATAAAAATTTCCCTCCACTGGGAGTTATAGAATGGGTAAACACACTGCCATACATAAATAGAATGGAATATTGGTCAGTAATAGGATGGGATATGTGAAAACATGGATGGATTTCATAAGTATTATACTAAGTGAAAGAGACCAGACTCAAAAGCCACATACTATATGATTTCATTTACAATTCCATTCTGGACATGGTAAAACTATAAGGACAGAAAACAGATCAGTGGTTGATAGGGATTGCAGGTGGCGGGGGGCGCTAACTACAAATGGGCAGCTGGATTGGAGGTATTTAGAGTGATGGAACTGCTTTGTATCTTGATTGTGATGGAGGTTACATGACTGCATGTGTTCATCAAAACTCACAGAGCTGAGTCAAAACTCACAACAGAAGAATGAATTCTACTGTATATAAATTGTAGCTTAAATTTTAAAAACTGAAAAATAAATTAGGTAGGAAAAAGAACTCAAGTAACACCTCTACAGTGGTAAACCACTTTGTCTCCCATCTTAATACACTTTCCTACTGTTTCACCATCCTTGTTTTTGCCACATTCTCTCCTGTTACATCCAGGCTAGAGTTGCAATGCAATTTGGAGCTGGAGTAGACAGGACTCTCCAGAGCATATCCCCCTTTTCAAGGCTTTAGTACCATGGACAGAAGAAGCACTAGCCAAGGCCAGTCTACATTAAAAAATGCATTCATGGCTGCTCAAGTCTCAAAGCCTCTCCTCCAAAATCTTCCTGAAAGAGTTAGATCAAACAGGGAGAATGTCACGTAGAGCAACAGACAAAAATTCAGGAGTCCTGGATGGAGATTTACCGAATCTGCCACTAGTGCACAATGTGATCTTAAACAAGTTACTTCACTTTATATCTGTCAAGGTCTCAGCAGGAAAAAAGTCAAGTCCTGTAGCTCAAGAGACTTCCAAAAGTTTTGGGAGAATGCATGGAATCAATAAGGTGTGTTGAAACACCCAAACATTAGCTATAATGGGAAGCTGTTCCCACGTTTAGTCCTGAAGATGCAAGAGGAGGAGATGATGGTATTACAGGGACCTGGTGATACATGAAGCTGTGAAAGAGACACTTTCCTAGCAGGAGCTGTGGTCATGAAAGAATGACCCAAAGCCAAGATCACACTCCAAAATTTGAAATCCCCATTTATCTCCTCCCCTCCCTAATTTCCTATAGGCTAAACCCAACAGCCCAGCTAGAAAGGGAGCTTAAGTGTTGGAGGACTTGGTGATCAGCCTCCGGGACTCAGGTCAGGGCAGAGAGGGACAGACAATGGATCCTAGAAAAAGTGAAATGGAGAGAGCACTAAGGATAACAAGGACCACATTATTTACTAAAGTCATGTAGTTTGACAACTTCTAAAATTCTTGATGTATAAATAGTCTATGAATTTATCTGATAGTCAACTTTCAAAGCAAGCAACACCCCCACGTTCCCTAGGAACCATACTTTTAGATAAAATAATTCAAATTTCCTCAAGAATGTAGTTACCACCAGTCATTGGGAGAAAGCCAGTTTTTCATTCAGCTAAACTGAATTTTACCCAGTCAATGGGATGGTCAATATCCATTGTCAAGCAGAACCTTTTGAGAAAAATTATCAGTTCTCTATCAAAACTTTGACCAAGATGTTTGAAAGGAATAAGTGTATGACCAAATCCTGGCTTTATCAGTTAAAGAGTTAAAGATCCCAGAGATTTGTTCTAGAAAAGGGTGCAGCCATCTGGTAGGGCTTGCTTCCTCCTCAACCACCTCAGTAGATAGACTTATGAATATAGATAGGAATATAATATAGACATGAAACAGAAATAGCCTGAAATCCTCCAATTTTTTAAATTTATTTTTTACTCTGTATGTAACATATGTCTGTCCTGACTCCATAACTCTATAAGAGACTATGAGTCTTTGTTTGTTTGTGTATTTATTTATATAAAGTTCCAGAACTGAAACACAAATTACATGGAAAACTGGGTCATATGAAGATAAACACAGTCTATTTTCAATCCTTAGAGCACTGCTTAGGTCTTACGAGTTAATGAGATCTGCTTTACTTTGATATTTTTTCCACAATCTTCCAAGTGACACTCTTTCTTCTTCCCTTAAACTCAGAAATTTTTTTTATCTCTGTGCATGTTTCCAGCTTCAAGGGGAATAAAAACCACTCTGCAACATGAGAAAGAGAGCTATACAGGGAGGCAGACCAAGCCCAGCCTTAAGCAGCATAAGGTCTGTTGTATTCTCAAGTCCACCAACTCTATTCAGTAAGGCCTAGGTGTTGCCACCCAACAAATCATAAGCCTTGCAGCTCCCCCACTGTACTCCCAGCGATGCTCAAGTCCAGGAAGGTCCTTGAGAGGATGTAAGTGATACTGAGGCTAGTCTGTCTGTGTCAAAACCCTCATGCTCTTCACCCATCAGGCACTGAGTTGTTAGACTGATGCTTAAGTGTAACAATGCATTAAGCAGGTCAGCTAGGGCTCCCAAATTGAAAGCAAGGGGCTAAGTAGCATGTGGATTGCTGATACCCTTCCAATTTAGGGTCTTCTTCCAATTTAAAGACTGCCAGAATCTATTCCCAGGTGATATAGTCAGACAACCTGTGGCTGGGTTTAAGCCACACTGATTTTCTGAGCCATTCCATAGAGGGTGACCAACAACCTGGCTAATTTGCCTCACGGTGTGGGGGTAGAGGCCCTCTGGCGGTACTCAAAGGCCTGCACTAAGGAGATTCCCAGTATCGCACAAGAGTAATTGCAGTTCTGACCCACTGTCAAGGCCTGTGGCAAAAGTACAAAATGGACTCTTCTTGGAAACCTTTCCTTCTTTTTTACGAAATCACCTTTCCTTCCACCTCTGTTCCCCATCCTGTCCTCATAAAAAGCCATCCTTTTTCCTGTTTCCCATCCTGCACTAATAAAGACCTATGACTCTCCAAAGGCCCAATCCGCAGGACACCAATCAGTGGCTATCCTCCCCCCAGAGTCCCTTGATTCAAAATCATTTCTACCTTCCTAACACCTGATTAAGGTATAGATGATGAAGAAATGAAATATTCTCAAGAAATATCTGCAATTTGAGATGGAAATTATTAAACCAAAATAATATCACACTCAAAGAAAATAACTAGGAAATGGGCTTCTCCATTTTCAATTAACTTTACCTCCTTAAGCTGTCCAGAGTAAAGACAGAGGAGGGGAAGGGTTACAGGGAATTTTCCATCATTTCAGACTTCCTTTCTCAAAGGGAAAAACATCTTCTATCTGGCCTCCTCCACGAGGAGGAAATGAAGGAAGGAACACCTCTCCCTCCTTCTGAAAGCCACTGCTTACTTCATGATACCCCATTTCTACCTTATAAGTAAGGTTTGAATGAGGTCGTTAAATCTATTTTTAACAATTTATAGTAAAGCATCCTTTTTGGAAACAAGTTTATTAAATGTTTGTCACAGATCTCTAACCTCCAAATTTATGCCATTACATAATTTTAAATTATTGTTTTTTAATTAACCTCTCTAACTTTGGGGATCTTCACTCTTTCTTGTAATCACCCTAGCTTTCAGTATACTCATGTAATCTATCTTGATACTTTTTTGAAAGTAAATAGGCTATAAGTACATGTCAATAAAATATGTTTTAAAGACCTCTGTAGATGACAAGCAGTAATGTTCTGATTCTAGCAACCAGCACTGAGTTAAACGTACATGTGGGGGTAAGATGTTAACTCCTACATTGTAAGAGGACCCAGGACAGCACAAGCTAATGTATCAAAAGATGTTAACAACTTACTCTGTTAACAACTTACCCACCAGCTACTACAACAACTCACACATATTAAACAGACCTTTGGAAAGCTTCTTTCACCACTATACTGTCAACTCTCTTCTTTGAAAGATGTCTCCATCCAAAATGGTATCTTAACTTCCCAACTGACTTCACCCTGCTCCTACTGACATTATCAGATGTGGGAGGATCATCATAGATCATTTCTTGTGTTGGGTACTTTTTGGAAAAGAGAGCAAGACTGGCAAACAGCAACTGAAAAAATCCATTAAATTAATCTATCAACAAAATGCAGAATAAGCTTGAAAAATAATGAGACCATTACTGAATGAGGCAGATGGCTTGGCAACCCTAAAAGACTAACATCAAACAAACATTCATTTGAGTCTTCATCTAGCTTCGCTAAATTAGTATGTGGATTCAAACATTTGTCTTTCGATATTTCTTTCCCGGTAATGGGAACTATGTGAGTAAGGACCACTAGCAAGAGGAGGAGGAAATGATAGCCAAAGAAAATGGCACTTATAAGTCATGCTGACATTAAGCCTTATGGGGGTATAATAGAAACTACTGGAGACCTTCCATCTATACCTCAAAGGCATAAGGACATATTTCAGTTCTTCCCTCATGTGTAATTATCCATAATTATCGCCCCACGTTTTTCAAACTTAGCCACCACATTCTTTGTGCATTGCAGTTGAATCTTTGCCATGCTATTGGTGGATTGATCTTTAATGATATACATACTCACAAACCTGAAAGATAGATTTTTACCCTCTATGAAAGTTCATAGAAGGGTGGGGATTGAAGGGAGAAAATCTCTTGCTAATCCCATACATAAAATGAGGGATACAGTCTTATTAAAAAAAACACAGACCTCAAAGAGTGTACTATTTAGGAATATCAGACCTTTGTCACCAAACCATACAAACTATACTGAAGGTGTGTGTGTGAAGACTCACTTAGATTTCCTACTCAAAAATTGAAATTTCAACACATTGAATATTTATAGGAGACCATAAAAGAAAATTAGCAGTTAAAAAAGGAAACCACCACAAAGGAAAGGATTTGCCATTCACTCTGGAAAAGTCCATGATAATCGCTCTTTTAAATGACTCACTATGAAAGCAAAAGATGTTCAAAATGCATCAACAGAATATGTGAGCAGGATTAAAGGCAAATTAAAAATACCGGCTTTATTCTCTTTGCAGGGCTGTCAGTCAAAAGTATTCCTGTGGTACTGGGGAAAAAATTACCTCTCCAGTCATCTCATAGAACTCATAACCCTAATGAGAAGAAATATGATGATTCGTAAGCATAAAATATTGACACATGATGTAAGGATGTCTTCAGTGAAATATTCAGTTAGACGAGAACTGAACTACTTGTAAAGGGAGAAAGACATTACAGCCTTTCTTCCCAGGATCCAACTTGGCTCTGTGTGCTAGAATCTAGGCCAAAAAACCTGAAAGACTCACCCAAGTGTATACATTATTGTCCGAGAGGAAAAATTACCTAGAAGGAAATATCCGAAAATGTTAACTATAGTAAATGCCCTTGCATGGGTCATGGGTAAATCATTATCAACTTTCTGCAGTTCCTATATTTTTTTGTAATGAGCATATACTAACTTTATAGTCAGAAAAAAAGACTTCGCATGTTTTCCCAAAAAATGGTAAGATAAATTATAGAGAAATTCTTTAAATTGTTTTTCATATTTGCCAATTAGGTAAATTAAGCTAGATTCTACCCTGAGGCTCTCACATGAAACACTCTTTTCCCAGTATCACTAAAACTGCTATTTCTATCTTTTAAAAACCCTATGAGCTATCAAAGAATTTGTTTCCTTATTTTAACTTGAGAAAATGTCTAAAACATCTTTTGCATATAGAGTTATTAGTCAAAGCCTAAAATTACAAAGGGTTTCTTGCTTTAGCTCTATTTCTTAGGGAACATGGAACCAATAAAGGAGGAGTTAATAGATAAAAGGTTTTTCCTCTAGATACCAATTGTGTAACATCGATTATAATGTAAAATTCAAGTGTATAGAAATTCACTTGACAGCTACTAAACAAGACAGCATGAACAAGAGTAATCTAATATATACTAATTTCAGCAGAGAAAATAAATGTTTATGGGAGGGGGAGTTTAAAGTGGCATTTAAATGTAAGTACTATTGTAAGTATTATTTCACTGTAAGTTCCCACTGCGCTTCATACAATGCTCGGCACACAGTAAATAGTCAAGTGGTTTAGTGGAAAGAACACTGGATTAGAAGTCAAGAGGCCTGGATTCTTGCTCCAGCTTCACTACTATGTAATTAGCTAACTTTTAATCTATCATTTTATCCATTTCCTCATCAGTAAAACAGGAACTGAATCAACCTTGCCTGCCTCGGGGGCCTGGGCAAAGATAATGAGAGAATGAATGAGAATGAATATTTTATTTAAATTATAAAGCATTTTTTGGTTGACTAATTTACCCCCTTTATATAATCCTGATATAAAAAGAAAAACATTGTTATAGAATTGTATCTCATCATCACTAAAATCCCCCAAGATCAACACTAATCAAATTCTACGTGCTTCTATCAGTAAATTTCAGGACGTGAAATGGTTGGGTATTAATAAAGCATCAAAGATATTTGAAGAGCTGTCTTCCAAGTTTTTTGAAATTCGTACTTAAGGTAATAAAATTCCCTCTTCTCAGAATCAAACTACAGTTGTTTAGGGTTTCGACAACTGGAATATCTCATAGGACCAAGCAAGGACTTTACTTCTTCTGCCAGATCCCCACTGCAGAAAGTTATGACCCCTCCTTTGCCTTGCAGAAGAGTGGTGCTGAAAAATCCTAAGTAATTCATTTTTATTTCTACCTAGAATGATAAAAGGACACTGGAAAGAGTTAAGAGTGACACAAGGAGACTGGAAATATTTATGGACCGATGGTCAGGTAGGCCAGTGGTGCCAAAGCCTTGAAAATACTCATAATACAACTAACCACACAAAGCTTATTATTTACTTTATTCCAGTGGGCAGCAGTTTTTTCTGTGAAGGGCCAGAGAGTAAGTATTTAAGGCCTTGCAGGCCACGTGGCAACTGTCGCAATTACTTAACTTGGGTATTGTACTATGTAAGCAGCCATAGGCAATGCATAAAGAAACATGTTCCAATAAATCTTTATGGATGTTGAAATTTGAATTTCATATAGTTTTCATATATTATGAAAATGTTCATATATTATGAAAAATTGTTCGATTTTTTCAATCATTTAAAAATGTAAAAACCATTCTAACTTGCAAACTGTAAAAAAAGAAGCCACAGCTGGATTTGATCCATGGACTGCAGTTTTCTGTCCCCTGTTTCACACAAAGAAATAGCATGAATTTAGGCCAGACTCCCCAGAAGTAGATCCTAAGACAAGAATCAGTGTACAAGTAATTTATTAAGGAAGACCTGTCATGTAAAAGCAAAGAGAGGAGGAAGAAGGAGGGAACAGGGAAGGAAGAGAAGCTGTAATTTAGCTGGCAAGATAGCCCCCAATCGTTCCCATCTCCTGGTATTGGTATCCCACACCTTTGTGTGATCCTCTCCCACAAGGTACCACGGTTGGTCTCTGTGTACAACAGAACACGACAGAGGTGATGGTATGTCATTTCCAAGATTAAGTTATTAAAAACTGCTGCTTTTGTCTTGGGCTCTGTTTCTCTCTCTCTCTCTAGCTCTAGAAGGATGTAGCTGTCATGTTTTGAAGACACTCAAGCAGCCTTATTTAAAAGCCCACATGGCAAAGAATTGAGGTCTCCAGCCAACAGCCATGTCAGTGAGCTTGGAAGCAGATTCTCTAGCTTCAGATGACTGTAGCCCCAGCTCAACTACCACTTCATGAGAGACTCTGAGCCAGAACCCCCCACCTAAGCCACTCCCAGATTCCTGACTCTCAGAAACTCTGTGAAAACATTTTTGTTGTTTTAAGATGCTACATTATGGAGTAATTTGTCACACAGTAATCAGAATTCCAAAGCCAAGCAAGGAGGTGGTCTCTGGCATAGTCGCACAGAGTGTCCCTTCGGCCTGATCCTGCAGGGGCGCTCTGGACTTTAAGTTCCCTCTCAGAGTTGCCCTGACAGAAGAGACAAAGGAGCTGGAGCTTTCCCATCAGGTAAGAGCCACCACAGGGGGAGCATAAATCCCCAGGCATTTCCATCTCTCTGCATGTGAGGGGAAAGTGGGGGCAGTCCGCAGAAAATGAGCCACAGGCGCTCATGGTTGGAAGTTAAATGTTTAAAAGATTTTTTTGAATCTAGATACAGCACTGACATTATTCACTACAGGCTTTTTTTTTTAATTGAGATCTCATTGACATAACATGTAAGTTTAAGGTATAGAACGTTGACTTGATACATTTATATATTACGATATGATTACCACAGTAGCATTAGCTAACACCTCTGTCATGTCACATAATTATCATTTCTTTTTTTGTGGTGGAAACAATTAAGATCTATTCTTAGCAACTTTGAAGTTTATAATACAGTATTTTCTATAATCACTATGCTGTGCATTAGATGTCCAGGACTTATTTATCTACTGGCTGTAAGTTTGCCCTCTAAACAACATCTCTCTAATTCTCCCAACCCCAGCCTCTGGCAACCACCATTCTACTCTCTGCTTTTACAAGTTCAGCTGTTTTAGATTCCACATATAAGTGAGATCATGCAGTATTTGTCTTTCCCTGACTTATCTCACTTAGCATAATGCAGTATAGGCCGTTTTCATGAATTTGTCAAATGCACCAATATATGTTTAAAGCTGAATTTGAGTGTACCGGTTTGCAATATATTGTAAGTGAATGAACTAACCTACAAGGCTCAGCATTCCAATTTCACATTCTGTACATGTCCCAAAGTCCAGGTGAACATTAAGAATGCTCACCAGGAAAATCAGGTATTGCTGCCTTTAGATAACCTAGCATGAAGAAATCAATAAAATCACTGTGCCAGTTATAGATGTTAAAATAAATGATGAAAAAAACAGTATGAAGCTCTTTGCATGGTCACAGATATCAACTTTCTCAGGTACAGTGTTTCAGCCTCTAAATTCCTGAGTAAACATAGGACAGTAGTATAAAGTTTATAATAAATTCTTCAAAAAAAATAGCATAGACTTAGCAGGGCTGGACAGCCAAGCCACAAAACTGCAAGTACATGACATAAGTAGGTCAAAGCTTTGGTCCCCATGATTCTGCAAAATTCTGGATGTTAAAGCACCAGTTCACATACCTAGACCACTGACATCCTTGTCCATCCTCAAACAGGTCTCTCCCTCTCTCTCCCTCTCTCTCCCTTTCTCTCTCCTTATCTCTCTCCTCTCCCCATCCTCCCACCCCCCCCACACACAGACTATGCCAGTCATTTTCTATTTACCCTCAGATCCATTTCTTGTATTTGCCCTGCTGTACTCTATATATCACAGAGAGGCTGACCCTGCAGGCTAATATCTGCAATCAACTGGTTTCCGACTTGGTTCAGCCAGTGGGAGGCACAGGCAGAAGACTGGAAGGTAGGAGAAAGGGAGAAGCCAGGGTGCTTCTCCCCAACTCACTTTGCTACAGGGCAGCAACTGTCTTCACAGCTCCAGCTCATTGTAAAACCCTGTCATGTGGGGTGTCATGTGGGGTCTCTGGTCCCGCTCCCTGCATAAGAACGCAGGATATGGTGAGGCCAAAAAGGAACACCCACGGAGCCATAAATAGGGGAGTCACACCGCTATATTCTCGCTGGCGGCTGGGTTGGACACACAGGAAGCAGGAGCCACACGATCCGCAATCTGCTGTCCACTTTTCTGTCAAACGATCCTACTTGCTAACTGCAATCCGCGCTGGCTAGCTTAGCCATGGCAGTTGTATCAGTGGCTAATGGCTAACCAGTAACAGCTGATGGCCAACTAGTCACAGCTGATGGCCATCTAATACCCGAGCCAGCACCTCTCCACGTGGAAGTTGAGTGCCTGGAAACTGCTCTCTGGGACTCTGTCCCCACAACTCCTTCCCTCCTAGCTCCTGCCAGGGGACCTCAACTTCTGTTCTCTGATCACACTCCCAATTCCTGTTGCCCTTCAGCCAACGGGTGGCTGCGGCTTCCTAATGCTGCTAATATCTGCATTGCCTCACAATCCCCTATTTGGCTTCTCTGCTCTTCCACCTCCTGTGTAAGCAATTCCCCATACTGATTTCCCTCCATTTGAAATATCTGGGGTGGTTTCTGTTTTCCTGACTGAACCCTCATCCTCATATTGGGTATGTCTGGACTCAAATGTGAATTTCAACACTAGTATGTAGGTTTAAACAGCCAAAGTATTCTTATTAATTCAGTATCTGTAGAACAAGGGAGCAACAATCTGTTTTTGAGCCCCAACTCTGTGCCTGCTATTATGCCAGATACAACAACTGGGAGCTTATCAGAGACTTTAAGGATCACACACATTACCCAAAAAGCTGTTGAGAATAACTCACTTTGGTGGTACCAGTTGAGGTCTCCCAGGTCTGCTTCCTAGGCCTCCTGGAAACTGTAGCTTTCCTGACTGTCGTCCTCAGTTTCTCAATATTCATCTAAGCTCTTATTCCAATGTTAAACCACTTTATTTCCAAATTATTTAGAATGGCTCAGTTTTATTGACTGTCATGTGGGGAGGTCGGCGGGGTCTCTGGTTCCGCTCCCCACATAAGAACGCAGGACATGGTGAGGCCAAAAGGGAACACCCACGGAGCCATAGAAAAGGGAGTCAAACCAATATATTCTCACCGGCGGCATCTGCCTCTCTGCAATCCATTCTGGCTAGCCCCCATTCCTTCTGCTAGCGTAGCCACAGCAGTTATATTAGTGGCCAATGGCTTACGGGTTACAGCTGACGGCCAACTAGCCACAGCTGATGGCCATCTGATCACAGTTGATGGCCATTTACTACCCGAGCCAGCACCTTTCTATGTGAGGTCGAGAGCCTGGAAACTGCTTTTTGGGGCTTTGTCCCCACACTAACCCCTGACCAATACACCATATAAGTGCATTTTAAGTGCACTATATCAAAACTTAGTCAGTCTGCCATCTGAAATTTAAGTTGTCTTTATATGACATTCCTTCTTCTCGCAAATATTGAAGCATATACTATAAATTGTCCAGCTCAATCTCATTCCAACGCTTTCTACTTGTCTTCTTTTACTGTAAAGTCAGGACAGCTGAAAGCTCACCTTCTCAGGCTCCCTGACGCCTAGGGGTGGCCATGTGACTCAGTTCCAACGACGCATATGCGGTCAGAAAATTACATTCGCGAACTCATCCTAGAAAAAGTGCTACGTACCTCATTGCTGAATATCACTATGGTCACCTTTGAGGCACTCCCCTTGGGAAGGTATGCACCCACGCCAGCGCCTAGTCCACCCTTGAAAGCAGTTTTGGAACTCTTTTTCTGGAATGGCCATCAGAGCTGTCGTCCTATGTCCTGAATGTCATCAAAATGTTTTCCTTTCAATATTTCCTTTATCTTCAGGTAAAGAAAGAAGTCATTGGGGGCCAGATCAGGTGAGTAGGGAGGGTGTTCCAATACAGTTATTTGTTTACTGGCTAAAAACTCCCTCACAGACAGCGCCGTGTGAGCTGGTGCATTGTCGTGATGCAAGAGCCATGAATTGTGGGCCAAAAGTTCAGGTCGTCTAACTTTTTCTCGCAGCCTTTTCAGCACTTCCTAATAGCAAACTTGGTTAACTGTTTGTCCAGTTGGTACAAATTCATAATGAATAATCCCTCTGATATCAAAAAAAAAGTTAGCAACATCATTGCAACAAGTTCATGAACTTAATTGCCACACCTCACAATTAAAGTCCACTGGTGCTTCTTTCCCCTGCCCCTTCTTGTCTGGATTTTACATGGTACTCAAAGGGGAGCAGCCACTGGTTATAATAGTACAACTGGAAGAGAGGAAGAATTTATTCCTTGATGGTATCCCTCAAGCTTCATTCTCCTGACTTTTGAAACATTAGACAATCCCATTAATTTTCTAAACCACTGTTTGACAGCTTTTCTGGGATTTTCTGCCAAATGCAATCCCTAACTGATACAATTATGCATAGAGAAGAAACTGTGCTTTTTTTTTTTTAAATCAGATTAGCTTAAATTTATTGAGTCTCCAAATACACTCCCTGCTGGGTAAAAGCTGTGTGTGTCTTCTAATTTTTCCATTGTAATCATTATTTAGAACAATGAGTCTTTACCAAGCATGAAAATAACTTTCTTTGCAGTTGGAGTTTACTTTACAAAACAGACATGTTGCTTGTAAAGTCAACTGAAAATTCAATTATATTTTAATGTATACCAGAAAAAGTTACTATTTAAAGTAAACTGATGCAGAACATTTTTATAACGGAAAGACTGTTTTAATTTATTTTAAATCTAAATGTTCAAATATCAGATTAACTTAATGTGGGAACTGAATATATGGCTCTATTTTATAGGTTTATATTGAGCTAAGAATTAAATAGAAATATGTTTTTTCATAAAGGAATATCACAGAGGTAGGTATATAAGGTCTGACAATTAAGTTCGTGAACTCGTCCTAGAAAAAGTGCTACACACCTCATTGCTGAATATCACTATGGTCACCTTCAAAGTACTCCCCTTGGGAAGCTATGCACCGATGCCAGAGCCTAGCACACCCTTCAAAGCAATTTTGGAACTCTTTTTCTAGAATGGCCATCAGAGCTGTCATCATATTACCCTTAATGTCCTGAATATCATCAAAATGTCTTCCTTTCAATATTTCCTTTATCTTTGGGTAAAGAAAGAAGTCATTGGGGGCCAGGTCAGCTGAGTAGGGAGGGTGTTCCAATACAGTTATTTGTTTACTGGCTAAAACCTCCCTCACAGACAGTGCCGTGTAAGCTGGTGCATTGTCATGATGCAAGAGCCATGAATTGTTGGTGAAAAGTTCAGGCCATCTAATTTTTTCAAGCAGTCTTACCAGCACTTCCAAATAATAAACCTGGTTAACTGTTTTCCAGTTGGTACAAATTCATAATGAATAATCCCTCTGACATCAAAAATGGTTAGCAACATCGTTGTAACAAGTTCACAAACTTAAGTGTCAGACCTTGTACGTGGAGGTGTCCAAAGTCTATAGCAGGATGGATTTTCCTACCTGAGAGTCTTCTCAAGCTAAGAATCAGATGTCTTGTGCTGCAAGATGCCCCCAAGTGTCATCGGGGCGCAACGATTTCTCCTTCCCCTTTGGTTTTGCTATCTCAATGATTGCAGCCCACAGAACACGTAGGAACAGTGCTGTTGGTATCTCAGAAAGAGTTCTTCTTTGATCCTCCCTCTCCCACTTTCTGGGCATTTGTCTCTCTTCTTGATAAACCAGCAACCTGCTCCTTGATAACATCTTTTATACTGAAGACTTTGCCCAAATGATATGTATACTGTCTTACTAACAGGAAGTTCTTCTCCATCAGGCCTTACAGGAGAAAAGAGAAAAGAAGGAAAAACTAAACCAAAAGTACACAGTGATTTCTTGTAATACAAGGCTGTGGCCCAGTTCCCACTGTTTCACACTTAGACCACTGTCAGATTTTTCAGCTGGTCTTCTTAAATCCAAAGTCTTCCATTCATTATTTTAACCATCATATCATTCTCAAATGAGTCTTATCTGAAATGCTGGATTTGTCAAGATCAGTTTTGTTTAAAAGTATTCTGCAGTTCCCTGTGATCTACCACACCAAACTTCAACCCTTCTATCTGGTTTTCAAAGCTCTTAATGTCATTCCTCCTTCTGACCTAATCACATTTATTTCCCAGTCCAGACAAATATACATCGGTTTCTCTCATATCATTTTGTATGCTTTGGGTTGCCAATAAAAAAGAAAATCCACACACTTCCAGTGGCTGTATTACTGAAGAAGTCTGGAGAGACGTAAGCTGCAGGATTGATTAACTGAGTGTCTTCACAACATCATCAAGTACCCTGTTGCTTCCCCTCTTCTCCAACATCCCAGGCCCAACAGCCCATCCTCAGCAGGGAGTTTGTTCTCAGTATTACTCTCCTGTGCTCAAGGCATCACAGGCGACAATGTCCAGTGCAAGAAGTGAAGGCATTTCTGCTTCTTGTTCTCTTCTCAACAAGAAGAGCTTTCCCAGAAATCCCCACAATGTCCCCTCATAACTCCCTGGCTACTGTATCGCATGCCCATGCCCAAAGTTGGTAAGAGGAGAGGGACTACCATGACTGTATAAAGAAGGGCAGACACCTGAAAAATTGGTCTTTTCCAATCAAGAAGGGGGAATGGCTCTAGGACAGGCCACCACAATATCTGGAATATCTCAGCATATTCTTATCCTCATTGCAATGTTTATGCCTTTGTTCTTGCTGTCAACATCTAATGCCCTCCTGCTTCCTTTTTAGTTATACAAATGCTTTCCATTCCTGAAGATCATAGAGATTTAAGAAAGAGAGCTCGACACTGATAGGTCAAATAGCCAAGGTCACATAGCCAGAAAAAGGTCAAACTTGGATTAAAACTCAGAACTTTCTAGCCCCAGATCATGTGCGCCCTTTCTACCATCTAAGGCCCACTTCTGTAAAATGTTGACATAATATTTTCTCAATTTTGCTTCAAGATGACAACTTGATCCCATGCAATTAACTTCTTTCTCTCCAAAATTCCCAATATAATAACAAAGAAATAAAAAATATAGGGAAATATATATCAACCCTGGGAAACTTGGAAGGTTAGCATGTTGTATAGATGGGAATGGATTAAGGGAAGAATTTACCAGTGGTCCAACACATTGGGAGTAATGGATGGGATTTCACAGAAGCTCCCAAGATCAGAGCAGCTCAAAGTAGAAATAGGAAAGCTATGGGCCACATGGGAGAGAGAAAACTCAAACATTTCCAGAAGTATACAAGTACTTGTATATGCAGCAGAGAGGGACCGGTGGACATCACTGCCAGGCTCATCTTGGTGAGACAAAGTTGCTCAGAAGCAAGGGCATTGCCTCAGCAGACTGCTAACAAGGACAATTGTGATCTTGGAAGATGTGGGACAGGACCCATCATTTGCTACAACAAACATGGAAGAGAAAATACTTGGCCCAGCAGTTTGCTTCTCTGTCCCATGTGTGTCTCCTTTATTAAACACTCTATTCCTTCGAGTCAAATGAAGGAATATTTTTCATTTGTAAAATAATAGAAAATAAAAACTTTCCCTTGTGTCTTGGATAAAAATATTTAAACTGGAACCCACAGAGTCTCTGACATATCAATTCCAGTAATGGCTAGGCATAGCTATCAGAAAGAAGAAATAGAAAAACTTACTGGGTGAAGAGAGAAAATCAAGAGTTCAAAATATAAAGACCCTCTAAGGATTCAGAACAGAAAAGTTTTAAGGGATTTCTTTTGCAAAGTAAAGAAGAACAATATAAAAATCAGTGATTTGGATTTATAATAAAATTTGAAATGACGTTTCATTTCTAAAAAGAGAACCACCTAAGGTCAGGAAAGATTGCTTCCAGTATATTCAGAAAAAAATATACTGGAGCTAGGGGGCCTACTGCAGAAAACTAAACTAGAGAATTAGAATGAGTTTTAGACATTTTCCCCAAACTCATAGGAAACTGATAAAAAGATAAATGTCATGGGAAAATCAAGGTAGGGGACATGGAGGATGAATTTGGGTAACTACATATCTCAACTGTAAAACATCAGCTGGCCCATTGCTCCTTGGAGATGTATGTGTATTTGACTTGACCCTGCTATTTCCACAAACCAAGAAAGTCGAATGAAATCCCTTCAATTTCTGCTCCCTAGGAGTTTAAACTCACATGGCTTTTCTGGCACCAATTTCCATATTTTGTCTCTATGTCTTGACACATCAAAATAGACAGGATTCAATTATTTTACCAGCTCCCACCAGAAGTCCACTCAGTAGAAGGTTAGTATATTTGAGACTCATGGTTATCTATTTTTTCAATGCCTTCTTCCCCTTTTTCCTTCTCCCATCTGTTCCTTACCCCTTCCCTTCAAAATTGCCCTCATTCATTCAGTCAGTAAACATCCATTATGCTGGCATTATAACAGTGCCCAAGACAGGCAAATCCCTGACCTCATGGATCTTACATTCTAGTGGAGGAATCAGAAAACAACAAACAGATACATAATGTCAGGTAGTGTATTAGTTGTCAGGGCTACCGTAACAAATGACCACAGTCTGGATGGTTTATAACAACAGAAATTTATTCTTTCAGTTCTGGAGGCTAAAAGTCTGAAATCAAGGTGTTGCCAAGGCCATAATCCCTCTTGCCTCTTCTAGCTTTTGGTGGTGGCCAGAAATTCTTGGCACTCCATACCTTGTGATAGCATAACTACAATCTCTGCCTCCATCTTCATATGGCCTTATTCCCTGTATGCCTCCTCTGTGTTTCTGTGTCACTTTCTCTTTAGAAGGACACCAGTCATTGTATTTAAGGCCTACCCTCATCCAGTATGGCCTCGTTTTGGCCTACCCTAATTATGGCCTACCCTAATCCAGTATGGCCTGCAAATGTCCTATTACCAAATAAGGTCACATTCACAGGGACCAGAGGTTAGGATTTTTATATGGACTGATTTGTGTCCCCCCAAAACTCATATGTTGAAGTAATCCCCAGTACCTCAGAATATGATTGTATTTGGAGATAGGTCCTTTAAAGAGGCAATTAAGGTTAAACAAGGTCATTGGGGAAGGCAGTAATCCAATATGACTTATAAGAAGAGATTACAGGTGGCTGGATGGCTCAGTTGGTTAGAGCATAAGCTCTTAACAACAAGGTTGCCGGTTCAATTCCCACATGGGATGGTGGACTGTGCCCCCTGCAACTAATATTGAAAATGGCAACTGGACTTGGAGCTGAGCTGTGCCCTCCACAACTAGATTGATGGACAACGACTTGACTTGGAGCTGATGTGCCCTAGAAAAACACACTGTTCTCCAATATTCCCCAATAATTTTTTTTTAAAAGAAAGAAGAGATTAGGACATAGACATGTATAGGGGAAGACCATGGGAAGAAAGAGAAGATGGCCATTGACAAGTCAAGGAAAAAGTTGTCAGAAGAAACTAACCCTGCCTACACCTTGATCTTTGACTTCTAGACGCCAGAACTATGAAAAAATAAATTTTTGTTGTTTAAGCCACCCAGTCTGTGGTATTTAGCAAACTAACACCGATTTCAAAATATCTTTTGGGGGATACAGTTCAACCCACAATAGGTGGTGATAAGTGCTATGAAAACCAATAAACAAAAGGAAGAGGATAGTGGGAGGGAAGAGGTAGACAGAGGAATTTGGTTCTCCCCGTCTCTAATTCCAAACTTGCTTACCCAAAACTATTAAGGTGTGGAACAGAACAAAGAGATCTTTCTATAACTGGATCTACTTTCCTTGGAATGTAACAGGGAAAAAAATAGCAGAAAGTTCTGTTACATTAAGTAATTACTGAGCACTTATTGTCAGGCACTGTGCCAAATTTTAATTGCATAATCTCATTTGATCCTTATAACAACTCTATGCATTGAGTACTATTATTTTCTCCATTTTACAGATGAGAAAACAGAGGCTTAAGAGGGTCAAATGGCTTACCCAAGTCCAAATAGCTAGAACCTAGGCCCTCTAACCCCAAAGTCCCCTTCTCAATCACTATGCACACCAGCTCCTCTTTATGTATAGGTTATAAATGAGGACTTGGTATATAGAACTACTCTTCGGCATCAAGAATTTCTTTCAAATGTAAGAGTTCTGTGTAACTGCATATCAGATATATGTATGACTTAGCATAGTTTCCCGTTTTCTGTTTTCAACTATGAAATAAATTAATGAAAATACTTGGTGTTCCTTCTTATATTACACATTAATGTCTTTTAGCCATGGAGAGAGACCCAAGGGCTCATGTATTCTCAAAGTCAAAGTCAGGGCTTCTCCAAAGCCAAGCTCTTTCCAGATACTTTGCCCTCCTGTGACACAGCGATCCCAGACACAAGTCCTCACCACACTCTAAACTCACTGCCGAGCTATCGCTGGAGAAGGCAGATAACTTCAAAGAAAAGATTTCAATAATCAACCCCATGTCCCCAAAATCCATTTACTAAGCAGTTTAGACTAAAAAAGAAACCCTAAAGATGCAGCTGTCTTAGGGGATTCTTCAGTTGATTGCACGACTGTGCTACTGAAGAGGGCTAAAGCAGACCAGACAACACTAAAATCCCGGACTTTGCGGGTATCCTTCAGGAAACACAAAGTTGGGCCCTCTAAAGAAGACAGTCACTCCAGAAATGAGACAAAACAGAAATCCTATACCAAAGACATAGAAAATGGTCCCACCACCGTGAAAAAAAAAACAGGAGTTCTCATGAAAGCAAAGGGAAAGGAAAATACAGGCAGAGAAGCTCATGGAATGAAGTGATGGAGCACCAGTCAGTTTCCAACTGGAGAAGGGGAGGAGAGCCCTCCATTCCCAACACTTCCCACTGAGCAACATTTATAGCTATTACTTTCTTGCTGTTTATGGCAAGTCTTTATAGATGTCTTGAGAATACAACCAATATAGAAAAGGGCCTGTTGTTTTGGCTTTCTTACCGCTAAGCTATTGATATTTGAGGAGAGTAACTGAACTTCTTGGTACTAACTTATTTTCTCTGTGAACTAGTATCCCCTGAAGAGAAGTGAGTTTTCAGGACATACACGAAAGTAACTGTAAATCCAGTGCCTAAATAGTGTTTGTTGTTTATCAGCCTCTGAGGGAGAAGGAGGCAGCCTAGCTGTAAAGCATTTCCTCTAGTTTAAATTTGTCCTTGCCTCGTCTTACACACATGAATGCACATCTTGCAAGTTGGCATTTTTTTTAAGAATGAGGACAAAGTGGGGGCGGGTTATTTTTGCAAACTAGTAAGTGACATTTCTCCAAGAGATGCATTGAAAAGTTGCTTCATCCCACACAGTTCAGCTGTTATTCTCAGGTTGTTGAAATAATGAACAATATTAAGTAACAGAGTCAAAATCAGCCACTAAGTCTCACAACCACACATTTGGTCCCATGCAAATTACAGCCTCATTCAGAATGAGGTGTTCCTTTCAGCTAGGGCCCCCACCCTCTAGCACAGTGTCCCCCTATCAGCACTATCAGGTTATTAGGGCAGCTGGGAAAAGCATGTGTCAGTGTTCCCCCCAGCATATTCCATCAGTGGAGAAAAATTAGTCTCAGTCTTATATCTCTGATGTTTTCTTTCATGCCTCAGGTGCAAAGTGGCCAGTGTCTGAGTTAACAAAACAGCATTTCTGACAGACTACACTTTTCATCCAGACAGACCACTATTAAGAGTCCCACCCTCCTTCTGGCCACGTGATCAGTTCTCTGTGAGTTTACTCACAGAGAGCTTCCTGCGTTCACTCAGCATCTGTATCTTAAGTGCTTGTTATGTGGCAGGCCCCGTGCTATAGTTTAGGGCTAACTAGGCTATCATCACCCCTAATTATGTGTTCCCTGAACCTCAAAGAGCTGACCTTTCAGTAGGAGGGATGGCCAGTTGGACAAGCAACTACAACAACGTGGACTGTGGTGAACAAGACTAGAGTGGTCATCAAAGCATATACCCAGCCAGGGCAGCTAACCTCTTCTCCCTAACCACAGAGGAGCCTTTCTTAGAGGAAGTGCTTCTAAATTGAGACCTGAAGAATGAGTAGTAATCATCAGATGAAGGTGGCAGGAAGAATGGTCCGTGCAGAGGTAATGACATAGGTGAAAGTTCAGAGGAGGAATGCAAGTAGCTTGCAGTCATTTAAAAAAGTTCACTGGGTCTGAAGCATGCTGTTAAAAGGAGCCATGGATTACTATGGTTCCTTGAATAACTCATTCTCCTACTCTCTATAGTGTTTGTTTCCTCCAACTTCAGAATGTCTCCTAATCCAACACTCATTACCTCCCCCTTAACTCTCAGAACATGGTATCACTTACAATTCTATAGACAAAATAGAGGCCACCAGACAGGAACTCCCTCAACTTTCTCTTACCAAACATGGAAACCTACATATTTCTGTGCCCATTCTGAGTATTTCCCCCAACCTGACCTTTTACAGTTAGGTTGAGACATGTTTCCTCTGTAAGTAAGGCCAATTCCTTGATACTTTGGGTCCCATTTTCTTCTGTCCCTCCCTAGAAACTTATTTTTCCATGATTCCTTCTTTCTTTTATATATTCAACCAAATAGACCATTCCTATCAGTTTTTAAACATGCTCAAGTTTCTCTCATTAAAAAAAATACAAAAACAAAAACCTCCTTCTATCCCATATCCTTCAAGTAAATAGGGACCTATCTCCATCTTCTGCTTCATAGCAAAAATTCTCCCAAGAGTTGTCTATACTTGTGATCTCCATCTGTTCACCTCTTAAGCATTTTCCAATTCATTCTAACCTGGTTACTACATCTCCACTCCACTATGTGGCTTATACGAAAGTCACAAATGATATCCATGGTGCTAAACCCAAAGGGGACATTTTTCAGTCTTCATCCTTTTTGATGTCTCAAGAACATATGACATTGTGATCAATTTTTTTTTTTTAATACTCTCTATCCTTGGCTTCCACAACACACTCCTTTTGCCTGTTTCCTCTTACATTTCTATTCATTCCTTCTAAGTCTCCTTTTCATAGTTTATCCTCTATCAAGCCATTAAATGTCTAACTTCTTCAAGATGTGGTCTGGGGCTCTCCTCGTTTCTTCCCAGTGTTCTCTATATGATATCATAACCATGACTTTTATTACCATCTTTATGTAAATAATTCATAAATTTATTATCTCCAGCCCAAAGCTCTCTGGTAGGTTCCAAAATTGTGTATACATACATCTGCCTACTTGACATTTCACTTAGTTATCTCAAATGTACCTCAAACCCTACATTTCCAAAAATGAACTCATAACTTCCCATGCCCTTCCTTCTACAAACAAACACACACTCAAATATGTTCTTCTTCAAGCATTTACTCAGCAAATGGTTCCACCATCTATCCATTTTCTAAACCAGAATTAGTGAAATTATCTTTTACATTTCCCCTTCAATCCCTGCTTCCAACTTATTACTGAATCCAATTAATTCTGCCTCGAACATGTCTCTTGAAACTATACCTTTCTCATTATTTCAGTTGCTACCTTCCTAATCCAAGCTATTGCCATCTGTTAACTAGACTATTATAGTGATCTACACATTAACCTCACTGCATCCCTTGCTCCATAGATTTATCTTTTCTAAACACAAATCAGAACTTCCAGTGCTGGCCAAGTTGAAAAATGCCCACTACGCTCTCTCTCTCCGAATGATTACAACTAAATACTTGTAATACAGTGATTAAAACTAAATACTCTGGATACAAAAGGCAACTTCTTGAGGACTCTGCAAAGTAAACAACAGCAAGAAAGTTTGGGAGATAAGTCAAAATTTAAAGAAGAAACCCATATGATAGTGAGTTTCCACATATTTTTCCCTCTCACCTTCCCCAGCTTTGACACAAAGTTACAAAACCGTATAGTGGATGCAGGCAGTGAGACCTCTGAAAGAAACCCCATATTCCTGACCAGAGGACCAGGAAAAAGGGAGCTTTCAACTGGGAAAGAATAGGAGAATTCTTATATGTTTTTTTCTCTCTTTGCTTTTCTCTATGGAGGACCTCAATCATGGAACTATGTGTTGGCATTATAGATAGCCAAAACTCCAACAGAAACTCTGTTTTTCTAGACTGAAGAATTAGAAAAAGAGGGGAAACTCTCTCTCTCTCTCTCTCTCTCTCTCTCTCTCTCTCTCTCTCTCTCCCCCTCCCTCCCTCTCCACTTGTCTCATGGCAGTTTCAGTCATACAGAAACATATGGTAGCAACACAGGAAATTAAAACTTCAAGAGTAATGCTGACTTTCTGGGCAAATGACCAGAAAGATGGGCCTCTGAGATCCTCAGAGTATGGAAAGGATCATAGAAAGAAAAGAGCTAGAGAAAAGGATTCAAAGCACCTAGGATGTGGAAGACTTGAATAACATTATCTATTAACTTGATCTAATTGACATTTATAAAGCACTCTAGCCCAAAACAGTAGATACTACTGTATACCTATTAGAAGAGTTAAAATGAAAAGTCCTTCGATATTGGTTTTGGCAATATTTTTTTTGATATGACACCACAGTACAAGGAATAAAAGCAAAAGTAAACAAGTGGGACTACATCACAACTAAAAAGCTCTGCACAGCAAAAGAAACATCGACAAAATAGAGGCAACCTATGGAATGAGAGAACATATTTCCAAACCAAATGTCAGATAAGGGGTTAATATCCTAAATACATAAAGAACTCATACAACTCAATAGCAAATTGACATAATCCATTTAAAATATGGGCAGAGGACCTGAATAGACATTTTTCCAAAGAATGCATACAAATGCCCAACAGACTTATGAAAAGATGCTCAACATTACTAATCATCAGGGAAATGCGAATCAAAATTACAATGAGATATCACGTCACACTTGTCAAAATGGCTATTATCAAAAACTCAGCAAATAACAAATGTTGGCAAGGATGTAGAGAAAAGGGAACCCTTGTTGTTGGGACTTGTTGAGGGGAATGTAAACTGGTGTGGCCACAAACTACCAATTCCATTTCTGGGTATTTATCCAAAGAAAATGGAAACACTAATTTGAAAAGATATATACACCCCTATGTTCACTGCAGCATAATTTAAAATAGCCAAGATATGGAAGCAACCTAGGTGTCCAATAGACTAATAGATAAAGAAGATGTAAGATATATATATTATATTATATTTATATATATTATATCAGTGTAACATTACATCAGTGTAATTTTAATACTTTTTTCATTTCTTAAAATGTGTATATACATTTTTTGGCACCCTCTGTGTGTGTGTATATGTGAGATATATATACATATATATATGTATATATATGTGTGTATATATATATATATATAATCACACAATGGAAAATTACTGGGCAATAAAAAAGAATGAAATCTTGCTATTTGTGACAACATGGATGGATCTAGAGAATATTACGGTAAGTGAAATAAGTCAGACAGAGAAAGACAAATGCCATATGATTTCACTTATATGTGGAATCTTAAAAAAAAACACAAATAAAACAGAAACAGGCTCATACTGTAGATACAAAGAACAAACTGATGGTTGCTAGACAGATGGGGGTTAGCGGGATGGGTAAAGAAGGTGAAGGGAATAAGAGGTACAAACTTCCAGTTCTAAAATAAATAAACCATGAGGGTGTAGCGTACAGCACCAGGAATATAAACAATAAGAACATAATAATAACTTTGCACAGTGATCGAGGGCTACTAAACTTATCAGGGTGATCACATTGTAAGGCATATATGTATTGAATCAATATGTTGTACACCTGAAATATAATATTGTATGCCAACTATACTTTAATAAAAAATTTTAAGTAAACTTTTAATCTAACCATAAGAAATGACGAGAAGACAGAAATCCTAACAGTAAAAATTCTAGTGAGCCAATCCCTAGAAAGATGGGTCCCTTTTACTGTATTTCCTTGGTTACCACTGAAAATTGGTGAAAGACATTTGGTAACAGTCAGGTTTAATGGAAAAGATGTGACAAGACTGAACTTACCTCAGATAGAGTTAGACAGATACTGTCAATTTCATAGTTCTACCCTTCCCAATTTGTACATTTCACCAATGCACAAATGACTTAAAGATGCATCAAAATTTGGCTTCCATATTGCACTCCCATAAATGCTAGACAACTATAAATTAATACAGATTATCACCTCATCTGGTTTTCTAATATTGCTCTCCTAAGGCATTTTAGAGGGTCAGTGATTTTTCAATTCCTTAAATCATTCCTGCCAACACAATAAATTGCTAGAAGCCTAAATCTGCCATGTTTCTGTCCTTGATGAATATGTAAATCTTTCCAAACATATTGATTTTATCCTTGTAAAAGCAGAGCGTACTGTCCGGCATTTTGTAAGGTTCTAAGTCACACTGTGTGACAGGAATTTTAAAGAGAGATGCCACTGCTTTGCCCATCATTATCATCTCTCCCTTCTGAAGGGAGAAATGAAATGGTCCTGGACAGTGTACCAGATCACACCTTGGAATACAGCAAAGGTACTGGCCATTCTTTTAAGAAGACTTTATGATTAAGAGCCCACGTGACACACAGCACTGTGATACTGTGGACAACTGAACTGCTGAATTTGGAGGCAGAATTGAAGGTTGATTAGTGTCTGTTTCCTCTTTGGATAAAGAAAGGTGATACTAAGGTGTTCTTTTTCCTGCCTTTCCCAGAAAGATGAAAGAAAAGGCAGCATAGTTAACAACTCTCCCAGCTCCATTACTCCTGACCTAGTGTCTGAGAGAGGTAAATGATTTCACTGATTAGAAAATGAATCTTGAAAATGCAAGAGCTGCACAGAATAGTGGCTCAGAATTGCACAGGTATTTGAATGAATGGTGGAGCATAAATTCATTTAAAATTACCCCTTGTGAAAATGTACTATTAAAGATGTGTGTTTTGGTCCAATGATCATCATTGATAATATCATTAAATACTCTTTCATGGTACTAAATTCAAGAATAGTCTGGATACTTAAATATGCATATTTTTTAAAATTAGAAATCTAGCTCAATTCACACAAATCCATAGGGATAGGTATGCCTTATTTCTACAAATGAGCCCCTTTTTTTGGTTGAGGAAGTTGTATCTTAATAATATAACGAAATTGAAGAAAAGCTGTAAGAGTGAAATGTTGATAGTGATGCCCATACTGACATTTCTATAATATATTGGCTGTAATAATATGGGGAATTAGCTGCTCCCTGGGTATAAGGTAGATACTGTGAGAGGTGCATTAACTTGTTCAGTCTACTAGTGTACCATTTAGTAAATTGTAGCTCCAGGGCATTAAGTAACATCATAATGGTCAGCAACAAAGTTAGGAAAATGGGAAATGCATTAGCTTCTGTGCTGAGAGTACTTCACTCACCTCATAAAATCTGGCCCAATGTGCTGAGAATTAATAATTTGGTACACAAAATCTGTGCATATATACCTTTTTGCTGTACTGAGACAAATATTCCCTTTAGTAGACATTTCCACATATAACACCTAGGAAAGACATTGGACCACAAATGTTGAACAAAAGATAGTTCAAATTAATGGATATTGTTTCTATTCTGTCTCTATCAGTGATCCCCTCTTCGTCTTCCCTCCTTTGTGGAGGAAGCTACAGCTTAGTTCCTCAGGATTCTTTCCTCATTCAGTGAGGACTTAACCCTAAATGATGAACCAGGTACAAACATAAACCAACAAAGCCACAAAGAAAATTCAGGAGGATACCAGCAGCAGTCGTGCTGCTTGCCTTAATTAAAATGATTACGTGTACACTGAGACAGATACCAGGTCACAGTTATTTCATGGTTTACCGATGAATGTCAAATAAATATAAAACAAAGATGAAATACAGCTCAGGTGAATAAAAAAGAAGATAGAGAGGAGTAAGATTGCAAATAAGAAATACATTTGTAACAGTCTTGATACTGAAGTTATATGGGTGTTCTAAATTAGGGGTTCAGATGAGAAAACCAAGACTAGCAATGGAGCTATAGAGTCAGAATTCTAATGCAAGATGGAGCCTCAGGGAGCCCCATTTTCAATCCTATCATTCATCAAATGAGGAAGCTGAGGCCCAAAAGGGCAGAACAACTTGTTCAAAGTCATATGGATTATCAGTTAGATTGATACAGTGATAAGACTAGAAACCCATATTAGTTTTGTCTTTTCCTCTTTAGCATTAAACAATGGTAATGAAATGCATAAAGTGAGGAAATTGGTTCCTGGTCCTAGAGAAGTTGAGCTGTTCTTCTGATAGAGTTTGAAGAACCTCATCTCCTTCAAGGGCTTTTTTGCTTTGTCCCATACGAGAAAAAGCAAAAAACAAAAAGCAAAAGAACAACAAAAAAATGTGCATAACATCTCGATATACACATTATCTTTAAAACACAATTCCCGTGTACTAGTAAATTCCCTGAAACGAACTCAACTGCTGTATGAGACAATGCCATTTTATGGCTTTGTTGCTATTCTGTGTATTTAGCCCAGGAAAACAAACAATACTGTTATGTGAACAGAGCCACCAGATTGCATTATTTAATACTCCTAATAGACGAGAGTCATTTTTGAAAGTGGCATCTGGCCAAGACTACAGGTCTCAAAGAATGTCTCAACTGTGCTCAATCACTGTGTCTCCCTCTATTAAAAAACCGTATTGAGATTTCTAGAACCCACAGCAATCAATCTGCTTGATTAATGAAATTTTTTTAAGCTTTTGTTTTCCTGGCACTGGCTCTCAAAAAAATTAGATGCTCATTTCCTCCTCCATTTGTGCTTGCTAGGAAACAGAGAGAGAATTTGGTGATAAATATTTATTATCTTCCAATTCCTGTCTCCCTTATGGTGAGGTTATTGCTTTATTCAGTTCCAGGGCTAAGAAAAATGTCTGCCGTGTCATTAATAATAAACAAAGCTGGAGTATGTGTGCAATAATGAATTAAGCTCATCCCAGCCCATCTGTGCATCACCATTCACAGGAATCTTGTCAAATGAAGGTTCTGCAGAATCCACAGGTTCTTGGTCCTCTCATTATGGAAGTACTCTGTGGGAGGAGGTCAGTTAAGTTGAAAAAATATTATTATACAAAGTAAGCAACCTCTTTTCCCAAAGAAGTATCTGGCAATGGAGCAAACTTCTACCTATTGTTGCCCCAGGGTTGAGGAAGGAAAAAGGGAAAAATCACCAAGGCTCATTTGATCTTGGAGAATCAACAGAGCAGCCTTGCTATGGAAATGAAGCAGCCGAAGAGGGGCATGGATCAGTCTGGGCTTGTTCACTTTTTCCATCTCTTGACCAATTTAAAATGGTTCCCTCAATGTGCTGCTGAGCTTTCCACAAACTTCTTTGTAAAAATTTCACTAACAACATTGCTACTGTTTCTCTTCATTAATCGTTCTCTAGCAAACAGCACTGTATTTATTATTCTGACAATAAATTTGTGTTCTCTTCTAGAAAAAGTCTTCCACATTTCTTTGCACTTACTGCTAACAAAACAGATGGCCTAAGTCCACGCTTTTCAAAATTTAATGAGCACACGAACTGCTGAAGAATCTTGTTAAAATGCAGATTCTGATTCAGTAGTTCTGAGATGGGACTGGACATTCTGCATTTCTAGCAAGCCCTCGAGTGACGCCAATGTTGCTGTCTGCAGACCTTCCCTTGAGTAGTAAAACGCTAAGTGATTCTTCTCTCCCCTTGGAACTTCAGAGTCAAGCAAAAACTGTAAAGTAGGAAGCACACAAAAACAGACAACCTTTTAAAATATTTTAAAAGAGATGAATTTGATGTTTTCATCCAGGATTGCCACTCAACATGTTGTTTCTCTTGAAATTATAAAACCCTGTGACCAGACACACAGGTCCTGCAAGCGAATGAAGTAAACATCAAAGTGCTCGTGTGGATGGTACTGCTATAAAAGGGTTCTTCCACTGTTTGTTGTAGCTGTGCCTTCTCCTCATCTAGATGGGGAGCTCCCTGAAGCTACAAGAGACATCTTAACAGGCCCTCACTTAGCATATTGTCAAACTCAATCCAATCAACCTACCTACTGTAAGATTGTCATCATGCTGAGCACTAGAGATGCTGAAAGGAGAAAGAAAACATCAGCATGCTCTCAGGGTTTAGCAGTAAGTATACTATTCTCCCTGAATCATTTAAATATAGCACTGTTCAATACCTAAATAAAGTCAACACCAAGCAGGCAAGATCAGCTTAGGATACAAAGGTAAATGTATTCATTTCCAATTCTAATACTTTCAATCCACATCTTCTCCTATGTAAACACCACATGACTTTTTGAGGACTTTGGAAAATGGAAATAAACTTCAAGGACCACAACTTTTTTGTGAATCCAATGTCTTTTATACACCAATAAGTGATAGAATTTCAACTGACCAGATGTAAACAAATGAGAAAAATGAAAATAACAAAAAGTGTATTCTTAATTCTTGAGAAGGTTTGACAGCTCAGTAATACGAATGAATTCTATATCACTGGAGTAGAAAGCTTTCACAAACAATCAAAAGAAAGATATTTTCTCTGACTTAATACTTAGCAGTCGAGTCACACCAAGGTTAAAAATATAATTTCCATATTCCTTATCTAAGGAGACTCAATCAAGCAAGACTCCTTTCAACCCTCATTGGGACAGGAAGGAACAGATGTAAAAACATCTGCCCTGCTTCAAAATGATGAAAACACCACTGTGATATCAAAGACAGCTCTGGGTCACTCCACAAAAGTCTCTAGTCTCAACATGAAAGGGTTCTATCGACTGTCATTGTGGTGAAAATCAAGAATGATACAGACTAACAGTTTAATTAACAACCTGAAAACCTAGCTATTATTCTTCTCTGTTCCATCTCACAGTATTATCACTGATATCCCTAACTGATGCTTCCTTATGTGCCTTTTGAGGGACTGAAAAAATGCACGAATACTTGACATTTTTGGTGCAGCAACAGTGACATCCAGTGGGTAGCAAGATTAACCCCGAAATTCTATGTAAACTAAATGAATGAGGGTTAGGATATCCCCAAAAACGTTTTGGGTTATTCATGGTCACTTAGTACAAGAAACATACATTTTTAATTCCCTCGGGATAACAATCAATTTAGTTGTTATAGTAGTTAATAGACCAAGCAAAGTTGCATCTTGTCTAACTAACACAAGTCAATGCCACTCCCTGCAACAAAAGAAACTATTAATCAAAGGTCTTATTACATTAATTTTACAAGTAACATTCTTTCCACATTTGCTTAGGTTCTCAGGAAGTTATTTAATTTAACACAGTTTACCACTTGAAAGTCTTCCCATTACCAAAAACTTCCTAAAATTCAAATGAAGAAATGTAATTATTAGGTTTTCTGTGTGTATATTTTCTTTACTTATAAATATATTTGTATATTTTAAATATACATATTTAAGATAAATCTACATCTCTTGTTGAGTTGATGGCTAATTATAGAACACAATGTTCATGGATTTCCAGACTTTATTTCAGTAGTCTGTTTCTATCACTACTCCATGCCGTTGCTCACATTTCAGTTTTAAGTCACTAAGTGTACTTCAATCTAACTTCTGGCAAATAGACACCACAGAAGTGTAACAGCTTTGGAAAAAATAATTGCTCCACTGATATAGATCCTTCAGGCTTTAGTGGAAAAAAGTTAATTACCTAGATCCTGAGAACCTATCAGAAGAGACATCGATGTTGCTGAAATTCCTCTGAAAGTAGAACTAGCTTTTAAGCTATTTTGTGAAGGAAAAGAAAGAGACCAGTGAATCTGGTTCATTAGCCCAAATGGGCTTCCTATGCAAGAAAGAATGCAGGGGCTCTGAAACAAAATAGAGTACTCAGCAATTCATCTGTTTACACCCCAAAAAAGTGATCCATCGAAAAACAGAACTGAATTCACTGAATAGAAAAACTAAAATCTATAGAGTTTCAAAAGCAGCAGGAAGCCCAGAATTCCTGGTTCTGCTATTAACACAGGCTTCCAGAGGCATTGGAACAGATCCATCAAATCTTTTAGATGAACCAAATGACACTGCATGATGTACATGCAAAAAAAGGAAAGAAACTCAGAATCATGCATAGAAACAAAAAAATAAGCAGGTCA
Source organism: Rhinolophus hipposideros (assembly GCF_964194185.1). Taxonomy (NCBI): domain Eukaryota; kingdom Metazoa; phylum Chordata; class Mammalia; order Chiroptera; family Rhinolophidae; genus Rhinolophus; species Rhinolophus hipposideros. Next base: position 109,326,901 of record NC_138046.1, read on the forward strand.
CTCCTAAGATACTAGTTTGCTAAGCCCACACTTTCCAATATGGCAGCCACCAGCTAGCTACCCAAGGCTACAGAGCCTGTGAAATGTGGCCAGTCCAAATTGAGATATGCTGTAAGTATAAAATACACACCAAATTTTAAAGACTTAGTATGAAAAAATATATAACTAAGAATTAGTATATGGATTACATGTTAAATTGATAACACATTGGATGTATTCAGTTAAGTAAAATATATTATCAAAAGTATTTTGCCTGTTCCTTTTTGCTTTTTTAATCTGGCTATTAAAAAGATTAAAATTACATATGTGGTTTGCATTACATTTCTATTAGTTCTTCTCTGAGCAAATATGCAAGAATGAACATGTTATTTCACATACAAAGCTCCATCATCATTTTATATACCACCCCACTGTAATATATTTATCTAGACTTTGGGTGGTGAGCACACAATGCAATATACAGATAATGTACTATAGAATTACACACTCGAAACTTATGCTATTAACCAATGTCACCCCAATAAATTTTATTTAGAAATATATTTATCTGATCCTCAACTGTCCTGGCCTTCTCTATTGATTTTTCAAAGTCACATGCATGATTTAAATATATTTTAAATTAATGATTACAGTTTCTGCTACTATCCATTGGTCATATAGGCACAATATAAATAAAGAAGCATAACTCAGTAGTGAAACTTGCAAAATCTGAAGCCAAACTGGCAAATTCAAATCCCAGTTGTGCCCCTTACTAGCTGTGTAACTATGGGCAAGTGACTCAAATCTTTTCATGGCTTTGTTTCCTCAAATGTAAAATGAGAATAACAATGGAATTATTGAGGGGAATAAAACAAGTTAATATATTAAATCATTCCCAACAATCATAAAACACTATTTTTAATTATACAGTTAATTTACTCTTTAGGGTTGACAGCTTAAAAGAGAACAATGAACATCTGATATATTCAAATATTCTTGGAACTTTAAAGAAGCATTAACTACATATGTCTTCAAGTATGATTTATGTGTATAGTAATCTTTCCTAAAGAAATTAGTCATGGGGAGAAAGGCTCTTTCCTTTCTGTCTGGGTGCAGCCATCAGGTAAGCCAAGATGGGCGCTTACAAGTATATCCCCGAGCTATGGAGGAAGTAGCAGTCTGATGGAATGCACTTTCTTCTCGGGGTGTTCTGGGGACAATACCACCAGCTCTCTGCGCTCCACAGCACACATACCCCACCTGGCCCCATAAAGTGCACAGGCTGGGATACAAGGCCAAGCAAGGTTATGTCACATATCGGATTCATGTGTGCCATGGTGGCTGCAAACGCCCAGTTCCTAAGGATGCGACCTATGGAAAGCCTGTCCATTACGGCGTTAACCAGCTAAAGTTTGCTCGAAGCCTTCAATCTGTTGCTGAGGAGCAAGCTGGATGTCACTGTGGGGCTCTGAGAGTCCTGAATTCTTACTGGGTTGGTAAAAATTCCATGTGCACATTCTTTGAGGTTATCCTCATTCATCCATTCCATAAAGCTATCAGACAGATCCTGACACCCAGTGGATCACCAAACCAGTCCACAAGCACAGGGACATGCGAGGACGAATATCTGCAGGCCACAAGAGCCGTGGCCTTGGAAAGGGCCACAAGTACCAACACACTGTTGGTGGTTCTCGCTGTGCAGCTTGGAGAAGGAGCAATATTCTCCAACTCTACTGTTACCTCTAATATGAGTAATGTTTGTAAAATTCTTACCTAATAAAAAATTTAGGACAGTCATGTTTGCTTAAAAGTGTTAATTTGTCTGTTAAAGCTAGTTGTCTGCAGACTGTTTCATGAATGAATTGTCAAATTATGAAAGTTAAAGTTCAATAATGCTTGAAGACTATAAGTGATGGTGTATCTTGTTTCTTACAAGATAAATACTTTTGTCTTTGCTTTATCTTATTAAGGAGCTGATATGTCAGTGTTTAAAATGTTGTGTGGAGGGGTGGCCGGTTAGCTCAGTTGGTTGGAGCACGGTGCTAATAACACCAAGGTTGCTGGTTCCATCCTTGCATGGGCCACTGTGCGCTGTGCCCCCCTTTTAAAAAAAATTAAAATGCTGTGCGGTGTAATAGGTGTAAAATAAATTCTGTGAAAGGAGTGCAGAACTAGCCACACAGACTTGTTGGTGTATGTGATGAAACCTACAGCTTTACGGGGATAATGCTGTTGGTTTACTCTCAAGGGGCTGTTTTTTGGAGTTTGACAAGGACATTTTGCTTGGAAATATGAAGGGTATCCTAATCCATTGTCAGTATCATATGCAAAAAAAAATGAAAGTTTATTAAGGGGCTCACATTTTTAGACTTAACCCGATATTCTGTTTACATAACTGCTGGTTCTGAAAGGAGAATAATTTGAAAGAATGCCACCATTATTAGGAAAATTGAACAATCCTGTTGCAAGAGGGGTTCTCTTACAAGTGAAACAAATCCTGGTTAACCTACACAAAGTTGGCTTGGTCTCCACAATACTAGTGAAGTTCACAAAAGGTGGAGGCTCCTGGTTCAATCCCATGTCTCCATGGGCTCTGTAGAATACTGAACTTCGTGCAAAGTAGTCATGGTAATTACACGGGTCTATATTGAAACTGAAGAAAACTGAACATAAAGTAAATGAGAATTATTAGCCTTAAGGTCATAATGTTGATTTGTGACTATTATGAACACTCTAACCACCTTAGGGGATAAACTAGTTGGCTTTATTTAAAAGTACTTCATTGGCTTTAGTCAAATGAGTCTTACAAGTCATCATAGGTCAACTTGCTTTGTCCATTATTCCCATAAGCCTACTGAGAAAAGTCATGGTGTCAATACAAGTTCACGGTTTCCAATCTAACCTTATACATTGTCTAGTTATTTGTTCTCACCCCTACTCAGACTACCCTCCAAATCCTTACCATCCCACGAACTTCCCACGTCGTCCACTGTTCCCACCCTAATGTTACGCACACCACCACATTCTCTTTGCCTCATGTTTTCCCGTAGACTAGGCTTCGGCCTCCCAGGGTGAATTAGAGTGTGTAGGAAATACAGAAGAGGAATTGCCCCAATTTCCAATTCTGGGTTTGCTGACTTAAGAGTAGGTAGTTTGATTCTAAAATCTAATTGCTGGTTTCCGTGAACCAATTTTTCTATTTTCTTCAGGAGTCTTAAAAGGCTCAGTTAAATGATTTCCAGAAAACCTATAGCAGACTCATAAAGCCTCTTGAGACCTAAATTCCTTTCCACTCAAAAATCTTAAACCACTTATTTTGTGTGTAGAGGTTGTTCAACTGAAGGAATAAATGTCTATTAAACTTAGAAAAAAAGAAATTAGTCACTTACAATATTGACTATTTCTTCTTTGTTTTCCTTTTTAAGAAAATCCATAATATGCTTTCTTCGGTCACTCTGGAATTTTTTCCTACTTTCCCTTTCCTTTGGTTAATCTCTTGTAAACATGTTTTCCCTCCCCATTACCCAGAATTCAAAGTTCAGTCATTTGGACTCTTCATTCTTCCATCTAGGTATAGAAAGCAGTTTCTTCCTATTCTTTCCCTTCCATTCCTAAAAATCCCTCCTTCCTAATCACATCCACCATTTCTGAGATGTAGTCCAAGTTCCATCTCTCCCACAAGGCCTTCTCTATCCATGTCAGCCTGCATTATTCTTCTCCTTAAACTCTTTCATTGTTGCCCATTCATTCATTCAACTAATGTTTATTGCCTGCCTACATAGGAGAATCAGGCTTCAGGGATACCAAGAAAAATGAAATACATATGAATTCCCCTTCTCATGGAAATTACAGTCTGAATGGCAAAACAGACATCAAATAAGTCCTCATAAGAGAGATGAGTGTCATGAGATATAAGCCAGGGAGCTAAGGAACTAATTTACCCATATGCCCATGTCTGCTTCCCTAACCAGACTGCAACCACTATGTCTTTTATTTCCTTAATAACCCCTCCAGCATCCAGTATACTTCTAAGCACATAGTAGGAGTGTAAATGCTAGTTGAACAAACAAGTATAAACAATATTTTTACTATTTATTCTTTCACATTACTTACCATTTGACTCTCTAAAGTCCAGCTTTACCCTTTATTATTGCATGGTATAGAGGATAGATCATTCCACTCAGAGGATCTAAGCTAGATCCCAGCACCCAAACCCAACAACTGTGTATTTACATCTGTTAGCCAACGTGTGTGCAAATATAAGATATTGGTATTTTGAGTCCATTCCTGAAACATCTTCACCTCTTTAGAATTCAGCAACTTTTCCCCAAGGTCCTTTTCTTATATAACTTTTAAAAAAATTAACCCTAATTCCATAACCCAAATATAATTACTGTTAACATTTTCATGTAGATCTTTCCAGTCTTTTTCCTTGCATATATGTATATGTATTTTGCTTTCTAAAATTGGGGTCTTATGATACATACAGTCTTATAATCTAATTTTCATCTAATATATAATGAATGCTCTTCCAAATCACTGAATCATCATCTACACAATGATTTTTAGTGGTTGCATAATATGGATAGAGAGTAATTTTGAGTATTAGCTTTCCTTTTACTCTGTAGTTTTCTATTTTTCCACTGTGTTCCGCTCCTTATCAGCTTTCTCGAGCTTTAAGACAAAGGAGGAAGTAGACAACAGTAAATAAAGTTTCACTTCCTCCTTCTACTCCTCAGTTTAATCCAAGGTAAAACAATATTTCACCCCTAAAATTTGATTTCCCAGCTTATAGCAAACAGACTCTACACCACTCTTCTTCTCTAGCTGTCTTCATTCATGTTCCTTCATTATCAATTGAGATGATGGCTATGTGGCACTTTGAAAAGTATTTAATGATACAGGATTAGAATCATAAATAAATGACTTTTCTGAGTTTAATAAAATGGCATGTTTAAGATGCAGTGCTAAAAATAACATCTGGTCACAAAGCCAATGTGTATAGTATAATCCTATTTGGGGGAAAATTATCTATTTTACATAGATATTTTGGCAGTCTATACCACAAGATGTAACGATTATTCCTGGTTTAGAACACGTGGTGAACTCTAGTTTTTTTATTTGTTTTCTTTGTTTACATGTAATTCCTTCCATAGCTGTTTTATTTGTATAAAGAGAAGAATTATTTTGAAGTATTGTCTAAATATGATTTTGTGACGCTGTTGTTTATTTTTCTAACTTTATATATTATATCATTTATTTCTGTGCTTGTACTCTGACATATATCAAAAGGATGTTCTTATTTTTAATTCTAAACATTGATTGGATTAGTTTCCTAGGGGTGCCATAACAAGTTACCACAAACTAGGTAACTTAAAGCAACAGAAATGTATTGTCACACAGTTCTGGAGGCTAGAAGTCTGAAATCAAGGTGTTGACAGGACCGTGCTCTATCAAAGGTTCTAGGAGAGAATTTCTTCCCCGCTTTTCTTTCTGGTGTCACCAGCAACCCTTGTCATCCCTTGATTTGCAGCTGCATAACTCCAATCTCTGCATTCATCCTCACATGTCACTCTTCCTTTGTGTCTTCACATTGTCTTCTTTAAAGATACCTGTCATACTGGATTAAAGGTCCACTCCACCCCAGAATGGCCTCACCTTAACCGATCATATCAGCAACAACCTTATTTCCAAATAAGGTCACATTCTGAGGGACTGGGAGTTAGAACTTCAACATATGTTTTTGAAGGACACAATTCAACCCATAATACTGATCAAGGAATTTTGTTTTCAATTTTTATTTTAAAACCTATACATGTTAAATAAATTATACCCTTAGTTGTTTATATGTCTTGCTTTTCAAAAACTGATATAGTAAATCACTTGAATAGGTCTCAACTTCTCAGAACACCATTCCAGAAGTGTTGCTACAACAGTATAATTCATCATCTCTGCATAATACATTGGAAAATTATCATCTATACAGAATGAGTTCGAAAACGAAAAGCCCCATGTATTTGAACCATTTATCAATGCCCTGCCAGGAACAGATACAGCTCTTCTGTCACTTGGGAGACTGAACATTTCATAATGCAATGCCTTGTGAATTTGAAATAGATTAACAAAACATTTTTTTCTTCTTTTACCAAAACTAGAATTTGTTGTTCAAACACATACTAAAGTATCACAAGAAATAAAACACATTGTTTCTTCTATTTTATGCTCTAGTGAGAAACAGTTTCTTGCAAAGAAATAGTGGAGAACCACAGCCCTTAAGTAATCAAGAGGAGCTCTTGAAGAGCAAAAAGCTACTAGTCTAAAAAGCAGTGGATCCACCACACTGTGAACAACTCCAAAGTGTATTTGAGCAATCTTTTGAAAAAGTACCTTTTCATGTACAGCTGATGATGATCATGATCATTCTCTGAAAAAGTGAAATCCCAACAAAAAGATACCATTTGAAAAAGTATAAAAAGCCAGAACAAAAATTGTCATAGTGTTATTTCAAAAACTGAGGTTACCATTCCTTTTTCCCAAAAGACAAAGTTTTCTCATGATGACCTTGGTGACCTCTAAGTGATAATGTCAAGTGGTTGAGATCAATCCCAGAGCAGGTCTAACTGGTAAGACTTCAACCTGTTGGATTATTTCAGTAAGAAATATAACCACTAAGATTTAAATATTCTGCAATAATAATACCTCAGTTAGCCACTGACACACTAATGCTTCATAACAAATATCTACACAAATATCAATGGCATTCAACAATAAGCATTTCTTTCTTGCTCGTGCATCTATGGGGTGGTTGGGTTTTACTGATAATGGCTGGGTTCAGCTGTGATTCAAAGCTATGAGTTAGGTCCAGATCTGTTCCACATATCCCTCTTCCTCCTCAGACAAGAAGCTATCCAAAGCATAGTCTTCTCATGGTAGAAAGGCAGGAGTTCAAGGGGGCAAAACTAATTACATAAGTACATTTCACATCTTTGCTTGCATCATACATCCCATTCACCTAAACAAGTCACACAGCGAAGTCCAAAGGCAAGGGGCAGGGCAGAAGTCTCTGTCTCCCACGAAGCCACGGCAAAGAGGTGAAGAATTGAGACCAGTGATTCAGTTCATCACAGTGTAGGAATTTTATAAGACTAAACAAGACGTATTCTTTTTTGAATATATGGAGCAAATAAAGACCTATCCCTTGAAAGCATTTTGTCCATCAGGAAGTCACAAGATCAGGATAGCCTATACCATTCTTAATGGTTGTTTTGTTTAGTGCTGTGAGGGTTAGTACACCAAACAATTCAATAAAGATTATCATTATGGTATAATTTAATCTCTATTATTTTGCCTTGTATTTTTATTTACATGTTTATAAATCCTGTTGTTCCAAAAAGCATCTAATGATCTCTCTAAAGTTATGTGGCCAACATGCTCTTACTATGTATGCATATTATGTATCAATATCCCTATTTAACTATTTGAAAGATCTTAATAATTGGTTTGTACAAAAGTTGATAGTTTTTATATTCATCAGTAATTATTGTAGCATCTTACTCTTACAATATCAAATATACATACATTTAAATTTCTACTGATGGTATAATTTAAATATATCAATATATCTGTTATGGGTTAAATTGTGCCTCCCAAAATATGTCATGGTGACATATTTTCACAGGCCTCCACGGCTTGTGAATGTGAGCTCTTTTAAAAATAGAGTCTTTACAGATGATCAAGTTAAGTGAGGTCATTAGAGTGGACTCTCATTCAATATAACTGGTATTCTTATAAAAAGGGAAAATATAGACACAGGGATAGGCAATTACAGAGTAAAAATAATGTGAATATACAGAAAATATGCCATGTACACGTCAAGGAGTGCCTGAGGCTACCAGAAGTTAGGAGAGAAGTATAGAACAGATTCTCCCTCATAGCTCTCAGAATGAACCAACCTTGTCAACATGTTGATTCCAGACTTCTAGCTTCCAGAACTGTGAGACAATAAATTCTGCTGTTTAAGCCACCAAACGTGGGGCACTTTTTTACAACAGCCCCAAGAATCTAATACAATCCAACATAAGGATATTCTATCCTCTAAATTAATAAAATACTAGATATTAATAATAAATCCAAATGATATACTTTTTTATTTTACTGATGTTATGTTCATTATATTTAACGGTTGTTGTCACGCAGCAGCCTACCCATCTGTCTCCTTGTACCTGCCCCTAAAGAAAGGAGAGTCTGTGAGACGGATCCTTTCAGGGACTTTGCTTCACCTTTGTGCTTGCACCTTATGTCTCCCTGTTTGGCCCCAGAAAGATGGCTGGTTAGTCAATGATGGTAAGATTCTCCACGGGGTGAGGGGGGACAACCCAAGCCAGACACAGTCACGTGGGGACAATCTGGGAAACTCGCAGGGTCGATAGAGGTGGGCACAGCCCCCCACCTTCCCCCTGCTAAGGAGAGCCTCTACCTCTGTGGCTGCATTCCTTCCCACAACCTTCAGGGGAAGAGATTCAATGATGTGCTCTCCATCTATTCACACGCATAAAGGTTTTGTACCTTGGGAAAGTACTTATCCTGATACATGGTTCCGCTGCCTGCAGGCAAGGGTGATTGGCTTGAATTGGTTTCCTATTGTAATGTATAGGATTCACAGATCTTGAGATTGACAAGCTTCTTTTAGTTCCACACCTAACTAATAAAAGCCAGGCACTGGCCCGATTAGGGGCTCAGTCCTTGAGACTTGAGTCCCTTGGCCCTGCTTGCACTCTACTCTTGTCTACTGTCTTTCTTAACCTTGTGCTGCCCTTCTCGCTTCCCACTGCTCTTGTCTGGCTGGAGGCAACAAATGGTAACCTATACAATCACATGATCAATGATATCTGGTATAGGTGTGCCAGATATGACAGTGAAGTAAGCATTTGGCTATTTGGACTTCAAAAGACCAAAGAGAAAGCCAATTTTGGACAAGTAGTACAGCAGAAGCTAAAAATTAGTACATCCCTATTTATCACCATTGAATATACTACACATTTTTACTTCTTTATTTCATGTGTGGTCTGCCTCCTGGCTACTCCTGTTAGAATTAGAATGTAAGCATCATGAGGATAAAGATTTTTTTTGTCTGCTCTGCTCACCACTGTATCCCCAATGCTAGAACTATGCCTGGAACATAATAGGTATTTAATAATTATTTGTTTAAAGAATGAATGAATCTCCAAGCAAGAGTCTAATAACTAAAACTCCCCTTAATCATACTACAGCTATTTTTTGTCATGTTTTCACTTCTTCCCTTGGACAACCAATGATATACACAGGATTGATTTTTGTCCATCTCAGAGGAAATGAGAAATCTATAACAAGAATACATGTTCATTTGCCAATTCCTCAATCTTAAACTGCAAAAGTAGCTCCACCATAAGGAAACCCCTAAGAGAGTCAATTATTTCAATACTGTTCTCAGTCTGTAATATTCCTGGGAGAGAAATTCTTTCAGATGGACAGCAACAACTGCAAGGTAGAGTTGGAAATGCACAGGCCTTGAAGTCATCCTGAACTTGGTTAGAAGATCACTGCTACCATTTAAAAATCTCTCCAATTTGCAGGTTCCTTCCATGAAATAGAAAGAATGATGCTTTCTTCATAGGGTATTATACCATTACACGGATGCATCTAAAGACTCTAGCATTATGCTTGGTAAGGTGAGAGATTCGGGCACCAATCTAAGAAGTGATGATAGTATTATAGCCAGTTGAAGGGAGGTCAGTTCTGTCAAGACAAAATATATGCCATCAATGAGTTCCTGAAAGTTTACTGTATGATTTCTGGCTTTACCTAAAACTGTTGTAAGCAAAACCATTGTAGTCTTCACAGTGAGAGCTATTTGCCTCAAAGATCAAAGGAGAGGTGTAGTTGTTGTTGGTTGGTTTTTTTTTTTTTTTGGTTTTGGGTTTTTTTTTTCTTTACCTCCAGTTTCTAGATTTCTAGAGACTGTGTAGAGATTGCTGTATGTTGAATAGTGGCATTAGCTGAAGCAGCGTTTAACAGTTCAACACACGGTTGAGTAAAGCCTGGGGGAGAATTAGATGATAACATTTCAAGGGGAAATTGCCAACGGACAAAAATAGCAAGGAGGCAGGGCAGCCTAGGGTTTAGCAGCAGAATTTTTAAACAGGCAACGTTACACAGTCCTGTTCTTTTCAGCAAGTATTCTCCTGAGAGTCAGCTCTTTACCTCCAATCAGTGCTATAACAGCGGAAGGTTTTAGCCTTTGAAAGCTACAGCAATTGCTCAGAGACAAGCTGAACTGAGTAACATTTAATTCTGCATTTGCCATTTCTTCCAATCAGAATTTATGGTGCAAACCCTATCCGATGCCAGCACCAAGGATTACACAAAGCTACATTTGCAGATGTGTTTACCACCACAAGAGGTTCCAGGAAAGAAAAGGTCTGTAAGCTACAGCTCCCACTTTTGCCACCATGAAAATGAATCCTATAAACTGATGATAATTTGGAAGATGATTATTCAATCTAAGGATGATCCAAGCTTTCCAACTCTTCACTTTTAGCACTTTAATAATTTTACGAGTTTCTTCCATGGTTATGCATTGGCCCCTAAAAAATGAAATTCAAATAAATATATTCTATTTATTAGCAGCTCCAAAGGAGTCGTTAATAGAGGTCATTCCTTGAGTTCTTCTTTGCTCCACTTATGAATAGAGACATGACTGTTTATCATCAAAAATCAGATATGACAATTTTATATTTGACTTTCCCTTGACCCTTAATTGTTGGAAATGGATTTAGGACCAGGCATTAAAGCAGCTGAGCTATCACCAACAAGATATAATTATTAAGTAGTTTAAGATTGATGACTTCAATGTGTACATGATTATATAGAGTACAGAACCAATTTTGCTAGAGTCTCTCCTTCTGTTTGTCTCTCTGCGTCTCTCATTCTCTCTCTGTCCTTTGCAAGCTTCCAAGAATCCTACAGAAGAAAAGAAAATGAATTCTGCCAACAAGAAGAGTGAGCTTGGAAGTGGATTCTTCCATAGTTGAGTCTGCAGATAAGAACACAGCCCAGCTGACACACTGATTGCAGCTTTGTGAGATCCTGAGCAGAGGACCCCCTCATCCCACCCTGCCCCGCTAACTAGTGTCCAAACTCTTGACCCACAAAAACTTGACCCACAAAAACATACATAATAAATGTATGTTGTTTGGAGCCGCTAAAAAAAATTGATCTATGGCTTTAGTATCCTTTCCCTCTAACACCTCATTGATAGAAATAGCCTATGTAAAGTCTCTAGCACTGGTGTGGCACCTAGCAGGTATTAAATAAACATTAGTTCACAATCACAAGTACACTTGTATCCTTCTCCCTAAACTTACCATCTAATCTATTTTCCACATCTACCTCTTCCAACAAATGTCCTTATTGCTACAATATCTAGAAGGGCCTACTACCAGGGCCACTAATTACTCACCTCCAATCCTTCAGAAACTCACTTGGCTTAGAGAATGGTTTCTTTGCTTTCTAAAGTACCACCAAGTAATATAATAAATTAATTTGCATTAAGGTAGAACTAGTAAAATCCTAGAAGCAGGCAGAGAGGGTATTAGTATCTCTCGATGGCAGTTAACATGCCTACTGGGCAAGAGTTTCTTTGAATATGAGAAAAAGAGAATTGAGAAGAATTTGGATTAATTAAAACTACCAAGGTTTAAAGAATCATGTAGAATAATGTCTTAGATATTAAATATATATATTTCCTTAGTAAATTCACCAATACTCTACACTCAAACAGAATATAAATATCAAAGTAGCACTTCCTGTTCCCAGTAATGGTGTACAAGGTTATTCAGATAAAACCATCTTTTGAAAACAGAAAAAAACTGGATAAAATTGTTTCAATCACCTTAAAAGCATCAAATCTCCTAAAGACTAAATTTTGGATTAAAAACTATCCAGAGAGATAAGGGTACTACTGGAGCACCAAAGCCACTTTTGCCTGGAGGCATTTGCCTATACCACACTACACACATTTGGTTCAGAGGGGACAGAAATCAAGGACCAGGGACAGTCAAGCATGGGAAGTTTTGCAGGACAGCCTCCACATATTGCGCTGTGACCACAAAGGGTTACACACTCACATCCAAAATCAACCCATGGTTCCCAAGACCAGGAGACTAAAGAAAAGTCTGCCTTGGCAGAGGAAAAAATGAACAGGAAAATAATCCACCAGGCATTTTGCCATGGACAAGCCCTCAAATGGATTTGCACCTGGGTCAGCCAGGAACCTGGTTTGAGATCATTTCTGGTTGTTAATGTGTCTGAGCACCTGGCAGAAACAAGCCTAAGGCATCCCTGGAGGAGGGCACATCCATTCTAGGCTTCAAAGAACCTCACAAATAATTTTTTGAGGTCAGGGACTCATAAGCAGTCAAAGATGACAAGGGACACAGGAAACAAAACAACATTAACTAGGAAAAGTATAAAAATAGACATCAGAAACAGATGTGCACAGATTCAGATACTGTCATTGTCAGAAATAGATATTAAAATAGCAATGTTTAAAGAAATAGATAACAAATTTGAAAATATTGTAAGGAACAGAGTGTTAAGAGTGACAGAGTAGGGGGCAGCCAGATGGCTCAGTTGGTTAGAGAGCGAGCTCTCAACAGCAAGCTTCCCGGTTCAATTTCTGCATGGGATGGTGGGCTGCGCCCCCTGCAACTAAAGATTGAAAACGGCGACTGGACTTGGAGCTGAGCTGCGCCCTCCACAACTAGATTGAAGGACAACGACTTGGAGCTGATGGGCCCTGGAGAAACACATTGTTCCCCAATATTCCCCAATAAAATTTTTTTAAAAATCAAAGGTGGCATTACATGTCAACACATGCTCCACATTTCTTTAAAAGTGACAGAGTCGGTAAAAAAGAATTTTTAAAAAAGAGCATGCATTCTTAGAATGGAGAATTAGAGGAAAGAGCATTGGCAGCTGGCATTATGACCTACTGAGCCTACCTATGCTAGAGTAACTCCACAAATCCACAGACAGCAACACAACTACTAACCAGGCCAGATGTAAGCGTCATGGTGCTGAATAACGATCCTAATCATGTGCTGGCACTATTTGGGCAAGGCTCCACAGGGCAGGCTTTTCTCTGTTCCACAACAGCATCAGCTGGGGCAGCTCAAATGTGGGCTCCCAAGATGGCTCACTCACGTGGCTGGCAAGTTGATGTGAACTGTCTGCCTTGGTTCCTATCTACATGGGCTTCTTTACATGGCATATATTTCCTCAGAGCATGGTGGTTGAGTTCCAAGGATGAAACTCCCAAGAGAGGTGGAAACTGCATGGGTTTTTAAGATCTAACCTCAGAAGTCTCATAGCATTGCTTCTGCTAGATTGTATTAGTCAAATAGTCACAAAGGCCTACCTAGGTTGAAGGGAGGAACATAAGGCTGGGACACAAATCTCGATGGGACAGTGTCAAGGTTCTGAATGGGCATATGAGATGGGAAATATTATCACAGACATTTCTGGAACATACAGTCTGCCCTGCTTTCCTTTTTACCCTACTAATGGAATCCTGCCGTCAATAAACGTTCTCAATTTTCATGAAAAAAAGAACTTTTAAAAATAAAAAGTACAATTCTGAAATTAAAAACTCAATGGACATATTCAGCAGCAGATTGGACAGAAGAAAAGAAAAAAATGTGAACTGAAAGATACGTCAAAAGAAATTAAAGAGAAAAAAAAAGAAATAAAAAGAAATTAAAGAGAATGAAACACAAAGAGAAAAGAACAAAAAATTTTAAAAAGGAATGAGATAAGGAAAGTACAGTGACAAGGAGTAAAATATATTTGATCCAAGAAAGAAAGGAGAGAGAATGGAGCAGAGGCAATATCTGAAGAAATACTGGCTGATAATTTTACACAACTAATGACAGATCAAGTGCCCAGGGAATCTCAAACAAGAGAAAGAAAAAGAAGTTCATACCTAGATATGTGAGAGTGAAAGGGTAGAAAATCAAAGCAACCAGAAGAAAGGATCGCAGTTACCCTTTAGAGCAGGGGTGTCCAAACGTTTTTCAACATTTTTCACCAAGGGCCATATGCGGTAAGATACACAAACAGCCAGGACCCTCACTCGAGGTGAAGTACGTATTGCCTTACCTGGTTTATTTAAGTAAACTAAGTATATTTTTGGAATTTGCTGCGGGCCAATTAACAATGGGTCATGGGCCGCAGTTGGCCCACGGGCCGCAGTTGGCCCACAGGCTGCAGTTTGGACACCCCTGCTTTAAAGGATAACAGTTGTATCAAGAGCTATCTTCAACAATTAAAGCCAGAACACAGTGGAAAGATATTTTTAATGTGACCAAAGAAAAGAACTGCCCATTTAGAATTGCATACATTGGGAAGATAGCTTTCAAGAATGAGGGTGAATGTGATGGCTCGGTGTGAGGTCGAAGGGATAATGGATGGGGGGAGGGGGGTTCACAGTGTGAGGGATATAAATGATGAACGTCTAAGTATTACCTTGTCTTGTACACCTGAAACTAATAAATAAAAAAAATTTAAAAAAAAGAGTAAAAAAAAAAAAAGAATGAGGGTGAAATACATACATTTTCAGGCAAACAAAAACTGGTAACATATATCACCACAGACTTTCTCTAAAGGAAACCTGAAAGGAAATTATTTCAAGTGAAAGGAAAATCATTCTAAATGGAAGGTATATAATGAAAGAATGAAGATCAAAACTGAATGGTAAATATGAGGACTAACATAATTGAAGATTGATTGTATAAAACATTACCATCAAGGTAAAGTGACACTTAGAAAAAATAAACAAAAATAAGATTTACAAGTTTTAAATGCCTATATTAGAAAAGAGGCAAGGCTCAAATGAATGAACTAAGCATCCATATCAAGAAATTGGAAAAAAACAAATATAACCAAAGAAAGAAGGATGAAAGAAATAATAGATTAATGAAATAGGAAACAAATATGTAATAGACAGGAGCAGTAAATCCAAAAGTTGATTTTGCAAACCACTGAAAACCTCATAATCCCTTGGGGAGGCTGATCAAGTAAAAAGAGAGAAGACACAAATGTCCAAAATCATATGTTAAAAAATAATCATAACTACAGATTCTTCAGACATTAAAAAAAGAGAGGATATTAAGAACATTTGCAATTTAAATAACAAGGTAAATTCCTAGAACAAATGTAACTCAAATTTGACTTAACAGAGAAAATCTGAAAAGTCCTGTAATACTTAAAGAACCTGAATCTGAAGTCAAAATCTTCTTACAAAGAAAACTCCAAGCCCAGTTCTCTTCATTGGTGAGTTCTACAAAATATTCAGGGAAGAAATATTCTAATTGCACACAAAGTCTTCCAGAGAAAAGAGAATGAAGGAGTACTACCCCCACCTTATTTTATGAGGCTAGGATAATCTGATAAATAAAATATGAGAAAAAAAACTCAGGCCAATTTCACTCAGGAACTTATGCAAATATTTTGAACAAAATATGTCAAACTAAATCCAGTAGAATATGAAAGGAACAATGCAACATGACAAAATTGAATTTATTCACATTCCCCCTTCACTCACATTCTAGCAACATTCAACAATTTTCAATTCTCTGACCACCACAAATTATGCTTCTGTAGCCTTTAGATGTGTTCTTTCTTCTTCCCAGCTTCTCACCTCATGACAGCTCCTTTATGATGCCTTTTGTAGACCACTCAGGTGAAAGCGACCTCTTCACCTTTGACTTCTACTTTGGCTTCTACTGTACTTTCTACACCCTTCTAGTATCATATCTATAACATTTTATCGCACATATTTATAAACTCGCCTGTTTCTGATTAAATAAACTATAAAATCCTTGAGAACAGAGAATATGTATTCAGCTCTGTGTCACTAAATGCTTAAGTATGTACAACTAGATTCCTCTTTCATAAAGGAAATGTTATGCCACATATGTACATTAAATGATCAAAAGACATGCTAACCTTATTTATAATAACCAAGATATGGAAAGAATCTAAGTGTCCATTGATGGATAAATGGATAAAGAAAATGTGAGATTATACACATACACATACACACACACACACACACACACACACACACACACACACACACGGAATATTATTCACCCATAAAAAAGAAGGAAATTTTGTTATTTGAAACACTATTGATGAATCTGGAGGACACTATGCTAAGTGAAATAAACCAGAAAGAGAAAGACAAATACTGTATGGTATCACTTATATGTCGAATTTAAAACAAAAAATTAAATTCCTAGAAACACAGTAGAATGGTGGCTTTCAGGAGTTGGCAGTAGGGGGAAATGGATTACAAACTTTCAGTTATGAAATGAATAAGTTCTGGGGGTCTAATGTACGGAATGGTGACTATAGTTACGGTAATAATACTATATTGTATACTTGCAATTTGCTAAGAGAGTAGATTGTAGGCAGTCTCACCAAAAATAAAAGTAACTATGCGAGGTGATGGAGGTGTTAATTAACTTGATTGTGGTAATCATTTCACAATGTATACACATATCAAATCATCTCATTGTACACTTTAAATATATACAATTTTATTTGTTAACTAAACTGCAATAAAGCTAGGGGCAAGAAGGACAGTTAACTGGTTATATTTGGGTGGTAGAATTATGAGCTATTTGTTCTTCCTTTATATCTAAAATTTCTGTGAGTAACATGTGTAGCTTTGGAAATAAAGAAAAGAGACAAAAAAAAAAGAACTGACCATAAAGTAAAAGATTGATGAATTTGACTACATTAAAATTAAGAACTACTGTTCATCAAAAATATAATAAAAATGGAAAAAGGCAAGCCATAAAATGGGAGAAAATATTTTTGCAAAACACATAAAAGGAACTCCCCGTTCCTTTGAGGAATCATTGAGGAAAAGGAAAACATTGAGGAAAATCATTGAGGAAAAGGAAAACAAACTGATAGTAAAATGGGTTTAAAAATCTGACTTAAAAAAGAGGAATTGAAATAGGCCAAAAATGTACATATACGAATATGTATGTGTCTGTATATTTTTACATGCACATATACGTACATACTTTAATATTTAATATGAATACATGAAAATGTGATTAAAGCCATTAGTAATTTGAGAAAATTTAAATTAAAGCCACAATGAGACATCACATCAGTTTGGAAAAAAATTTTAAGCCCTACTAAAACAAGTGTTTCAAGAATATAAAGGAACAAGGATTCTCACACTGCTGGTGAAAGCATAAATTGGTTCAACTGATTTGGAAAATAGTTAGGCATTATCTAGCAACATGAAGAAATGCATACTTCTTCATATCAGGATGTATACACGAGAATGTTCATTATTCATAATTGTCCCAAACTAGAAATAACTGTTAATCAAATAAAAAGGATAAATCAATTGTGGTAAGACATACACAGGAATATTACACAGTACTGAAAATTCATGAATCAGAGTTATATATGTGAACATGAATGAATCTTAGAAATACAATGTTGAGTAATAAAAGGCAAGACACAGAAAAATGATTTCATTAAAATGAAGTTAAAAGCAGGCATAACTGTATGTACTGTTTAGAAATAGCATACACATATGATAAAACCATAAAGAAAATCAAGAAAGTGGTTCTTATAAAAAAGCAGAATGATGGTTACGTCTGGTGGTGGAAGGAATGGGGTGGGAAAGGACATCTGAGGGGCTTCTGGGTTGCAGATAATATTTTATTCCTTTGTGTGGGTGGTGATTAACATGTATTTTTGCTTTATAAAAAATATAAATATAGTCCTAATAGCTCCAGATATCAAAGGATAAAAGTACCATTTTGTCCAATGGGTGATTACGTGAAACTTATCAGCCTTTAATGATGTGGAGAATTCTTCCCTAATAATAAACTATGTATTCATCAAATCTTTATATAGAGTTTTCTATGAGCCTGTCATTCTTCTAGGTATTTTGTAACTATTAACTCAATATATCCTCATAACAACTATTTAACATAGATGCTATTAACCCCATTTTACAGAGAGGAAACTGAGGAGCCAGTACAGACTTGCAAGAATTTTGTGAGCTGAATGACAAACATAGTCATTATTAAAAATTGAAATGTTTAAACCGAAAATTAAATTGCATTGAAAGAAAAAGTAATAAATACTCAAAACCCCAAAAAATATAACTATACAAAAAATATAACTAGAAAAGTATAAATTATATATAATTTCTTTAAAATCCTTTTTAAAAACTATAAAAAAGTCTATGTGGTGACAAAAATTAACCATTTAAAATTAGAAACCTGATGCTCCAAAGGTCCAATATGAAATCTAGAAGAGTGAACCCAAACGAAACTGATGTCAATCCAGGTGCACTGGAAATTTTGTAATCAGCCTCTCTCCCCATTTCTGCTCTCAATCCTTTTTTCTTTTTTTAAAACTTAGTTTAATTTTTTATATTAGTTTCAGGTATACAAAATAACATAATGATTAGACATTTACACCCCTCACAAAGTGATAAGCCCCCCAATCTACTACCCCTCTGACATCTTTTATAGCTATTACAATTCCATTGACTCTATTCCCTATGCTGTACTCCTCATCTTGTGAATATATATATATATATATATATATATATATATATATATATATATATTCATTCTAAAGAACAGAATAAACGAGCAATCAAAACAGAAATAGACTCATAGATACAGAGAACAAACTGATGGTTGCTAGATGGGAGGGAGGTGGGGATGGGAGAGAAGGTGAAAGGATTAGGAAGTACAAATTGGTAGTCACAATCTAGTCACAGGGATGTGAAATACAGTATGGGGAATATAATTAATAATGTTGTAAAGATCATGTAAGGTGCCAGATGGGCACTGGATTTATTAGGGGGATCACTTCATAGACTGTGTAACTGCCCAACCACTGTGCTGTACACCTGAAGCTGAAGTATTAATAGAATAACATTGAATGTCAACTATAACTGTTCTCAATCTTACCTCCTCAAAGAAGACTTTGCCATTGTTCTTGGAATTGCTAATTTCTTGTTTTAGAACATTTCAGCTAAAGTCTGGATTCATCTTTGCTTGCTACTAGTTTCCTGGGTGCAGTAGGCAAACATATACTGAAATATAAAATTCCCAAATTTGGAATCTTTTACCTATGGTCTGAAGTACCAGAAAATCTGGCCATCGCCTATTTGAAATATCACAGGCAGGACGAGGCCCAATTATGTAGGTGGCCCTTGTAATAAGAGGAACAGATTCGGAGGTTTGTTTATAAATATTGTAATTTGTGATTGTACATAGCATATTGTAAAACTGCGGTTGACAAAAATTTTGTTAAAAATTTTCCTACCAAAGAGTCAGGCTGGCTCTAGTACATTGCCTGACTCAAATTGTGGTCATGAGATGTGGCCTATAGAATCTCCTAAAATCTTTGGGTCAAACTATCTCTGCCTCTTGGTATTATCCATTAGCTCAAAGGGGCCCATCCGATAGACTAGCTGGGTTTCATTCACTTTAGCCTTAGTGATAAGCTTCTCCAAGTTTTTTTTTGCTTAGACTCAAAGATATCAGAAATTAACCAAAGTAGCCTGCATACCCATTTAGTATTAAAAGCAATTAAAAGAGTATTAAAAGCAATTTGAATTTTATTGCCTTTAACGGGGGCTCACTCTCTCGAGTTCACCACTTGGAACGCCCCTCCCTATAACATGAATCAATATTTAAATACCTTCCTGGTCCCTTTGGCATTTGAGTATAAGAACCACTTTAGGGGCTATTGACCCAACTTATTTTCTGCTGTGAAAAAAAGGGGGATTTATTAGTTTCCTAGGGCTGCTGTAACAAACTATCACAAACTTGGTGGCTTAAAACAACAGAATTCTGCTCACTCATAGTTCTGGAGACCAGAAGCCTGAAATTAGCATCACTGTGCTAAAATCAAGGTATCAGCAGGATCCTACTCCTTCCAGGCGCTCTAGGAGAGAGTCAGTTCCTGGCCTCTTCCAGGTTCTGGTGGCTGCTGGCATTCCTTGGCTTGTAGCTATGCCACCGAGGTTTCTGCCTCCGTCTTCACCATCACCTTTTCCTCTTGTGTGTGTGTGTCAAATCTCCCTTTACTTCCCTCATATAAGGACATTTCCAATGGTATGTGGGGACCACCTGGATAATCCAGGATTATATTCTCATCTTAAAATCTTTAACATGACCATATCTGCAAAACCCCCTTTTCCAAATAAGGTAATAGTTACCGGTTCCAGGGAATAGGACCAATTATCTTTGGGGTGGCCATTCAGCACACTACAAAGTCCAAATGTAAAATTCCACTCCACTCCTGGTGACACTGTCTTGTTGCTCACTCTGCCAAGAACAAGTCAGTCAGTTTTCTTACAGCTTGTCCGTGTATCATCTGCAGTGTACCCATGAACCGTCTTTCCTGACTTCTCGATGAGGAGTCTCCAAATATTCTTGATAGTGTGTCTCTATTGGGAAATAAATTGAGCATGCTCCTCTAAGATATGATGCTTATTTATAAATTATGGGTGCCAACGTGTCACTATATTATTATGTTATCACACGTATAAAGACATATTTTTTAAATGAGGGAAAATATATAAATAGAATCACTACCATTTTCTTCCAGCATCCAAATGAATCATCTTGTCACCTGTCTGGGATATATACATCCCACTACCAAATATACTCTGGTCATCCTTGCTCCTCAAAACTCCAAGGAGGAGCTTGGAGGACTGTACTTCAATGGGAAAGCAGAGTGAGTTCTGGGCTTCCCACTCTAACTTCATCCACAGCAAGTCAGTTTGGACCTCTGTGATACATTCTGGGGTTTTGAAAATGATTTTGAAAAGAGGAAAAATGATCCTCTGCAAAAAAAAATTTACAAAAAATAATAATATGTCTGAAACCCACTTCTCTGGAGCAGTCTCTTTTGGTGTGACTCCTCTGAGGGGTCTTTCATGCAGGTGGCACATGACATCAATTAGCCCCAGCTGTTCCTTATTAATGCAGCCTCTTAGTGAAAGATACAGCCTTTTACAACTTGACTTTTTCAAGGAAACAGCCCATTTTGCAAATCAACCAAACACATTAAATACAGTTAGACTGCCGCATTCCACAAATACAAATGTAACAAAGAAATCCTATGTGTTCACAGCCTCCACTAAGGCATGGATCACTTTCCTGTTTTGTCACCCTAAAGGAATTGTCTGCCAAATCAACTGCACCTCCAGTGAGTCAAAGGTCAAGAACCACACAGAAGCCTATCACCCTCACAGAGGCCTCAAAACCCTCTCCAACATGAGCAGACTTTGTAAATATGTTCTTTGCCTGCTCATAATGCCTAATTAGGCCCTGACCATGAGGCTAAGAGGTGGAGAAGAAAAGCCAGGACGCCTGCAGGTTGCCACTTGAGTTCACAGCAAAATGACAGGCAGCACGTGTGATCCAAAGGGAAGAACCTGACAGTCACACTTCAGTCTTTCAGCAACATTTTTTTTTTAACATGGGGACACTGTAGCACCAATAGTGTCATCTTCTAATAGAAAGGACAACTGCACATAATGCATAATTGCCAGTCTAAATGACTTGTTATTGTGACTGCCTGTTTTAAAATATCTGCAATTGCTTCCAATGAGATTGGAATAAATGATAAGTCAGCACAGGCAATCACTGGTGGAGACATAGCATGACTTTAGAAAACTTAGTACAGATTGTTTTGTCATGTGTCAATTTCCACCAATTCTTGATTATGATCACAAGGCATTTGCACTATTTTTTTGGGCATTTCTTCCAACTTGCCCCACTTAAGCAACAGAAGGAGTATCACATGTAGGTATACAAAAAACAAGGCGGTCTATTTTCAAGGGCAATGAGCAGAAGCTGGCTGAACGTGATAAATTCATTTTACAGAATTTTAGCTTGTGCCAAATCCTGACATATTCTGCAAAACAAAACAAAATAAGGTGGAAGCACACCTCACCGAGAGTTATTGCCATCTCTCCAAATGAACTACTCCCCTACCCCCACCTCATACGCTTGTTTGCCAAGTCTTGAAATAACAAATAACTTCTTTATAACAAAATTGTCTCCCTGGAATAATAGGCTTCAGTGTGAGTTTTGATAGAGCAATAGCTCCTCTAAATGACAGCAAAGGCTTGCAGCAGGGACACGAGGCACATCTATTTCAGGGCTTCCCATTAAAGAGAAAAGCAGTTCGGTAAGAAATGAAGTCATTTCCTGACTCATTGGGATGCCATGTTTAAACCACAGTTTTCTGCCTAAGGACATAGAGATTGGAAAAATGTGGCTGAGCCTAAAAGAGATGAATCATCCTTTACGGATTCAGTAAACCAACTTTTTAAGGTCCTCCATAGGTTGCTAGAACATATTAGAGAAAGAGACTAATGAGAGCCTTCACCCTTCCTTTTATACGAAGGATAAGTTTCTCCATCCTACACACTTGTTAAAGCCAGTTCCATAAATGATCACTTTAAGTATAATTACATTTTTTAAGTGTAGACTTAATAGAAACAGATCAACGTTTAGGCATTATAAACATCAGGAGGATAGGGGAGAAGATGGAGTCAAAACCTGTTCATTTTGTATGTTTCTAAAAATAAGTGAGTTAAAGTACCCGAAAAAAACTATTTTGGAAGGATGACACACAACAATTAAGTAAGGATTCTAAGGATTTATTTTACTAGAAAATTTTTAATGTTTAGTCTCACTAGTAATCAAAGATAAATTCTATAATTTAAAATAACAATGAGATACCATTTTGACCTATCAAATTAGCAACAGTTGACAAAATAAAGAGGGGTGGATATTACTCAGAGCTGGTGAGAGACTTGGCTCAACTTTCTAGATGACGAGGCAACACTTACCAAAATCCTTTAAAATGTTCATACTCCTTACCCCAGTAATGCTGCTTCTAGAAGTCTATCTTTTTTTATTGAGATATAACATTGTTTAAGGTCTATAACACGTTGATACACTTACATATTGGGAAATGATTACCACTGTAGTGTTAGCAAACACCTCCATCAGGTCACATAATTACCATTTCTTTTTTGTGGTAAGAACATTTAAGATCAACTCTTTTAGCAACTTTCAAGTATATAATACAGTATTATCGACCATAATCACCATGCTGTACATTAGATCCCCAAAACTTATTCAACTTGTAACTGCAAACTTGTAGCCTTTGACCAACATCTCCCCAGCCCTTGGTAACTAGGGCAAAATACTGTATGAGTTCAACTATTTTAGATTTCACATATAAGTGATATCATACAGTGTTTGTCTTTCACTGTCTAATGTATTTCACTTAGCATATCCTCAAGGTCCATCCACGTTGTCACAAATGGCAGGATTTCCTTCTTTCTCGTGACTGAAAAATATTTGTGTATGTGTGTCACATCTTCTTTTTCCATTTATCTAGGAGTCTATCTTAAAATGCTAATCTGATATTTGGACAGAGATATACTCACAAAACTATCATTACAATATTGTTTATAGTAGAAAACTTGAAAAGTAACTTAAATGACCAGCAATGGGAGAATACAATATTATTGTGGAACACTAATATCATGGAACATTATACAACCAATTCGAACTATATTTAGGGATTATCTGTAATATAAGGAGCTGTACCAGTGAAAAAAGCAGTGTGGAAAACTATATTTACAGGAAGAAAAAAGATGCAAGGAACTCCTAATTGGGATCACTCTGAAGAAGGGGCTCGAAGAATCTCCCCCATTTTAAATAGACCAGGTCATTATTGATGTCATATTGGTGCATTCACACAATGAACCTTTTAAAACCTGGTGGTATATCTTGATGAACTTGAGTCAATAAGTATCTGTATAAACTTCTCAAAGAACACTAGAGCTGAGCTGTCTGCTGGTTGACCCTGCCTCCGCCCAGAAGCATACAGCCAATGAGAAGCGGGTAGTGTTTGGAGCAGTCAGTCTGCAGACTGGCTAATGAATTATGGTCACCCTTTCAGGAAGACTTTTACCGTACTCCAGCATTGCCATAGATGCCAAAACCCCATCAAACGGATATTTATTGATTCTTGGCTGATTTCTTACAAAATGTTGAATATTGGATTGAGATGAGAGAGGTATCAGAGAAAGATACATAGAAACAGAGACCAGATCCAGAGAAAGAAGCGAATTGGGTGAAGTAGAAAGATCTAAGAAATGTAGAAGAAAAGAAAAAAGAGAAAAAGAAATAGAGAAAAATGAACTATGTATGATTTCCTCAAAACTATTGGATTATAGCAAATTGTTTTACTAATTTACAAAAAAGGAGTTAACATTTCAAAACACAATTCAAGTAAGCTGTATTCCCAAACAATGTCTAAGAGACTAAGGTTTATTAAGCATACGTATAAATGTATATATGTATATATGAGGTCTGACAATTAAGTTCCGGAACTTGTTGCAAGGATGTTGCTAACATTTTTGATATCAGAGGGATCATTCATTATGAATTTGTACCAACTGGACAAACAGTTAACCAAGTTTACTATTCGGAAGTGCTGAAAAGGCTGCGTGAAAAAGTTAGACGACCTGAACTTTACACCAACAATTCATGGCTCTTGCATCATGACAATGCACCAGCTCACACGGCACTGTCTGTGAGGGAGTTTTTAGCCAGTAAACAAATCACTGTATTGGAACACCCTCCCTACTCCCCTGATCTGGTCCCCAATGACTTCTTTCTTTACCTGAAGATAAAGGAAATACTTAAAGAAAGACATGTTGATGACCTTCAGGACATCAAGGGTAATACAATGACAGCTCTGATGGCCATTCCAGAAAAAGAGTTCCAAAATTGCTTTGAAGGTGGACTAGGCGCTGGCATCAGTGCATAGCTTCCCAACGGGAGTACTTCGAAGGTGACCATAGTGATATTCAGCAATGAGGTATATAGCACTTTTTCTAGGATGAGTTCACGAACTTAATTGTCTGACGTGTGTGTGTGTGTGTGTGTGTGTGTGTGTGTGTGTGTGTGTGTAGCTTTCCATGTAGCAAGAACTGGAAAATCAGTCAATACACACAGTGAGATGTTTACATTAACTCATTTAATCCGTATCATTGCTTTGTGGGATAGGTCTTTCTATTGTTCTCTTTTATAGAAGTGAAGTCTAGACAGGTTAAATAACTTGTGCAAGAGCTCACAGCTCTTAGGGGGAAGGTAGGGGGGTTGGTCTCAGGGCTTCTGGCTCCAGGTGTCCCTTGCTATAGTACAGCTTCTACCCACTCAAGCCACAATGGTTCCTCCTTTTGAATTCCTATGGTTCTTACCATCAGTCATTCATATTTAACACTGAAAATGTACAGTTTTGCCTGTTTGTTGCATTTTCATCTTAGTACAACATGTCTTCCCAACTAGACTCTAAAACATTGAATGCAGGAACTATAAATACTACTTCTCTATAATTCTCACAGTACTTAGCACAACTCTCCACTTATTAAATAAGATTTAATTGGACCTTCGGCAAAGAGATAACTTTCAACACAACTATTCCAATAATTTTGCAATCAAATAAACTCTACCAACATTCTTTGCTAAGAAGCATTCATCTTTTGAGATTGCTGGAAATTTAAGTCTAGAAAAAAAGAAGTTAATGGTTGTGTGTTTTTTTTTATCTCATTCTATTCCTTTTGATAGATGAAACCAAAAATAATCACTTTGCATCTCCAAAGTGCTCCACCCACATGAAAGCAGGGGCAGAGTGAGCCATCACTAGGACACAAATGTGTTCTGTTCAAGGCAATCAAATAAATCAAGCAACCCCCAAAATATAGTTAAAGCAAAGTGACTCAGACACAGTTCATGTTTTTAGTCACTTAGAATCCAAAGTTACTCTGAAACACGAACAGTTTTTAAAGCTTTACTCATTTTGCTTTCACTGATAAAACTAAAATAATCCAATACAATTATCTGAATGGTTATAATTTAAAGATTTAAAATACATGCTCAAAACCTAACATTTCAAATTAGTGCCACTCTTTAGGACAAACTCAAACTAATAATAATGATCTGGTATAAAAGTATCCTGGAGAAACTAATTCCCCACGATTTTCTTTTTATTAAGCTAATCTGAACCCAAAAAAAGCATTCTTCCGTGGGGCTGTACTAGAGAAAGCACAGCAATGTGGAAACCATGTGCCTGAAAAATCATTACTCAAACTGAAAGCTGTTTTCCTATCTCACCTAAGAAAAGCATTTATCCCCACGCTGAAAAATTAACTATGATTCAAGACCTTTATTTAGAAATAATTCAATTTTACCAAATCAATACACTAAAATAATTCCTAAGTGACCTTATCAGTAGCTCAAGGATGACAAATAGGTTTAATCATACAAGCCTACTCCTACTGGTTCGTAGTAGAAGCCTGCATACTGTGTTGAGAATGATTCTGAGGTCATATTCCAAGAGAAAGCATGTTTGGATTAATTAGCAATCAGAAAAACATGGGTCCCAGTACCAAAAATTTGGACTGTCATAATTTATAAAAAGTAAAATACAAATCCATGATCTGAAATAGGGGATGTGGACTAGGGATTTCATAGGTGCTACTGTATTGTTCGGTTCATTTTAAAAGAAAGAATTTATGGCTAAGTAGTGCCCCAGAGTTATGGTGCTCTAAGCAGTAAAGGAATAGGAGAGGGATTGAACACTTATTCACAGTCTACTATGTGTCAGGCACTGAACCTTGCCTCAACCATGAACTTTCATGGCCGTATCCAAGATTTTTGTCATTACCAATATCAGCACCCCTCCATTATCTTAATTTAATCATCCTATCCCCAAATACCACTTCCCATCTTTCTGGCTTACTCTCTCCAGTACCCAATTTCCCAATAAACACTCTACCCCACTGATATGTCCAATCCATTGGTACAACCACCCTTTTACTGTCCCTCACTTCCCTACAGTGTCCTCACTTTCCTACTTATCCATCATACAAGTTCTGGTAATTAAGTTCGCGAATTCATCCTAGAAAAAGTGCTACACACCTCATTGCTGAATATCGCTACAGTCATCTTTGAAGTACTCCCTTGGGAAGCTATGCACTGATGCCAGCACCTAGTACACCCTTCAAAGCCATTCTGGAACTCTTTTTCTGGAATGGCCATCAGACCTGTCATTGTGTTACTCTTGATGTCCTGAAGGTCATCAACATGTCTTCCTTTCAGTATTTCCTTTATCTTCGGGTAAAGAAAGAAGTCATTGAGGGCCAGATCAGGTGAGTAGGAAGGGTGTTTCAACACAGTTATTTGTTTTTTTGGCTCAAAACTCCCTCACAGACAGTGCCGTGTGAGCTGGTGCATTGTCGTGACACAAGAGCCATGAATTGTTGGCAAAAAGTTCAGGTCACCTAACTTTTTCACGCAGCCTTTTCAGCACTTCCAAATAGTAAACTTGGTTAACTGTTTGTCTAGTTGGTACAAATTCATAATGATAATCCCTCTGATATCAAAAAAGGTTAGCAACATCGTTTCTATGTCTATGCTTATCCAATAAAAATGCACAGATAAATGAGTACAAACATAATTAATAAATAGAAGAATCTGCCTTCCTTTCTGCTTCACTTGGGTTGAAGTTCTGTGGGAACTGTCCTTGAGAGAAGAACTATGAATTTTTTAAGTCAGGTCAATGTTTATGTTCCCTTAGCCCAGAAGTGCAAATCCTAATCATTGCTCCAAAAGCAACTTTGAAAATCATAGCAGGACTTATCACAACCCTACACAAACCATATGTGTGATGTCCATATCTTGGCCTACTATTTAAGGAACATCTCACATCAAATCAGCAAATACCTATATGGGAGCCTGTTGTGATCCAGGCGACCTGCCAGGCACTGTGAGGAAAAGCAAAATGCTAAGCAGTGAAGTATTGGCAAATGTGAACAGAGCTCATGAGAACTGCGTGGGCTGAGCAGAGATTTGTGAGATGATGACTTTTAGAAAGATTTGCAGACCCAATAGACAGAGACACTCCACAGGTGTGTACCTCCTTTCTTGCAAAAGATATGCTCCTGGAGAGTAGTGGTGATTAAATTTTTATGAATTTAATTATATGTTCTCATTGACTTACATTATAATCAGAGAGTGGCTTTATCTACATTTTGGATTAATTTTCAACTGGCGGTGGCTCCCAACAGTTTAAGTTTCCCTGCTTCTCTGTCAAGTAGTTAATAGTTTATAAACAAACATTTAAAGGCACAATTTAAAGGAACCCTTGAGTGAATCCTTTTGAACAACAAAGGATTCTTTCGTAACATTAATAAATAATCATTAGATTGAATGTTCATCAAGCTTTCTTAAAGCAAAACATATCTATTCACAAAACTCTGATGTCCTTTGATAGGATTTCATTGACATTATCTCTTTACCTAAGGATCAGAATCTATTTTATGTATGTTTTAGGACAGCATCTCACCTTACTGATCTTCCCACTTTTTCCACTAGCATTTGGAAGAGCATTTTGTCCAGACACATGGGGAACACTACTAAAGGTAGCTCATATTACTGAGTAATGTGATGCAATAGAACCTTGGATTTCATGCCTCAGTTAAAAATTACACAATAAAAACAAAAGGCTACTAAATTCAGGAGAGAGGTAATTTGAAATGACCAGCCCACTGTTTGTATTCTTTGGGACAGAAGATGCTTAAGCTGCTCACTTTAGAATTGTCTCTTGAACAGTGGGCTGCCTGGAAATCTTGAGTAGATCACTGGGAAAACTTGAATTGAGGATAGAGTTCATTGGCCCCACCACACCCAGTCTTATTACCACATCTCTCCCTTGCCCCACCACAACTTCTTCTCACCACTCCGTTACTTCTATCAACATTCTTACTCAACCCTCCTGATAACTTCTCCTGCACAAGCCAAAGAAAGGCATTGTCCTCAGTGCCAATGGTATAAAAGCCCATCACATGTCACATGAGTCAGGTTACACTTGGCTCTAGAACATGGTAAGGGAGTCCCAGGCCGCTAGGCAAAGACAAAACTCTAGAGCCACTCATGCTTCAGTTGGTTTGGGTAAGGTTGTTCTCGCATGTCACCTTGACTGGGATTTGTGGGCCGGTTTTTAATATAGTAGCTCACCCTGCTGATTACACATACCCAAAGGGATGTGATTTATGATTACTTTCAGTCTGACTAGCTTTGTTATTTCTGATTAAAGACCCCATTTATTTTGAAGTAAATGAGCAAGGGTTGGTTCACTTTTTTGTCTTTGGTGACAAGAATATAACTTATAATTGGTTTATTTAGAAAGTATACTAGAAATAAAAAATGGAATGCAGCACAGAATAAATCAAGTCAGTTTCACTGTACAAGGGAAAAAGTGATGCTCTTACCAAATCAATTACTTCTGTAGCTTATAGAACTGCTTCCCAGGAACCAGACACTGTCTCCCGCACCACGCTCAAGAAGTTTCATCCATAAGGCCCTTTCTGAATGCAGTGATATGGCCTTGCAGGTATACTTCTGGAGTACCTATGGAATTCTGCAGTTTTTGACAAGCATTTAACAACAGTCATTGTGGTAGGCAAAATTCTAAGATGAACACCAATGACCTACACCCTTTCAAAATCCCCTCCCCTTGAATATAGGCAGGACCTATGACTTGCATCTAACCAATAGACTATGGCAATGGTGGAGGATTTTACATATGTAATTAAAGTCCCTAATCAGTTGACTTCATAAAATAAATTATCCAGGGTGGGCCTGTTTAAATGAGGGTCTAGAGGTCAGAGACATGAAGCAGTAGAATCTCTCTCTCTCCCTCTCTCTCTCTCTCTCTCTCTCTCTCTCTCTCTCTCTCTCTCTCTCTCTGTGTGTGTGTGTGTGTGTGTGTGTGTGTTGCTGACTTTGAAGAAGCAAGCTTCCATGAATTCTACAGCCTCAAGGAAATGAATTCAGCCAACAACCATGCTTGGAAGTGGGTCCTTCCCTAGTGGAAACTGCAGATGAGAACTCAACCTGGATGACACCTTGCTTTCAGGCTTATAAGACCCAGGATAGAAAACTCAGGTAATGTGTGCCCAGATTTCTGACCAACAGAAACTTTACTATAATAAATGGCTTTCATTTTAAGTCTCTAAGTTTGTGGTAATTTGTTATACAGCAATAGAAAACTAATAAGTCATGAAGAATCAACAATGGAATTGAAGTCTCCTGCTAAGTGGCTCCTAACCCACAAGAATCACTAAGCAGAGAAACAAAGAAATCAGAGCATCACAGATTAGAACAAGTACTTCCACTCTCATTCACCCTCATCTACCTTTCCATATCTAAGAGCAAGGCATCTAGAAGAAGGGAGACCTAATGTACAATATGTTTCAGACAGGTTTTCCTTCCCCAGCATTGTTGGTTGACTAAAGACCATCATTCTATGCTACCTTTTCCTTGCAAAGAGCCCATACGCACAGCCTCTAAGTGCAAAGAGCTGGAGGAACCTAATGTGCCTCAGAAGAAATAAGAAAATACTGAACTCAATAAGGTAACTATGAGTGTCAAACTGAAATGAATGCCAGTGTCAAAATTAACCTCCAAGGGCAAAGACTAAAGCAGGGATTGCAATGCATGCAAGAAAGCAGCTATTGCCAATGGTATCCAGGCTGTAAAGAACAGGCTTTATGGATGGAAACAAAAACACAGGAAGACTGCCCCCACCTTGTGGCAGGTGCTTGGGAAGCATCCACAGATTTTTTTGTTTATCTACAGTTGCCTGGATAGATGGCTAGATGGATGGATGGATGAATGAGAATTAACAGGAAGAGGTTTAACGTTGCAAAAGAGCAAGAACTGAGAGGAAAATGTAGTAGCAATGGAAAGGACAAGGACAGTGTCAGGGAGCCATCAGAGCTCTTGTAGCCGTACAGCAGTGTTTCTCAAAGTGTGGTCCCAGGACCAGCACTCTCAGCATTATGTGGGAACTCATTAGAAATGAGAATTCTCTGGCCTCACCCCACACCTACTGAATTAGAAACTCTGGGGATGGGGCCCAGCAACCTGTTTTAAGAAGCCCACCAGGGGATTCTTATGCACACTCAAGTATAAGAACCACTGACCCAGAGAAATGAATGAATCTGGTGGGGATGGTTTAAAAAAAAATGTCTAACAGTCTTAACCCGGGCTGCACATTAAAATCAGATAAGGAACCTTGAAACTACGGATGCCCAGGCTAGCCCATCACCAGAGACTGATTTAATCTATGTGCTGCCACATCCAAATTATTTACCAGCTCTCCAGGTGATTCAAATGTGCAGCCAGGGCTGGGAACCTCTGATGTAAAAGGTGTAGCAATGTGGGAGGACATGATTCAAGATTGCTACACAAATGACGATATGCCAACCTCAAAAAGAAGGTTGGGCTCTTCCTGATATGGTGTTCTGCTACCTTCAAAGTACTCACACATATATTCTCAGCTGTCAACCTGCTAGGCTTTTGTACATGGAAGGGAGATTACTTTTACTTCAACAGCACAGAAAAAATAAACAACAGCCAGCCCTTTTGCCCATCTCTTGCTCACCTTCTGAGCTGGCTTTATACAAGCAACCCTTCCCTTCCCTTCCCTCTCCCCAGGATATGGGTTGCCTCGGGTAGACAGTGACGAGGAGATGCTGCATTTTCTTTGATCACAGTGGCAGCAGCCACCACAAGGTCGTGGGCTTATTTGTCCCCCAGCCCTCCCTCAAGTCCCAGCACACACAGGCTGATGCCCCAAGAGGTCTAAAGACCCCACCAGCAACTTGAAGCACACAGCCCCTCAGCTCCTCTCTGGAGACTGTCTTCCCCTGAACCTGGCAAGTGAATGAGAGCCTCCAGTGGGAGAAAAAAGGAAGCACTGAGTACTCCAGCTGGGACGGACAACAAAAGAGGCTTTCCACCACTTGGAAACATACAACCCTCTCCTCCTCAGGGCTTAGCAACAGGATCAACTGTCTACATAACCTAAGTCCACTGGGGTCAATGAGTGAGAGAGAATGCTCACGAAATGACAAGCCTCTGGATAGAAACCATAAAGGTTTAAATGGTCTGAGAACGCCATAGAATCTGGGTACCTTTATGCAATTTATAGCAAGATTTCCCCCCAGTTCTATGTATGTGCCTGGGGCCTTGAGGAATACACCTAGTGGAGACTGCTTCACCACTAAATGTTACAGTGGTCACTTGACTGGGCAGATAATGTGAATTACACAGATGGCAAGTAGAAACAAGCAATAATACCTTGTCACAGAACCTCAGAATGTAACATATAATATATATGACAATGACGATGACAGTAACCGATTCCCCACTGAAAATTTAAGTTTTCCATAAAGCTCAATCGAGCCTTCCTAAAAAAGGCCGGAAGAACCTCTAAGCATTTCAGAATCTGTAAGCATGTTGTCTCAATGAAAACACCCAGGAACGAATGTAAATTGGTACAACCACTATGAAAAACAGTACGGAGTTTCCTCAAAAAATTAAGAATACAATTACCATATGACCCAGCAATCCCTCTTCTGGGTAATACCCCCCAAAAATCTGAAAACATTTATCTGTAAAGATATATGTACCACTATGTTCATTACAGCATTGTTTATGGTGGCCAAGACATGGAAACAACCAAAGTGTCCTTCGATAGATGACTAGATAAAGAAGATGTAGTACATATATACAATGGAATATTACTCTGGCATAAGAAAAGATTAAATACTGTCATTCGCAACAACATGGATGGATCTTGAGATTATCTTGCTAAGCGAAATAAGTCAGAGAGAGTCGAGAACAGTATGACTTCACTCACATGTGGGATATAAAACTGAAAGCAACAAATGAACAAAACAGCAAACAAACAAAAACTCATAGACACAGACAACAGTTTAGTGGTTACCAGATGAAAAGGGGGGAGAGGGGATGATAAAAGAGGGCAAAGGGGGTCAAATATAGGGTGATGGAACGAGATCTGACTCTGGGTGATGAACACATAATGCAACATACAGATGACGTATTATAGAATTGTACACTTGAAATCTATATAATTGTATTAACCAATATCACCCCCATAAATGTAACTAAAAAACAAAAACACCCAAGAGCAACCAAAGGGTAAATGCCAGGGCAGGAAAAGGAGATAGGGCAGGTGGAGTGTAAGGCCTTATATTTTCTAGGACCTGAGTAAACAAGTTCTCAGGGTAGAGACTGCTTTCTAGAGCAGTGGTTCTCAAATAGGGGCAATTTCACTCCCCAAGGGACATCTGGCAATGTTTAGAGACATTTTTGTTTTTTACAGCAGAGTAGGTGGGGTGCTACTGGCATCTAGTGGGTCAAGGCCTGGGATGCTCCTAAACACTCTACAATCCATAGAGAGCCCCCACAACAGAGAAGTACCCCACCCCGAATGTCATTAGTGCCAAGGTCGAGAAACCCTGGTCTAGAGAAATGTCCTCACAACAAACATTGGAGGAGGAAACTACTGATGGATTTTTTTTTCCATAAAGGCCCAGATTCGACCCGCAGTTTCCATTAGCATCCCAGAAGCACAGTTGTTCTACTCAAGGAGGGTCACATAAATTAATCTTGCAGATTATCTTGTCCACCCCCTGCTTTCAGGGAACTTAATGACTAAATCACCCAGGACAAATAACGGCCTAGTTTCTTATAAAATATTTTCAGGAGTAAAAACCCTACATCCTCCCTATAGCAACTCATTCCAATATTTGTCTTTCTAATGGACAAATGATTAAGTTGAATCACTTGAAATTGCCAATATTTGACCGATTTTTGGCCCTCATATATGGCATTTTCATGTGGTTCGACCTAATATGATTCCCTTCAACAAAAACATGTCCTACTTTTAGAAGCCATTTTCTTGTGTTGACTCTTCAGTCAGCACCGGAACAATGGTTTTTGGACACAACAGTACCTGGCCATCTGCTGTCTAGAACACCTCCCCTTCCCACCCCCACTCCTTACCCACAACACTCACATCAAATCTTTGTTGGCTGTTTCTCTAGAAAAAGTACTCAGTTTTTCTCCAGGTCAACTATTATTTCTTTCGTATATATTTTTTTTTGCATTTCCAGTTCTCATTCATTTAATCCTATGGGAAGGAGCTAAAATAAAGTTGTTATACTGCTATATACATAGGGTCTTAATACTTGAGCAGACATGAAAGAAAAACCCAGAAAATCTAGCTCTCTTGGGTCTTGTTTTCATATACAGTGTGGCATTTTTAGTATAGGCTTTACATTATATACCATACCCTCCATTTAAATAAGCTGACCTCAAATTGCTGCTGTGTATTCAACAGAAGGGGAAACTGACAGTTATTAAATGGCACCACACACCAAGCAGTGTGCTACAATATTTCACATATATTATCAATTTAATCTCTAAAACAAGGCTGTGGAGAAGGTATTCTTACTCCATCTAGCAGATGATAAACCTGAGGCAGCTTGACAAGATTGGTGCCAGCATTTATGAGCCAAGATTTGCACCTGTAACTGTTAGACACCAGTGTCCACTCTATTACTATTACCCTAAGCAGACTTAAATAAATCTCTGTAGAGATTTAGTATTTCGTAGTTACCACTTGAGAACTATATTACATTGTTACAGGTGAATTTACCTGTCCCATCATCTCTACCCTTTACCACAGCAGAATGCCCATTTACTAAGTAAATAAACAAATAAACAAACCACAAAATTATTTCATGGTAGATATGATCTCTTTAAAGACATCAGCATCATCTCCTTTCCTTATTTAAGGATTAAAAAAAATAGCCAATAAAACTGCTGTGAGCTTTTTTTAAATAAGAGTCTTGCTACATCCGTTATCAGCTACAAACTGTTGCTTTTCATTCAGCTGTCTCATAGCAAATCATAAATTCACTGATTAAAGATGAAATCATGTTTATTCTTGTCTTTCAAAAAACACTGCTTAACGTACTTAAAATTCTCTTCACGGTAGATGTGGGAAAAGGGGAGTGAGGGCTGGGGCCTGGGAGTTAGCGGGAGGGTGTCTGAGCAGGTGAAGGGGTGAGCGGTGGCCACCTTGTGGTTAATTGCTGAAGGGAGCACTGGCCAACGAGGAGCAACTCAAGCACTTCTCTGATTACAAAAGGGACAAAGGCAGAAGGTCACACCCTTCAGTCCCTGGCATCTGCAGACTTGCTCTTAATGTATTTCTCAGTGCAGGAAGTGGACATGATCGAACAGAGCCTATCGAACAGGCCCTCCACGATGGGAAACAGAAGTAGCACAGCCTCATAAAGCTCTCCTACAGTCATTACCTTTTCTAAGTTTCATAATTTAGGATGTTAGATGCAATTTGTAAGGGGCATTTCAAAGCAAATTAAATTTTCTTCTCATGCCTGCTCATCATTGGGTACAACTTTTCTTTTGTCTAGAATAACCGTGTTATTTGCCTGTGATCTGAAATAAGAATCTGTTGTGCACAAATGTGTAACAGGTCATCCTGAAATAAATTAATTTGCTTCTAAATGTCGATTAGAGATAGAGAATCGTTTTTGCCTGCATGGAAAGTTGGGGAACCAGAGAGTCTGGCTTCTATCACATAGTCCACCACTAACTAGCTACGTGACTGCGACTCATTCATCCTCAGTTTCCTTGTCGGTAAAACAAGGGATTACAAGAGCAGTAGGTTTTCACATATTTTCAGCAAGGAAACCATCCTTTGTTTTTCAGAGTTTCCAGAATCCTAATATTCCAAGTAATTAAAAGGCAGCTGTTATGGTTATGTCTGGACAGGCAGGCCAGACCCATCCACTGCCATTATCCCCTCCCTTCCCCTCCGCTCCATCCACCCCCTTGCCCCCCCACCCCACCCCACTCCCAACTCCTTCACCCACCTCTGAAGAATCCTGGGCATCAGAACTTGAAGATCTTTGGACCAAGTGATTTCTAAAGTCCCTTTGGGCCCTAAGTGTCTATCAGGCTAAATGGCCAAAGCATTTTTAAAAAAGAGTAACATTTTATGAAGACACTTTATAGACATACTTCCAACCTATCAGCCCGGCTGGGAAAAGATTTCACGCACTGAGCAATTAGAGAACAATTCAATTCTCAACATTAAGCTTTGTGTCCCTGGCTCAGAATACAAGAGAAGGTCCTTTGAAGAGCACTAGATGAATCACTCTTACAAAGTACCCAGAGTACTTGTGGCCCAGGCAGAATCACTGATTGTTTCCTCCAGTAGCCACTCTCACAGGCCTCGTGGTGTCCCCTGCAGGGCATGTGAACCAGCACGGATAAGGCCTGATCCATCAGTGTTGTTCTCCACTCCTAACCAGATGTGTGCTGATGCCTCCTCTAAACCCAGTGCCCTCCCTACTCAACTGATAACTGCTGCCTTTAATAACTGATAACTGTTTTTAAAACTGATAACTGTTGTCCTGCCTGAATGATAAAATGTGTGTGCACTTGCCCTTTAGCCCTGAAACCTAGTAACTTAGGGTGGGGAGAATTCTATTCTTTTCATGGACTATGAGGCAGAAGTGAAGGTAGGGAGGGAGGAGAACAAAATCAAAAGACTTAATGGGAATTAGCAAAATTTCTTCATTTAGGAAATCTACCATGGAAGGAAATTTAAAATATTTTTCAAAAAATTACAATGAATTCGTTTAATAATTAAGTCAAGCAATTTTTATTGTGCACTGACTCTGGTCCAGGCACTGGGTTATGTGTCAAGGATACTTTGAAGTGAAGCCATTGCCTTAAGACGTACAAATTGCCGGTTATTAAAAATAGTCACAGGGATGTAAAGTACAGCATAGGGAATATAGTCAATAATATTGTAATAACTAGGTGTGGTATCAGGTGGGCACTAGACTTGTCAGAGTGATCATTTTGTAAGGTATATAAATGTCTAACCACTACACTGTACACCTGAAACTAACATAAAATAATATTGAATATCAACTGCAATTGAAAAATTAAAATTTTTTCAAAAAAGATGAGTCAAAAAAAGAGTAAACCACTGTCCCTATCCTCCGATCACTGAATCCCCCCCTACCACTGATATAAGGAATTAAGTGAAACACAGCATGACATGTACCACAATGAAGATGAGTAGAGTACAGTGGATTACCAAGGACACAGTGCCTAGCTTGGGCTAGAAAGGTGGGGAGGGGTGAGTCCTGAACTACTTCTTAAAGGGTGACGTGGCAAAGATTGTTTCCCTTCTGCTCACTGTGGCAGAAACTGCTTATGTTCCTCTTCTTTGGGGGAACATGGCCAGACAACATTTTCAAGCCTCTCTTGCAGCTTACAGTTAGATGATTCCATGTGACTGAGTTCTCAATGTAAGCAAAAATGATGTGGACCACTTCCAAACCTGGCCAATAAAAACCCTCTCTCACACGACCCTCGTGCTTTCCCCTCATCCGCCATCTGCCTGAATGGAAAGGACTCCAAGGATAAAGACCCATTAGAACATGAGGAGGGTGGGGCAAGAAAGTCAGGAACTTTTGGATTCTTGCCTTTTGTCAGGTTCAGTTCACAAGGTAAGAAAACACAGGCAGTGGCAGTTTGGGGGACAGGTTAGTAAGCATTTTGGATACACTGAATCTGACATTCAGGTAGAGATATTTAGGAGATAGTTGCATAATTAGGTCTAGAACTCAGGAGAAAGATCGGAAGTGAAGCTTGGATTTGAGAATCACTTCATTAACACAACTGAATCTGGTGAGGTGGCCCAAGGAGAATATGTAAAGCAAGAATGTTAAAACCCAAAGAACATTTGACAGAGGATAAAAGAGGAGGAACCAAAGGAAAACTAAAAAGGAACAGCCTAGGGAATGGGGAAAGAATCAAGAGAAAGTGGCAAACAACTCAGACCAGAGAAAGAGGGCTTGACAAGGTTAAAAATAGTGTTTGACCTCAAAGGCAAGGGAAGTAAAAGCTTAAATAAATGAATGGGAGCATATCAAACTAAAAAGCTTCTGCACAGCAAACGGAACCGTCAACAAAACAAAGAGGCAACCATCAAATGGGAGAAGATATTTGCAAACAAACACATACAATAAGGGGCTAATATCTAAAACATATAAAGAACTCATACAACTCAACAACAAAAAACAATCCAATTAAAAGATGGGCAGAGGACCTGAACAGACACTCCCAAGAAGACATACAAACGGCCAACAGACACATGAAAAAAATGCTCAACTTCACTAGCTATTAGGGAAATGCAAAATCAAAACCACAATAAGATATCACCTCACACCTGTTGAAATGGTCATTATCAACAAGGCAAATAATAACAAGTGTTGGACAGGTTGTGAAGGAAATAGAACCCTCATACACTGTTGGTGGGAATGCAGACTGGTACAGCCACTATGGAAAACAGCGTGGAGGGTCCTCAAAAAATTAAGAATGAAATTACCATACAACTCAGCAATCCCTCTTCTTGGTATCTACACAAAAAATTTGAAATCATTTATCCATAAAGATATATGTACTCCTATGCTCACTGCAGCATTACTCATGGTGGCCAAGACATGGAAACAACCCAAGTGCCCTTCGACAGATGACTGGATAAAGAAGATGTGGTACACATATACAAGATGTGATCAAAACATACAGTGAATGTTTCAATAAAAAAATTTATTACAATAAAACACACATTACCATTAAACCCACTCAAAATACTCCCCCTCGCTTCAAACACACGTATCCCATTATTCTTGCTACTTTCTGAAGGAATTCTGGAAGACCTCTTTCGTGAGTGTCTTTAGTTGCACTGTCATGGCTGCCTCGATGTTCTCATTCAATTCAAAATGTTTACCTTTCATGGTCATTTTGACTTTGGGCAAGAGCCAGAAGTCACACGGTGCCAGATCCAGGGAATAAGGTGGATGAAGACACACCATAATGTTTTTATTTGACAGAAATTGCCATACCAGAAGCCATATGTGACATGGAGCCTTTCCGTTGAGATCACAAAATACAGTGAATCCTTCTGCCGAGTGCCATCCAATGGAAAAGCAGCGATCTTTGATATGGGAAGCAGCACACTGAACCTTAGTTACAGTGTGTGACAAGTTTCAACTTTTTCAGTGCAGTCAGTCAGGCATGAGCTATTGTTGAGAGAAGGTGTGTTTTAGTGTGCCATAAATCATCCTCCATCATGACAGTGCTCTGTGTCACACATCACTTCTGGTGTGGCATTTTCTGTCAAATAAAAACATTATGGTGTGTCCTCATCCACCTTATTAACCAGATCTGGCACAGTGCAACTTCTGGTTTTTCCCCAAAGTTAAAAGGACCATGAAACGTGAATGTTTGGAATTTATTCAGGACATCGGAAGAGGACTTCCAGAACTGCTGCAGAAAGTGGCAAGAATGATGGGATAAATGTGTTTGAAGCAAGGGGGAGTATTTTGAGGGGATTAATAACACTGTGTCTTTTTCTGTGATAATTTTTTTTAATTTAAACATTCACCACATTGTTTGATTACATCTTGTACAATGGACTATTACTCAGCCATGAGGAAAGATGAAATACTGCCATTTGTGAAAACATGGATGGATCTTGAGATTATCATGCTAAGCAAAATAAGTCAGAAAAAGTTGAAAACCACATGATTTCACTCACGTGGGACATGAAACCGAAAGCAACAAATGAACAAGAGAAACAAAGAAACAAAAACTCATAAACACAGACAACAGTTCAGTGGTTACCAGAATGTAAAGGGGGAGGGAAGAGGTAGAAGACAGTAAAGTAGGTCAAATATATGGTGATGGAAGGAGAACAGATTCTGGGTGGTAAACACACAATGTAATATACAGATGATGTATTACAGAAATGTATACTTGTAGCCTAATAATTTTACTAACCAACGTCACCTCAATAAATTTAGTGAAAATGTAAAAACAAAAATAGTGTTCAACAAGGTTAAGTGCAATAAAATAAAGTAAGAACTGAAAATTACCAATGACTATATCAGGCAGTCTAATCAGAAAAAGAGAAGCCACTCCAGGTCTATTAGTCAGCTTGGGCTTCCATAGCAAAATACCATGAACTGGGTGGCTTAAATGACAAATATTTATTTTCCCATAGCCCTGGATACTAGAGTCCAAGATCAGATGCCTGAATGGCTGGGTTCTGGTGAGAACTCTCTTCCCAGTTGTAGATGTCTGCCTTCTCACTGTGTCCTCGCATGTAGAGAGATAGAGAGAGAGCAAGCTCTCTGGTGTCTCACATCTAAACCTCATTACCTCCCAAAGGCCCTATCACCAAATACCATCACAGTAGGGTTAGAGCCTCAATATATGAATGGGAAAGCGGGGACACAATTCAGTCCACAGCATCAGGTATTTCAAACAGAGCTAATATAATACAGCAAAGTAGTCACCCAGGTGATGGAAAAAGTCGAGAAGCAAATAAGGGATGAAGTCAGAGATTATCAACAGCAAAAAGCCACCACCATCCCTAGGTCTGAAAGACAATGAGAAGAGTGGTGTTACCTTAGCCCAAATTTGGGGTAACAGTAGTTGAGGTCGGAGCACTGTGGGATTTCCCTATAGTAACTGATACCACACAGGAAAGGAGGCTCTTTGAGGGAGCTGGAGGCAAATAGAAGACACAGTCACCACCAGAGACAATACCTGACGAAAAGGGAGAGAAAGGGAGAAACATCCTGGCTTCTCTCCTCCAATCTTCTGCTAGTGCACCCCATAGGATGAACCTCCCTGAAAGCCAAAGGTGGTTGTTTCCTATGAAACCGTTGAACAGGAGAAAGCAAAGAATGGATCTGTGAGCAAACAAACAAATGACCTAGTCTGATCTCATAGGAATAGTTTCTGTAAGTTGTTGTAGTATCTTGCAAAATGACTAGAAGATGTGGAGGTAGAGACAGTGGTTGTTGACAATTTTTATAAGAAGCACAACACAGAGGAAGAGACAGATATATAGATATATAGTACGATTGGTAGAAAAAATATAAGATCTAAAAAAAAATGTTTTGAGGATAGAAGAGACAAAGTGCTGAAAGAATATGGTCAACAGAAAGGGAAAAATGAAAAGAAACATGACATAGAAAAAGAATATTTGATAATCAGAAGACCCAGAGAAGACAGAGGTAGACTTAGGGAGAAGAGATGATGTTCTGTGACATAGTCATTCATTCAGTAAATATTTATTGGGTACCTGCTATATGCCGGGCACTGTTCTAAGTGTTTGTGATATACCAGTGAATAAAACAAATAAAAATCCCTGCCCTCACAGAGTTTGAATTCTACTAGAGGTAGAGACAGGAAGAACAGACTTAAGGATGAGTTACCTAGTAGGATATATGGGGAGAAAAATGAGTGAGGTCATATATTGAATTAGTCATAAGGTATGTTAAATGTTATAACAAATAATCCCAAAATTACCGTGGCTAGACACAATAAATGTTTATTTCTCCCTCCACAGCCTCCAATATAGGTGTCCCTGATCAGACAGCCCTCCTGCAAACAGTGACTCGGACAAAGGCTTCTTATATTTTATGGCTTTGCCCTCTTCTAGGTCCTTAGAAGTCCTCTCCATTCCACTAGAAGATGAGGAAAATCATGGGGGATGAAGCTTGGAAGGGTTTTATGTACCAGGCCTGGAAATGAAATATATCACTTCTGTCCCCATTGTCTTGGCTTGAATTCAGTCATATGGCCACACCAGACTGGATGAAGTTGGAAAATGTATTTCTAGTAGGAAAAGAGAAATGGTTTGATGAATAACTAGCCAGTCTCTGCCACAAACCTCTTGACCTCGATTTCCTCAAGGATATAGAAGGGAAGGGGGAATTTAATGGTGGTTTGCTTAAGATGTACAAGCTCAGAGATCGAGAGCAGATTCAAAGAGAGTGAATAAGAGTTGGAGTAACTGAGAGAAGAGTAAACCAATAAGTCAAAGGATTGACAAGAGACATTAAGGGATTGACCAAAACTGGAAGTCCTACATTTCTGTTGGCAACAACCAAATGAGTGATGCCTTTTAGCCTCTAAATTATAGCCTCTTAAAGACATATCACCTAGCACCTACCACAAAGCCTGACACATAGTAGGTGCTCAGTGTTTCATGAATGAATGGATGGTAGATCAACAGATGGACAAATGCATGTTTCATGAATGAATGTTTCATGAATGAATGGGTGGTAGATCAACAGATGGACAAATGCAAAAAATCATTAAGCAGAGATCCAATGAGTTTGACATGAAGTCCACAGGACTCTCAGTCCTAGAGACAATCTGCATTTGGGGGTCTCCAAGGATGTGGAAAATCAGGTGGTAGCATGTTGACCCCCCTTAGGTCCTTCCTATTCCTAATGCCTTAATGTAAAGGCCCTACTAATGGCAACAGTTCTGCTCACTTACTGAATCTGGAAATGGCTTCTCTACAAAATCTTCGTATGAGGCTCCTCCTTCTGGGCTGCGGAGTGTCTTGACTTCTAAGCTACAGTCAGAGAATCTCTAAATGCAGGGAATTCTGAAGCCCCTCCTGCCTTAGTTTACACATTTCCCTTGCTTCCGCAGGTTTTCCAAGTGAATTCTCCAAGGAAAGCATTCTTGGAGACTTCAACTCATGACGTTATAAAGGACTTGAGCTTTATAAGCTCAGAGAACTTTCAGCACATAATAACAACTCAATACAGTTAGAGAAGAGTTCCTGAAAGTAGGTAACAGTTGACAGTAATCCACAGACTGTCCCTTTCACTACCAACCAACACTCTTTACCTAGAGTGTTGGGATCTCTTCCGATCAACATTGTAAGAAGTGACCCCCAAAACACAACATCACCTCACCTTGTAGTTGGATCACACAAAACAGAGTGGAGACGTTAGGATTACAGGAAAGAGCATTATAGGAGGAAACGCATTTGAAATGGTGTCACTATAAATTTTTGACAACATAATTTAGAGGCTCTTTCAGTCAAGTACATCTACACCTCAGGCCCCTCCACCTCCTTTCCTCCATGGTGTTGTCGTGGCTGTCAATTATTGGCAGAGAAGGCTGTTCCTTAAAAGGCTTTTAAATGGTATTAGAAATGATTGGAATCGCCCCTAAAAGCTCTTGAAAAAAAA
Source organism: Rhinolophus hipposideros (assembly GCF_964194185.1). NCBI lineage: Eukaryota > Metazoa > Chordata > Mammalia > Chiroptera > Rhinolophidae > Rhinolophus > Rhinolophus hipposideros. The sequence goes on from NC_138046.1 coordinate 109,370,063, forward strand.
AAAAAAGAAAGAAAAAAGAAGTCTTCACCTTCGGCTTGTGTTGCATCAAATGCACGGTCCTGGTCTGTTTATTTGTTTGTCTGTGTGAAAGCTGGAAGCAAAGACCGAGTACAGTTCAGTAGGTTAAGTGAGAAACTAATCGCCAGCAGTGTTTCTGACCTATGAATTGAGGGCCCTCTGACCTTTTGTGAGACAAAAAATCAGGAAACTACGTGGGTACACCTCTCTTTAGAGTCTCAGTGTGTCACTGAAATAACGCATGCAACCCTATTCCCACCAAATGCATAAGAAGCATCTATTTAAAAGAGTTGCTTTATAAAATAAAATTCATTTGCTCATGAAATTATCCAAATAATAACCCCCCTAACTTGTGTTGCATTCCAAATTTCCATCCATCCAGGGAAATGATGGTATTTGCAATTGCTGATGTACCATCACCAGTGGCGATGGTGTTTACAGTTAACTGCACCATCACCATGGATGTGTTATTTGCAGTTGCTGATGCTTACACTACCACATGTTTCTTGTGATCAATGTCTTTGAGAGGACTGGCAGGGTTTTAAATGATGCAGAATCTCTCAAGGATACTCACTGGACTAGCCCTTTCTTCTTATCCACCCAACAAGCTGTTCATTTTAAGAGACGTCAAAGGTTACCCTCATGCCTCCGGACAGATCACCTCAGGAAGCATTGCTCAGATCCTCTTCTGTATTTGAACATAGTTCTCATGAGCATTTATTGCATGGTTGCAACAACCACTCATTTGGTTGTTTGGCATGCCCACTGGACTCTTGAGGAGTGATTTTATCTTATTCTCCTTTGAATCCCCACAGCAAGCCCTTTAATGTGGGCAGAGAGCGCCCTTGCAACAACTAGAAAAGGCCCTTCTGACCTTCCCTCTGAAATGAGTGGGTCCTCATCTCTGGTTTGGTCCCAGAGTTAGCCATAATAGCCCACAGCTGCAGACCAGAGCAGAAGGAAGCTGGAGTGTAAAATAAATTGCATGCCTATGATGACATGAGGGAGACAAGATGTATTTCATTATCACCTTGCACATTATGTTGATAAGAGCTGGGCAGTGTAAACCAAAACAGTCCATCATCACTACTAACATGCAAAAGTTGCCCACAGAGATAATGTCTCATTGTCCTAGGACCATGGATGTGTCCCCAAAAGTGCCCTTCAGAGCCATGAAGAACAGAAAGCATAAGATGCATTTACTATGTAAATATCTAGATAGATACTCATTAATTCCTTTACTCATTCAACAAAAACTCATTAGGTAGACTATACAGGGTTTATGATAAGTACTGAAGATACAGGATTAAACAAAAGGAATCAAGTCTCTACCTTTATGATGCTTACATTCACACAGGTGGCACCTATGTTGAAATTGTACCTGTCTGATATAACCAGGACATTTTAAGGGTGGTGATACTAGGGTGTAGCTGTTGAAGCACACTTGTTATGGGAATCCCCTCTTCTTCACATTATGAGTCATTCTAATAACTTCAATTTCAAAAATTATTATTAATAATTAAACAACCAAGATTATGAAACACAAATCTTGGAGCAGAACATAGTAGATTTAAAAGCTGCTTCCTCAGTTCCAGACACTTTGCAAACATTATTAAACTCACTCCTCACAACAATACTAGAAGTTGATACAGAACACAACTATGCATTGAACAGAGTAGGAAAGCAAAGCTCAAAGAGATGAGGTCGCTTTCTCCAAGTCATGTGAAGCTAAGATGCAAACTCCATCTGGTGCCAATGTCATTGCTTTTCCCACTACACCTTTTTAAAAGTTACTTTGAAATCATCCATTTTAATGCTCTCTTTATCAAGGAACTACCACTAAGTGCTTCAAATGTATACTTATTTTCTTTAATCTCCCATTTAGTTACATCAGTTTTATGAACTACACCTTATAAAATATTTCTAGCTCTACAATCAAGGAGAGTATTAAATGGATTGAGCATCTGCCCTCAGCATTATTATTCTATGTAGGAAAATGATTACCAAATTCATGCCTGTGAGTTCACCTTTCAACATTCATTTAATCAAGATGAGTAATTACCTTAGCGGGCAGTAATTAGGTAATTAGCAAAACTAGTTAATACAAATAGCATATTAATATAACCAAATAAATGCTAGTATAATTTTTATAATTATTATGGCATATAGGTCTGCCTGATTTTTTTTTTCCGTAAAAGACATATAATTTCTGGGCTGTGTATTGTACAATTTCAACTTGCACGTGAAAATGCCTTTTGACATCTGTGACCCTGCAGAGTAAAAAGAAGATTGAGACAATTATCTCGGGTACTGAGGCAAAAGCCTGCTTGCACTAAAATTATCTGCCTAGTCTTTGCCTAATTTCCTCTAAATGGTTACTCCATTTTTTATAAAAGAGCCACTCTATCACACTGTACCTAAATATCATTCTCTGCTTGGAAAATGAAAACATATCCAACAATAATTTAATCAGGATAGACAAACAGTTCTGCATACATGCAGAGTATTCGCTGATTCTGTAATATAATCCTAGGTTTGGTATTTATCTCCTCCAAAAGAAAAAACTTATCTTTATCAAGACCAACCTGTGGATTCCCCAACCCTCCCCCCAACACACACACACACACACACACACACACACACACACAACACACACAGACCTCACTAATCTATGTACTTTCAGTGGTAAATATTATTAAGCATTAAGATATAATTAACCATATCTTGTGATGACTTCACTCAAAATGATTACCAATCTTAGGATAGTCTCTTGATAGATATTGATCCAACGCAGGACATATAACAATTTATGAACACTCATATGTAGGAAAAATCTTTATCTCCCCAAAGCATGAGCTGTCGACTGGTTTATACACATTTATAAAGCCTGTAATCCAACTATGACCAGCTAATACCCCAAATAATAGAATACCAGCAGCATGAAAAACAACTTGCACACTCTCTAATTAGGGTCTAGTTTACAGTTCTCTTGTGTGAGCTAAACATTAGATTTCATTACTATTTCTGAATAGAAGATAACATGCTAAACATCCAGGCTTTTGTTTAATGGCAGAAACCCAGGCTCAGTCAATATTTTTACATGCTGACATATGCAACGAAGGCTTATACATGGGAGTTACTCCTTTCTATTTGCCAAGGTTTCATCTTTAGCCACAACTGTATATATGACAAAATACCATAGTTGAACCTCTTTTTCTTTCTCACAAACCCTAATACAATTACATTTAATGGCTCATTTCCAATTTTTCTAAAAGTAACTGACCTCTTCTATGCAATCCAATCTCACCATTAACTTTCACTCAAACCTCACTGATACACAAAGCAACTCAGAATTTTGCCTGGCTTCTCAAGCCCAAGAAGTTCCATTTTTACATGGTTTTCCTGTTTCCAAGAAAAGTGATCATTTCTGGAACTATAAACTACTCCTTTGAATTTCCAGTCTGTACATTGTGAAGAAGGCTTGTGGGTGTGAAACAAGAGAAGATAAATTGCAAATTGGAGCTAAAGAGAAAAATAAATACAAGATTTTAGTGGAATCTAATTGTTTTTCACATAGCATAGTAACAGCTTATTATCCTTCCTTCTCAATTTATGTCATCTGCACATTTATCTATATTCCCATTTGTCTGTCATCTATCTGTCTTCTGCATGCCTGTTAGTGTCTATTTATTTGGCAAGGCAAGTTGTGCTGTCTTTGTCTGCAGAGAAGAAAAGAAGAGGGAATATGATGAAAATCTTGGTGTAGCGTGAATAGCAACGAGGTAAGGCTGATGCCTGGTGTGCGGATGAATCCTGTAAATGAAGTGGCCCTTGAATTAAATTAATTTAAAATCTGGCAAATATTACCCGGCATGTTTGTCAATGTGCTGTATAATTATTAATTTGTTCATTGAAGCAACTGTATAAATAAATAGAAAGCAGAATGCCATGATTAAGCAAGCATTGAAAATCCAGGGTCAAGGGGCCCACAATATGGGAATCTCAATAGCTTTCCTGGGTCCTACTTTTACATCTCCTCGTAAACCCATACATCGATAACAGCAAATTAATTGGTCCACATTTAGATGCCAACAGGGCTTTTGTATTCTCAGTGCACATTTTTGTCTTCTCGGAGTGAGATGTTAGTAACGGGGTTTTAATATTACCCCTAGGGGAGCAACAGAAATCTTAACAATTTCCTTCACTAGAGTATTTTCATTAGCGCTAAATGCCGTGCAATTTACATTTGAAATCAGGTATAGAGGTGAGCAGAATGTGACAAGACATGTTACAGTAGTGCTTTTTTGTTGCTGTTCCAATGTTCTTTATTTACTGCCATGGAGTCTCAGAAGAAAAGCATGCAAGTCAATAAGGAAATGTTTCTTGATTTCTCTTTGCCTTTACTTTCTGGAGATGAAAATGCTATCTTATTTAGATACTCAAAGGACATATTTTAAACAGCCCTCTTTCACCAAGAAAAACGCACACTTAAAAAAAAACAACAATAATGCACCTGAAGTAGAATTAAACTAAACATTACCTGATAGCTATGAGCAGATAATCCAGTAAGGGGCAAAAATCCAGTAAGGGAAAGTATTAAAAGTTAACGCAAATACTAGGCTGCTAAGTTTATGTCTATTCAGCTCAACTGTCGAATTAAAACCTAAATTAATGAAAAACTTACCTAGTATTATTTTTTTCTGTAAATCTAGCCTACAAGTGGAATTCGGATTGCGGATGTGAGGGTAAACTAAACTCTGGGTAATGTCATCTCAAATTAACTAATATTCAAATACCTCTCTGGAAAGAACATCAGTTAGCATATGTGTCAAATCTGGGCTCTGTTTATATTTACCATTATTTTGCACACTAACCTCTTGTTAGAGTAAGACTTTACGATTTGATTGGGTGTTTCAGATCCTGAATGCCTTAGTGGAGTCTGAATCCTGAGAAGGAAAACAAAGCCCGGTGAGAAGTTGCAATGACTAGCACTTAAGGAAAAAGAGCTACTTAGTGCCACAGAGGGTTCTCGGTGCTCTACACAAATATATCCCATCTAACTTGCCCACCACTCTAAGAGGTTGGTGGTGTTTGCCCCATTTTACAGGTATGGAAAATGAAGCACAAACATGTTTGTAAACATTCAAGAACAACTCTTTACTGCATTCACTAGTGGCTCTCATCAAGACAAGGTCTCAACTGCCATCACACTAGAACAAATAAAAGCCTCATTGACCACAGTGGAAGTTAGCCAGCACTTGAACTTTAGTTAAGACGGGCGCAGGAAAGTCTCTGGATGAATGAGTGATGAGGCTAGCCTCCAAATTTGACTGAGTGTCAAATTTCTGTTTCCCATTTATAAGTGTAAGTTAACCAGACTACTCCCTAGCCTGCTATCATACTAATAGATTAACAAGGGGCGCACTGTTAATAGCTTCTTGTTCCCAAAAATGTTCCCTAAAGTGGGCAAGGAACAAGATAATAGAGCAAGAGAGGGAGAGTTTTCTAGTCCAGTGGTTCTCACTGTACTGCATATCAGAATCACCTTCTAAAAATCTCAAATCCCAGGCCACACCTTAGACCAATTGAAATCAGAATCTCTGGGCTGGGACTCAGGCATCAATAGTCTTATTTAACTCACTAAGCATAAACATTAACCAGTATTAGCACCAGTTAATACAGCAGAAATACACAATTAATAATAAGATTTAACTATTTACAAATCTCCACATATATTTAGGTACTGTGGTGTCAGAGAAGGAATCAGAAAGTTCCAGTCAGCAATTCTACTCTATCATCTCCATGACCTTGGGTAAATTCCAGAACCTTCTTAAGCCTCAGTTTCCTCTCTGTAAAATACCGTGTCTCCCCGAAAATAAGACCTAGCAGGACAATCAGCTCTAATGCATCTTTTGGAGCAAAAATTAATATAAGACCCGGTATTATACTATATTATATTTTATATTATATTATATTATGTTATATTATATTAAATTATATTATACCAGTATTATATTATACAGGGTCTTGTATTATATTATATAAGACCCAGTCTTATATTATAGTAAAATAAGACCTGTTCTTATATTAATTTTTGCTCCAAAAGACGCATTAGAGCTGATTGTCTGGCTAGGTATTATTTTCAGGGAAACACAGTAAAATCATGCTTATCTTACTTCACAGAGAAAGCAATATATCAAATAAAACTTTTCAAACTTTAAAGCCTTATTTTTTCATTATTATTTTTTTTTTTTTAGTTTCTTCATTTTTTTCATACCTTCCAAGTTTAGCCAGTCATTGCTTAATCTAAACATAATTCTTTCCCAGGCCTTATTTGATCTAATTTACTCTGCATCTTTCTTGAATTTTGTACCTCCAGGGACCAGGAGCCAGTTAGTATTAAAACTACATCCAGGATTATTTCCTCAGCTGTCAGCTAACCTCTTTCACAGCCACTAATGGTTTTTTGACTTTGCTTAAACCATTCAAGAACAAAAGAACCTCAGTTGGCCTTCTGATCTGCTAGCTCATTTTTATAGTCTTCCTTCAGTATGAGGTAGGGCCCCAAACTGCATCCTCACCAGGATGTCAGGTGGTTCTGACCTCAGGGTCATAGCGTATAGAAACTACTAGGTGGAACACTTTTCAATGGCAGTATTCTGTTAACGACCCCACCAGAGTACCACTCCAGGACCCATATGTTTGACTTCCGAGAGTCCAAATTGGAATTTGCTGATCTTCACCACAAATGTGGATTTCAGACTCTATTTCTCCTCAGCCTACCGTCATGGGGATGTGCCTCCACCCTCTGGATAGGTCACATGCAAGCCCTATCATGAGGGCAGACACTTGGGGCCTTAATAAGCTGTTAACTCATTGGCGTTCAACCTTGGCTGCACTTCTGAATCACGCCGGAATTTTTTTAAAGTCCCGATGCCAGTGACTCAGGCAGTTGGAGCTCGGTGCTCCTAACGCCGAAGGCTGCCAGTTCAATTCCCACATGGGCCAGTGGGCTCTCAACCACAAGGTTGCCAGTTCAACTCTTCCACTCCCACAAGGGGTGGTGGGCTCCGCCCCCTGCAACTAACAACGGCAACTGGACCTGGAGCTGAGCTGCGCCCCCCACAACTAGGACTGAAAGGACAACAACTTGAAGCTGAATGACACCCTCCACAACTAAGATTGAAAGGACAACAACTTGACTTGGAAAAAAAGTCCTGGAAGTACACACTGTTCCCCAATAAAGTCCTATTCCCCTTCCCCAATAAAATCTTTTAAAAAAAGAAAAAGTCCCGATGCCCACACGTCGCTCCAGACCAGTGGTTCCCAAACATTAGCTCCATTAGAGGGTGTGGCGACAGAGCCCCAGAGAGCAGTTTCCAGGCTCTCGGCCTCACGTGGAAGGGTGCTGGCTCGGGTAGTAGAGGGCCGTCAGCTGTGGCTAGTTGGCCATCAGCTGTAACCATTGAGCTATTGGCCAGTAATATAACTGCTGTGGCTACGCTAGCAGAAAAATGGGGGCTAGCAAGGAGATGGTGGCTGGCAAGTGCGGATTGCAGTTAGCAAGAGAGGTGGGTTTGCAGAGAAGCAAACGGCAGGTTACGGATAGTGTGCCTCCTGTTTCCTGTGTCTCCAACCCATCCTCCAGTGAGAATATAGTGGTATGACCCCCCTACCTATGGCTCTGTGGGTGTTCCTTTTTGGCCTCACCATATCCTGCGTTCTTATGTGGGGAGCAGGACCAGAGACCCCACAGGCCGCCCCACACGACACATGGCACAGCGAGCAGGGTACGGTGCTGGCCAAAGCTCTCCAAAGGGAAGTGGAGCAGTTTGTGCGTATGAACACTCAGTCTCAGCAAGACCAGGAGGAGCAGCTGCTGGAGAGCTGGATGCCTATGGAGGGGTGGAAAGACGTGGACGGTTCCCCAATCAGCATAGGCTGGAGAAAGTGAAGGTCGTTGCGGCCCTGTGGGCTGGGAAGTTCTTGCTGAGGCAGCCCAGATGCAGGACTTGTAGTCCCAGGAGGAAACGCTTGCTGAGTCCTCCGTGGGAGATGAGGATGAGGTCAAGGTCCTCCCTCACCCCAGGACAGCCCTGGCGAATGACTATGGACCATGGGGAATTGCCTTCTATCCCTAATTTAATGGACCACTTCACTGTTTGCTTGGGAACATACCACCATGTAATGGAACTGGCGGATGTTTGCTTTTGTGTCTTGACCGGCCAGCATTGAGAATATGTAAGCACCTTGATGTGAGCCGCTGTTGTTCCAGCACGGTACCCCGAGAGGCCCAGAGAGAGTGGCAGTGCCCTGAGAGCCCTGGCTGAGTCCGGGGAGACTGGTGGTACCCTAAGAAGCCCAGGAAGTCTGGCTGTGCCCAGAAGTACCGGTGGTGCCCTGAGAAACCCTGGATGTGCCAAGAGAGCCAGGCTGTGTCAAGGATATTGCATTCACCTCCAGGCTCCTCGCACAGGGCCCCTCGTGGAAGACGCTTGTTGCGCAGATTGTGAGGCGAGACCATGTAGGGGTGGAGTGTGGGGACAGAACCCCAGAGAGCGGTTTCCAGGCTCTCGGCCTCACATGGAAAGGTGCTGGCTCGGGTAGTAGATGGCTGTCAGCTGTGGCTAGTTGGCCGTCAGCTGTAACCCGTAAGCCATTGGCCAGTAATATAACTGCTGTGGCTACGCTAGCAGAAAAATGGGGGCTAGCAAGGAGATGGTGGCTGGCAAGTGCGGACTGCAGTTAGCAGGGCGGATTGCAGCTAGCAAGAGAGGTTGGTTGGTTTGCAGAGAAGTGGATGGCAGGTTGCGGATAGTGTGCCTCCTGTTTCCTGTGTCTCCAACCCAGCCTCCAGTGAGAATATAGTGGTATGACTCCCCTACCTATGGCTCCGTGGGTGTTCCTTTTTGGCCTAGCCATGTCCTGCGTTCTTATGTGGGAAGCGGGACCAGAGACCCCACAGGCCACCCCACACGACAGAGGGTCTTTAAAAAAAAATAAAAAAGAATTTTCTGAGGGACAAAAAACCCTGGGCCCCACATCCAGAGCTTCTGATGTAGTAGATCTGGGATGGGGCCCAAGAATTGGCATTTCTAACAAGTTCTCTAGTGATCCACGGACCACACTCTGAGAATCCCTGGCCCAAACAAATTAACCAGAATTTCTGTGGTTGGAAGCCCAGCATTAGTAATTTTAAAAGTTCTCCAGGTAATTCCACTGTGCAGCTAAAGGTTGGAAGCACTGATGTGACCCAGGTCACATGACACTCTCCTCAGGCTGATGATACAAAGGGCAAGTAGTTAAATATCCCTCTTGACTTGGCTACAGCAGTAACTCCTCGTTCCCAGGGGAAGCCGGGCCAGCGGTACTAAGTCATGGATTCAGTGTAAAAACCCCCACCATAGCTGATATCAAGCTTCCAAATGGAAGCACTCAGACATCACTGAGTACAGAATTAGGAAAAGAGGCAAAAAACTGGCCCTCGTGAACTGGTACAAGCTGGCTCCAGCACGCCACTGCCTCGTGGAATCAGCCGTGGCCTCAGTGATAGTCGCAGCAACGTCTTCACCGAACTGGTTCTATGGTGTAGCTCTAGCTGACGTCCTAACTAACTAGCAGTCCTTGTTGCCATTTCTCAACCTGGTTCCCCATCCTTCTCAGGCATTCTGAGAGCTACAAAACAGTCTTCCTAATCAATAACTTTGATCTGCCCAAGAGTGTTTCTGTTGCTAACCGCTAAGAACTCTCACCTCCTAAAAGTCACCACTTCTAGAGGTTAAGAACCTAAGACCTGGAGTCTAAACTCTTGCCGTCCTAGGAAGGAGTTTGCTGTAAAACAGTCGCATCTTAAGAGGGATGAAACTCTTAAACCAGCGCTTGTCAAAACTGAATGAGGGCCGCCGGGTGGCTCAGGCAGTTAGAGCTCCATGCTCCTAACTCCAAGGGCTGCCGGTTCGATTCCCACATGGGCCAGTGGGCTCTCAACCACAGAGTCGCCAGTTCGATTCCTCAAGTCCCACAAGTGATGGTGGGCTGTGCCCCCTGCAACTAGAAAATGGCAACTGGACCTGGAGCTGAGCTGCGCCCTCCACAACTAAAACTGAAAGGACAACACCTTGAAGCTAAGACTGAAAGGACAACACCTTGAAGCTGAACAGCACCCTCCACAACTAAGATTGGGGGGACAACTTGATTTGGAAAAAAGGCCTGGAAGTGCACACTGTTTCCCAATGAAGTCCTGTTCCCCTTCCCCAATAAAATTTTTAAAATTTTTTTTAAAAATTAAAAAAAAAAACTGAATGAGAATCACCTGGGGATCTTGTTAAAATGCAGATTCTGATCCAGTAGGACTGAAGGGAGGCAGAAAATGGACATTTCTCACAAGTTCCATGCGGCGGAGGCCACTGGGGCTGCTGCTGCTGATCTGAGAACACACTATGGAGCAAGTCTTTAAACCAGAGCCGAAGGGCTGAGGGTGGGGCCTCAGGTCTGGATTCCTCTGGGAACCCCTGATTTCAAGACACTTAAGGGCCTGTCTGCCCTCCTTGTTCTGGTCAGTGCTCCAGCTGACCTTGATTGCTTGTTATGGCTGGTGCAGCCTGGTCCCCAGTGCTGACAGCCTACCTCTGAAGAAGATGCCACAATCAGTGTCACCTGACTGTCCCTGACCACCTCTCTTGGTACACAAGCCATAAATTTAAATTCACTTATTCATCCATTCAACAAACATTTGCTGTTTACCTCTTGTGTGCAATGCTCTTGGGGAAGTTTAGATCATTCTAGACTCTCCATCTGTGCATTTTAAATAAACTGAATTGGGAGTATTCCCAGTGCCATTAAATGAGGACTGGATTTGGCAGATGTCACGAGAAGTTAAAGGTCATAGGGAATCTGTGTGGGCAAGGGAAAGTTCCAAGCCTGTCAGGAGTTTGACTGAGGGAAAAATGCAACTTGATAACCTGTCAACTCAAGCTGTCAATCGAAGCCCATTATAACTCTTATACCACCCATCTGACACTAGATCAATAGGATAAGAACTTTCTGATGTCAGATCAATGGTATGACTAAGTTTGGGGGCGACAGCTAAACAATTGCATCCATCCTAGGTATGTGAATGTTATTACCAGGAACATCAACTCAAAGCAAAATGATAAACCACTTCCTGCACAGTGTTGTGAAAGAAATGTTCAAACCCGCAGAAATTCTTAGTGCTCCCACCTACTAAGATAGAAAAGGTAAAGTACATGTGTATTTCTAAGATACATAAAGGACCTATTTTGCAACAGAGCTTATGGGGAAGATACATTTCACAGTCATAAGCTAACAATTGAGCCCCCAGGGCTAATTGGATAAGAGGTTCTTGTCATGTCATAGACTTTGAAGGAAATTCACATCAACTGTGAAAATATCCTTTTGTTTTCTTTTCCCACTGTAGCAGTTTCCCCTCCTTAAACAGCTTCTATCCTACAAGTCCAGGAATGAATTTTAACCAGATGGAGAAGAGTCACAAAAGGAATCCAATGTCAGTTTCCTTCTCTCTCCTCCCAACTCTCATCATCCACATCACACTCACTTATTCAACAGCAAATATTAACACAGCCCATGTGCCTTAGCACTGTGTTAAGCTCTGGGGATATAAGGGTTAAAAAATGTATTTGGGGTACATAATAGAGACACAACCTCAGTGTGGGGGAGGCTGGTGAAGTCTCCTGAGGAAGTGATACTTGAGCTAATGCCTGAAGAGTACGTGAGACATAGCTAGGACAAGTGTAGGGAGAGTGTTCCAAGCAGGAAAAACAAGCATGTGCAAGGGCCCTGAGGTTAGAGAGAATATAGCATCTTAAAATAAGACCCTTGATGTAGGAGTCTAGTGAGCCAAGGGGAGAGTGGAACTTGCCAAGACAGGTGAGGTAGGTAGGGGCCAGATCACGGAGGTCTGTGAAGCTTTCCACGTGCAACCTGCTACTCGGGTGACTGAAGGTCCACATCCAAAGATGTGCTGAGAGACAAGATTCTAAGAGACAGAAAATAGCTTGCTTAGAGCAACATGTACCATAGGACAAGGTGGCCTCCTCTCCGTCTCCACTCTGTGACAGCTCTGAGCACACTGGGAGGGAGGCAAACCCCAATTTGATTCTGCTTCTATATCCCGGAGACTCCTAGGCTCAGATACTTTGCTACAACCACTGTGCTCCCAGAGCCTGGTGTTCTGAATGTCCCATCCCACCCTCATCCTAAATCGCAGTGAATCCCAGATGGTACAAAGTGACCAATCCCAAGGACATCAGTGTGCTTTAATAGGGATGATCACCGACCTTAAGGTAAAAGTGACAATGAGTAGGAAAGGTGTACTCATATGCAGAGAGAGAAGTAAAGGAATAGTTTGAGACATATACCCTGATCTGATCATTCCTGTTCATGGAATAGCCTATTATTCCACCATATGTTAGTATATGTGGGTGTTTATGTGTGTGTGTTTTATATGTATGTATATGCATGTATGTATAAATATATGTGTATACACATGCAAGAGCATATATGTATGTGGGTGATTATGAATGTATGTGTGTTTGTGTAGTCACATCCACGCATATAAATTTTTAAATGGCCCCCAATTACTGAGCACATATGTGGTTGCCGACAGTCTGCTAAGTACTTTACATAGTAATTTCACTTCATTTGCACAATAACCCTAAGACATACATTCTCTATATTATGCCCACTTTTCAGATAAGGAAGCAAAATCTTAGAGAGGCTCAATAACTTGCTCAGAATCACACAGCAATTAAGTCAATCTTGATTCATCATCCATCTCTTCCAGAAAGCATTTGTTTTCCTGAGTAGCCCCACCTATTTCCCAGAACACCAACATTTTACTTCAACATCACCATTATTTCATGTCTGACCTGTCAGACTCCTTAACGGGAAAAAAAAGTTGTGTGTACCCTCCAATGTATCATAAATGCCAAGGTCAGCATGCATTGGTGTGTGCTGATGTTCACAAGGAGAGCGGTGGTCTGACCTTTGAGAAAATATCTCTACCCAGGACACGGAGAGGCCTGTGCTCCTGCAATAGGGACTTTAAGTCAATCCAAATCCAAAGGACATGTCAGAAACCAGGCCCCGCCACCATGCTGCAATCACAAAACATTCTGCAAAGCACGGGGTGGGATTCCAAACCAACTGAAAGGGTGTATAATAATAGACATAAAATGCTCCGATTTGAAGCGGAGGGAAGAGTTAATCAGAGTGACTGTTCCAGCCACACAATCACAGTAGCTGAAAGACGGATACTAAAGAGCTTGTCTCCCTTTATTTATATGCCTTTACATCTAGACTTACCAAGAAGCAGTTTCACTTATCTTTTAAACAGCCGGAGTACCACTTTATCATTAAGCAAAGATGCCAGGGAAGAAATGAGTATTATTTAAAATGCAAACAGAGTGTAAAGGATGACTGCCAAGAAACAGCTCATCCAGATGCCTCAGAGCTACCGCTGTCTGCTGCTACAAAATGCCTGCAGGAGATAAAGTTCACGTAGGCCCGTGGTTCTCCATCTTTGGCATGCATGGCAATCCCCTGGAGGACTTGTTAAAGACAGAATGCTGAGCCCCGCCCCAGAGTTCCTCATCAGCAATTGTGGGTGAGGCCCAAGAACGTGCATTTCGAACAAGTTCCCAGAGCTGCTGCTGCTGCTTCTGATCCCGGGACCACACTCTGAGAACCGCTGGGGTGGGCACTGTTTTGTCCAGCCCATTAGCATTGCTAACACGTAAACCTAAAAGGTGAAGGGAACCATCCTGGACAAGAGAACCCGTTGACCTGAAGAGATGTCCAGGTCATAATGGAAGCAACAGATCCCTCAGATAAAAGGTTAGTTACTTCCTCCTGGAGGCCCCACATCCTCCGATACTCTGAGGTTCAGTCCTTCCACAAGGATAAAGAAAACCTGTGGGCTTAGACAAAGGCTGGTGATTTCATCAGGCCACCAAGTGGAAAGTGGCTTCATTGAATTACAGATGTCATGTAGAAATCCCCAGAGTGATCAAGCTGATTTTTCTCAATAGTGCAGAGAAACCCCAGCAAGATAGAGGTTTGGCCTCTCTTTCCTCCCCCATGAAAAAGAATAACTCTGTCAGAGAAGCTATTGTGCCAAGGAGGTGCCTGATAATGAACTGTCGAAATTTCCTTTCTACCACTTTTGAGTAACCGCTTGTCAAAACAAACTGTGCCTAAGTGCCAAGGACAGTTTTGGTCCCGGGCAAATAACAAAAGAGCTAAACTCGGGAAAATTGGGCTTTTACTGGCACCCTGTTCCATCCTCGGTCCCCATGTTCAATGACATTCCCATCTTGTTTTGCCCTGCTGTCTGTGAATTAGCCAGCCCTGGGGTTAAAAAAGATGCCAGGCTCAGAATAGTATGTCTCACAGCGTCATCCTTCTGGAGAAATGCAAAGGGAGAGGCCACCACACGGGGCCTCGGAGGGAAACAGAACCACACATTGCCCTAGAGATCTAGGATAAGCGTGACTCTTGGGTTTAGCTGAGCTCTGTTAATCCTTCCTACAGTGAGTGTCTATCCTGTCAGGATTTGTGATTGAGAGCTGCTTAAACAGGTGAGAAAATTTCAGGAAGCTAATATGTCCCATCTAATCAAAGCTAAGTGTTCCCTCTTTGCCCAAGCCCTCTTATTTGCATGAGTACCACATGGTAATGGATAAATAAGTTTTTTCAAGGTTGTTTGAAATGCGGGCCCTTAAATAAGTGATCTAGTGCTCAGTTTCATCTAAAGGAGAGGTTACCCAGAGAGCCTCAAGATTCATGCCCTCATCAGAACATTTCCAGCTCAAACTCATCCTTCAGAAACCCAATACAGTACTACAAAACTGGCTACATCAGTTATAAACCGAGGGATTATTTCTTCACACACACCTGGAAGCTCTCTTTTCACCATCCTGAAGACCTGCAGCAATGAGCTTTAGTTGTTAGATTGATGCAAAAGTAACTGCGGTTTTTGCAATTATTTTTAAACCTTTTAAACCACAATTACTTTTGCAGCCACCTAATACTTAGCACTCTCATCTGTTAGTTATTTCATCAATACATTTTGAATGTTTTTTCTTTGCTTTTGAAGCTTTTCCTCTCTTTGATCCAGATATACTCTTTCTTTACAAAAACTTACCTCTTCCACTTAGCATTTTGCAACTGATTTTGTGCAAAACATCTTGCATGTGATCCCACCAGGGCAGTGACTCTCAAAGGTGGTCTCAGGACCCTCGGTGTCATCATCTGGGAACTTGTTAGAGATGCAAATTCTCGCGCCCCACCCAGAAGCTCTGGGGGTGGGGCCCAGCCATCTGTGTTTTAACACGCCCTCCAGGTAATTCTGATGCAAGCTAGAGTGTGAGAACCCCTCTTAGGAGAGGATATGGGAATAGGAGTAAGTAACGAGAAACCCAGTTTACGGTAAAGGGTTCTCTTGACCCATGATATATTTTTCTTTATACCTTTTATATTTTGCCAAGTAAAAGATAACCCCGATACTATATCTATGTTATTATTATGATGGTGTGCTGGAGCCAGCTCCTAGCCGCTCGTTGAGAGCCATTAAACATTCAGGAAGTCTACAAGCCAGCTGTTAATCCATTAGTATCTTGCCATGAGCCCTGGTGAGAGTATTTACACCACAAAATCAGCAACGCTACACATCCCAGATTTTATTCAGAGAGCCAGGTTACCAGCACACTACTGGCTGATTTTTAAAAGGGTTGCCACATGTGTTGGGACACAAGGCAATGACAGATAAAGAATCACAAGGTAAGGAGCCAGGATATGGGGCTGGACAAGAGGCAGGAAGGAGTATGCACAGAGGGGCAGCCCAGCCCCAGGGAAAGGCCAGAAAGCCAGGAGTCAAGACAAAATTTAGTGCGTAGCACAGTCCTCCCAGCCGGAGCAGGGGCAGGTAGATTCTGGGCTGAGGCAGAACAAGTTTAATATAATTTTATATTTAGAAGGTGAAAATGGACCTTTTTTGTAATCTTCTTGACTGCTGCTGATGTATTGATCCATTCATCCATTCAGCGGATATTTATTGGATGTCTACCGTATACCAGGCATTGTGCTAGGCTCCAATGAGACAGCAGTGAATAACACAATGTGTCTGCCATCACAGAGCCTGCAGTTTACAGACAACAGCAACATAAAGCTAAGTATACACAGTTTAGTATTCTAGTGAGGATAAGGAGTCATTTGATGTAAGTGATCATAAGTGGCTATTTGATATAAGATGCTCAGGGTGAGCTTCACTGACAAGGTGACATTTGAACAGAGACCCAAAGGAAATGAGAGAGCAAGTCATTGGTGGGAGACAATTCTCCATGGGTCTGGTGCATTTTTGCACAATTCAAGAGCAAGACTGACTGCCTTTGTTCTGGATAGCTATTCAAGGATGTTTATATAGCAGAGATCCATGAAAGGTAAAGATAATGTCTCTCTCCAAAATTCAGCACAGTCATTTACTGTCCAGCATCATAAAGATAATACTGCCCCTGGAGAAAAGGACAGCCATGCTTACTACCCACTTCAAATGATTCCGGTTTCCTAACCTCAGGGTTCCACTCCTATAAGACAACCCTGTACGTGCTGGTGTCACCTGGCCTTCCCTGTGGGAACTGGGACTCGGAACCAGTACAAGAAAATGCTGATACTCTGGCTACAGATATTGCTGTGAATAATAGAGTCCTTTGTCTCCGACCCAGGAGTGTCATGTCTTCTGCCAGCATCCATAAAACTGTGGCAGGCTAACTTAATAGCTTACAAGCATGGTAAAATGTCAGGCCTCTCAGAGTTCATGACATCCGTGAGAATAAATGAGGGGAGGGTGGTCCAGGTAAGGGAAACAGCAAATGCAGATGCCCTGAAGTGGGTGATAGTCTCCCTCAACCAGACTCTCCTCTGTAGCTTGTCCTGACCCTTGACAGCTGTGTAAATTACTCTGTCTTTATCAGCTTGCTGTCTAACTTTTAAGATGCCACCACCTCTTGCACAAGATCTGTGATTGCCAATACAGAAGGAAAGGGGAGCATCTCCCATGCCACCCCCACTCCTGGTCCCAAAGGAAGTCATATGGAATCTAGGGTCACATGAAATTTGTTTAATTTATGGATTGAGAAAAACAGTCCTAGAAAGACTTGTAGTGCCCACAAAAGACACAACAGGAAGCAAAGGAGGACAATGACCAACACCAACAGCCACAGCCAGGAACCCAGAGTTCAGTACAAGAAAAATGGAAAAATGGAAAAAAGAGAGAAGCGGTATGTCCTCCAACAGGAAGGTCTCAATCTCAGAGCATTTGTGGATAAAACCATGACAAATCACAGCAAGGTTAGTCACGATCACAATGGAGAAAAAAATTAGGACAACCTGACTTATATACCGTGTTTTCCCGAAAATAAGACCTAGCCAGACCATCAGCTCTAATGCGTCTTTTGGAGCAAAAGTTAATGTAAGACCCGGTCTTATTTTAATATAAGACTGAGTCTAATATAATATAATATAATATAATATAATATAGTAAAAATAATATAATATGTATTATATAAGACCTGGTCTTATTTTAATATAAGTATGATATGATATATGATATGATATGATATGATATGATATGATATGATATGATATGATATGATATGATACCGGGTCTCATATTAATTTTTGCTCCAAAAGACACATTAGAGCTGAATTATCGGCTAGGCCTTATTTTTGGGGAAACACAGTAAAGAATATGGGAGTTGAAGAAAACAGCATCTGGTATATAGACTCTAAAAGCCACATTTGAGTGCTTTTTGATTTTTTTTTTCAGAATACATCTCCATTTTGATCATGAAAGCCATTGAAAAGACAGAATTCTATTCACAGACATTTACATTATGAATCACTCCTTGGAAATGATTCATTTCCTTAAAATTAAATGTCAGTACCTCATGAGGAGCAACACCTCTAAAATTCCCTACTTTCATCTTTAAGAAAAATTTGAACTTAGCTTTAGTTTTTCAGTGTAACAAAAAAGAGTGTACTCTGCTAAGTCTGAGAAAATAGTCAATACTTTCCTATGTATCATGATTCACTTTGCCAGCCACTCTAACACTGACAAATCTTAAATGACAAAAGCAGATTGATACTGTGATTTCTGTTTAAAAATAAATTGTTTTCTCTCCTAGCTCAAAAGAGTTTACTTCCCTTCTCCATAATGTTTACAAACTCACCATTCTAATAAGTAATATGAGTGTGTGAGTAGCTTAGACAGTCATTGCCATGGACTGAATGTTTGTATCCCCCCACCCCCAAATTCATACGTTGAAACCTAACCCCCAATGTGATTGTATTAGAAGGTGGGGCCTTTGGGCAATGATTAGGACGTGGGGGTAAATGAGATATAAATGAGATTAGTGCCCTTATAAAAGGGACCACAGAGAGCTCTCTCTTGTCCCTTCTGCCATGTGAGGAGGACATAGCAAGAAGATGGCCATATATGAACCAGGAAGCTGGCCCTCATCAGACACCAAATCTGCCGATGCCTGGATCTTGGATTTCCCAGCTTCCATAACTGTGAGAAACAAAGGTCTGTTGTTTAAGCCACCCAGTCTATGGTCTGTTACATAGCAGTCCCCACAGACTCAGACAGTGGTATATACTCATAAAAGGATTCAAGCACAATACAACCTTGTGGTCATCAAATCCATTTTCCTGCCTCCGTATAGGACTGCAGCAAAACTGGCTAAATCAATATTTGCCATGTTTTCAATACCTTCAGTGAACAGCATCTTGCCATCTCTTGTAATAGTCTTTTAAAAATTTCTGTGAAGGACGATTTAGTTACAACTATGATTATTGCTGTACAGTTGGAAACAAGAAACACTGGAAACAACCTAAATGTCCCCCAACAGATAAATGGTCAAATACCTGAGGCCGCATACATATAGCAGGACACCACGCTGCCATTCAAAGGACAGTGTAGAATAATAACATGAAAAGATTGTCACCATATTTTCTTAAAAGTAAGGGAGTTACGGAACAGCATTTACAGGATGATCCCATTTTTGTTTAAAATATTACAAGCATACGACGTGGACAATGAAGTTCACGAACTCATCCTAGAAAAAGTGCTACACACCTCATTGCTGAATATCACTACGGTCACCTTCGAAGTACTCCCGTTGGGAAGCTGTGTACTGACGCCAGCACCTAGTCCACCCTTCAAAGCAATTTGGGAACTCTTTTTCTGGAATGGCCATTAGAGCTGTCATCGTATTACCCTTGATGTCCTGAATGTCATCAAAATGTCTTCCTTTCAATATTTCCTTTATCTTCGGGTAAAGAAAGAAGTCATTGGGGGCCAGATCAGGTGAGTAAGGAGGGTGTTCCAATACAGTTATTTGTTTACTGGCTAAAAACTCCCTCACAGACAGTGCCGTGTGAGCTGGTGCATTGTTGTGATGCAAGAGCCATGAATTGTTGGCGAAAAGTTCAGGTCGTCTAACTTTTTCTCGCAGCCTTTTCAGCACTTCCAAATAAAAACTTGGTTAACTGTTTTTATCCAGTTGGTACAAATTCATAATCAATAATCCCTCTGACATCAAAAAAGGTTAGCAACATCGTTGCAACAAGTTCTCGAACTTAATTGTCAGACCTCATATATATTCCCCATGTGGCACTGTGTTAGGCTCTGAGAAGCAGTGGTGAAAACACAAATTATTTCCACCCTTGTGAAGCTTACAGTCTAGCCAGGAAGGTAGACATTAGATAAATAAGTATACAAGCCATTAGTTAATTGCAGTTACGAGAAATGCTGCAGAAAAGCAGGATATTATACTTTCTAAGAAAACCCTAGCTCCAAACATTCTGCTCATCTCTCCATTTCAGTTTTGTGAAGCCCCTCTGCATGAGAAGTTTTTAGAACATTGGCTGCTTCCTAATTTTTCCTATGAATTTATTTTCATAGTAAGACTAACAAAGGAGAAAATTTAGAATCCCTGGGAAATCGTTTCTCATTAAGCATGCCATACCACCAAGAATAACCTTGCATTGACTGGAAATCCTCACTCCTCATCTCCTTTTTACTAAGCTAATAATGTGAATTGTTTTAACCTTTCCTTTTAGGTTTTATTTCCCAAGCCTTAAATCATCTTCATTGTCCTTTTATGAACTGCCTCCAAGTTTTACATGATTAATGCCTGCTCATTAGATGCTGAACAAACTTGTGGTCAGATGCACTCCAGTAACTTTAATTCTTTGGTTTTGTCAAAAAAAGGCTGCAGCCAGAACACAATATATATCATCTGCATCTATGATAAACATACCTCTTAAAGTTGGCTTCTCCATAAAAGTATTCAATCTTCCCATTTATTTCTAATTAAGATCTTCTTCCCATCTTCAAAGGCCTGGATTGCATCCACCAACCCTAAATAATGTGTTTCATTTCTTTAAAAATAGCATTTCCCTGAAGCAGCATTACACAGATATTTTAACGTAGGTTTTTATTTTTTTCTGTCCAAGCCTGTCAGCAGATTTGCTACTGCTCTGGCCATCAGACACAACATATCAGGTCCAATCATCTTACCAGCACAGCATTTTTATTTTATCCCGGGAATGCAAGTGAAGACGTTGCTTTAAAGAACCCAAATGGCCTGGATGATTTTTGAAGTATCTAATATTTCTTGGATACTTAATATGTATGTAAGATTTCCCTTGTACAACTAAGGAAGAAGATGAAGTTCCTATGTTCCAAAGAATACACCTAAATGGAAAGATGGAACAAACAAGTGGGTTTAAACAAGAAGATTTAGTGGCTTCTTTAATATACATTAAAAGGCCTGGGTCACTGGGAAAATACACAGCAATGCTTAACAACGTCATACAATCTTAGCAGAGCATTAAGATTAAGCTCTGTTCAGCTGTGGGAAGTTTCCACGGACTAGATGACTTTTACATGGTGTTTTCATTAGTATTGCACATGACACACAAGGCCTAGCTAAATATGCAGTAACCACGAGGCCTAAGCATTTTCAGAACCATCACAGCTAAAATTAAGCCTGAGCACTTTACTGCCACCAAGAACTTGGCTAGTCGGAATGGTGCACACACGTTTTTTTCTTTATGTTTCTGTTCCTGGCTGAATCCACTTTGGCAATCACAGTGGACAAAGCCAAAGCTATGGATCCAAGTAAATAAAATGGCAATTTCCAAACCCTTTCAGTACATGATCTGAAATTCAATCCACTACCATTAAGGCACTTGAATTTTGCCCCAAAAGGTAAAACTCTGTACTGAAATTTGTGTTCTACAAATGGATTTGAATTCTAGTTTGTAATAGCATGACTAGAAATTAAGTTATTCGGTTCCGGTTCCAGGTCAATTTTACCATCATCCTCAGTGAGAGTCAAAGTTGTCCAAGACACCAATACCTACCCTCTAAAAGCTAACAGACAGTCTCTCATAGAATTGCGAATTCTCTGAGATATAACAAACCAGAAATTGGCCTGACTCCTTTTTCATTTTTATTATCTTTACATAAGGACACTGTAGTATAGATCCACTGGAAGGAACAAAGGAAGTGAGAACACTGCTTCCTATGCAGGGCTGCCATGTTAGGCTGTACAGATAGTGCACTGCAGAATTCCAGGAACCGCTGTTGACACAGTATGTAGGTTCTACAGTATGGCAGCCTGAGTCCAGTGTTCTCCATTAAGCGGAGAGCCTGTGCTACAAAGGTTGAGGCTTGGTCATCTCTGTTGAGCTAGACTTCCTTAAAATCTCCCTGACTAAGGTTGCCTTTGGTTCCAAAGCCTAAATAGCTGAACACACAGGCTGGAGTTAAAAGGCATCAGCTGAAAAAATTAAAAGGCTGAATAAAAGAACAGAATGCTATGCAGATTCTGTTAGCTAAAAGGCTAACCACATTTACTACATTCGTAACATTTCTCTCCATAGTGCATAATCACTAAATGCTTGTTGGAAGGGTAGACAACTATGTAAATTATTTCATAAGTATAGCTTGGTCCTGGCTTACAAATTGCCATTCCTATAGTGTTCTGTGCCCTCTTCTTAGTATTTATAGAAATGTTTGTAACTGATATTAGATAAAGAGTTTTGGTCTCTGCCTTCAAGGATTCTCCTTCAACACTAATTTATTACCCAAATTATCACCTAAATATTTACTAGAGACAGACAGCAGCTCCATTTGTTGTGAAAGTAGCCAATACATTCACTTGCCTGTTTATTTTTCATGCTACACAATTTTTTTTTAATTAATTTTATTGGGGTGACAATTGTTAGTAAATTTACATAGATTTCAGGTGTACAATTCTGTATTACATCGTCTATAAATCCCATTGCGTGTTCACCACCCAGAGTCAGTTCTCCTTCCATCACCATATATTTGATCCCCTTTACCCTCATCACCCACCACCCACCCCCTTACCCTCTGGTAACCACTAAATTATTGTCTGTGTCTATGAGTTTTTGTTTCTCATTTGTTTGTCTTGTTCTTTTTGGTTTATATACCACATATCAGTGAAATCATAGGGTTCTCTGCTTTTTCTGTCTGACTTATTTCACTTAGCATTATACTCTCAAGATCCATCCATGTTGTCACAAATGCTCCTATATCATCTTTCCTTAACGCCGAATAGTATTCCATTGTGTATATGTACCACAACTTCTTTATCCATTCATCTATCGAAGGACATTTTGGTTGTTTCCATGTCTTGGCCACCGTAAACAAAGCTGCAATGAACATTGGCGTACACGTGTCTCTATAGAGAAATGCTTTTATATTTTTGGGGTAGATACCCAGGAGAGCGATTGCTGGGTCACATGGTAATTCTATTCGTAATTTCTTGAGGAACCTCCACACTGCCTTCCATAATGCTACACAATTTTTAAGATAATTTTTTTCCAAAAAGTTGTCATACAATATTATATTAGTTTCAGATGTAAAACATAGTGATTAGACATTTATATAACTTATGGAGTGATCACCCTGATTAGTCTAGTACCCCCTGAGATCATATATAGTTATTACAATATTATTGACTGTACTCCCTGTGCTGTACTTTACACCCCTGTGACTATTTTCTAACTACCAATTCGTACGTCTTAATCCCTTCACATTTTTCATCCAGCCCCCCAAACCCCTCTCATCTGGCAACCATCAATTTGTCCTCTGTATCTATGAGTTTGTTTCTGTTTTGCTCATTTGTAGTTTTTTTAGATTCCACATATAAGCGAAATCATAAGTTGCCTATTTATTGACTCCAATGAAGCCTATGCACCTTCATTCAGATGTTCCTCATCCTGTTTGATATCACCTTTCAGAAGCCCTATTCCACGCATGGTGTAATGAAGAAAGGACCTTAACCCCCAACTGGTTCATTTTCACTTGAAGCATGATATTTAGAGAAGTTCCATCTTCTTCAGCATTGCTATCACTAGGCCATATGCCAACTGTGTGTGTCTCATGCTTCAGAGCGGATATTGGCTCCCCTCATTTCTCTGGAAAGAAAAGTTGGTTAAAGAGACAGGCCTGATCCTTACTCTCACTTCCTTGTCTCATCAATTGTTACTTCCACATGGTTTGTCTGGGAACTGCTTGGTTTTGTCAGATTTTGCCACTGCTTCATCTGGCTTCAGCCACTTGTGATCATACACACACACACACACACACACACACACACACACACTCACAGGCTTCCTGTGGGCACTGTTTTTACAATGCTTTGAATCAATCTATTCTACATATTGCATTTACCTTGGTACTGATCAATAACAGACAACTTTACAACACGCACACACCGGCATATAAACCTAGAATACCATGTGGTCTTGCTCTTGCCAGATTGTGAATTTGGAGAGAATTAAAGTTTAAACTTTGCCATAATCTCTTACAGAGAAGCAACGTCTCACAGAGGAGGGCCAACCTCTCATTTAGACAGAACACATACTCTTCTACGCACCATGACTGGACATATGTTGGAAACCCATGTTAGGTGTGCCTCTCACATGTCACCTAAAATATCCAACTAATAATTCATCTATTTGTTTATTCATCAATTCCGCTACCATTTATAGGGAATCATTCTTAGCAAACTACTAGAGAGAGGTGCAGTGTACAAAAGACCAAAGGCAATGCCAAGAAATATGAAGGAGAAAAGGGCAGTCAATGGCAAATCACAGTGAGGTTTAAAAGTAGACACTCAGAAATACCAACACGTCTCTCTACAACATGGACCCTGACTGGCAGTATTCAGTTCAATCCAATCCCTCAAGCATTTATTGAGCATCTACTATGGGTAGCACACTTCTATGGGTAGCCATCTACTGTAGTGCTGTGAGCAGAATAGTGGGTGTTACCCAAGTCCACTGAATCTCCACTGTGAGCAAAGCTATAAACTCATAGGTTAGCAGAGTGAGGGCAAGTGAAAAGAAAATAATAACGTACAAAGGCAGCCCACCTAAAAAAGACGTGGAGGTTCTAGAAAGGCCATTAAAATATTCCCGATCTATAACTGGGAAAATTTGCATATGGTCTGTGTGGGGACAGAGCCAGGAGTGCAATTTAATTTCCAGGCTCTCGCCTCATGTGGAAAGGTGCTGGCTCAGGTAGTAAATGGCCATCAACTGTGATTGAATGGCCATCAGCTGTGGCTAGTTGGCCGTCAGCTGTAACCAGTGAGCCATTGGCCACTAATATAACTGCCGTGACTACACTAGCAGAAAAATGGGGGCTAGCAAGAAGATGGTGGCTGAGCTAGCATGGCGGATTGCAGCTAGCAAGTGGGGTTGGTTGGCAGAGAAGCAGCTGGCGGGTTGCGGATCGTGTGGCTCCTGCTTCCTGTGTCTCCAACCCAGCCACCAGCGAGAATATAGTGATATAACTCCCCTATCTATGGCTCCATGTTTGTTCCTTTTTGGCCTCACCATGTCCTGTGTTCTTATGTGGGGAGCGGGAGCAGAGACCCCTCATGACACCATGCACCACAGTCTGTATATTAGATAATAGTGTGTTATGAATGTTAAGTTTCCTGGGGGTCACAGTCATATCATGCTTATTGTCATGCAGGGTGTCAGGCAGGGTCTCTGGTCCCACTCCCCACATAAGAACTCAGGATATGGGGAGGCCAAAAAGAAACACCCATGGAGCCATAGATAGGGGAGTCATACCACTATAGTCTCACTGACGACTGGGTTAGAAACACAGGAAGCAGGAGCCACATGACCTGCAACCTGCCGTCCGCTTCTCTGCCAACCAACCAACCCCTTGCTAACTACAATCTACTCTTGCTACCTCAGCCACCATCTTCTTGGTAGCCCCCATTTTCTGCTAGCGTAGCCACAGCAGTTATATTAGTGGCCAATGGCTCACTGGTTACAGCTAATGGCCAACTAGCCACAGCTGATGGCCATCCAATCACAGTTGATGGCCATTTACTACCCGAGCCAGTACCTTTCCACGTGAGGCGGAGAGCCTGGAAACTGCACTCCTGGCTCTGTCCCCACAGCCGGTCAAGACATAAAAGCAAACATCCGCCAGTTCCACTACGTGGTGGTATGTTCCCAAGCAAATAGTCAAGCGGTCCATTAAATTAGGGATAGAAGGCAATTCCCCATAGTCCATAGTCATTTGCCAGGGCTGTCCTGATTGTGAGGGACGACCTTGACCTCACCCTCAGCTCCCACGGAGGACTCAGCAAGTGTTTCCTCCTGGGACTACAAGTCCTGCAGCTGGGCTGCCTCAGCAAGAACTTCCCAGCCCACAGGGCCGCAACGACCTTTGCTTTCTCCGGCCTTTGCTGGTTGGGGAACCAGCCACGTCTTCCCACCCATCCACGGGGGTCCAGCTCTCCAGCAGCTGCTCCTCCTGGTCTTCCTGAGACCGAGTGCTCATACGCACAAACTGCTCCACTGCCCTTTGGAGAGCTTTGGCCAGCACCGTACCCTGCTCGCTGTGCCATCTGTCATGCAGGGTGTCAGGGTGTCATGTGGGGTCTCTAGTCCTGCTCCCCACATAAGAACACAGGACATGGTGAGGCCAAAAAGGAACACCCACGAAGCCATAAGTAGGGGAGTCATACCACTATAGTCTCACTGGCGGCTGGGTTAGAGACACAGGAAGCAGGAGCCACACGATCCCAACCTGCCATCCGCTTCTCTGCCAACCAACCAACCCCTTGCTACCTGCAATCCGCTCTTGCTAGCTCAGTCACCATCTTCTCACTAGCCCCCATTTGCTGCTAGCGTAGCCACGGCAGTTATATTAGTGCCCAATGGCTCACTGGTTACAGCTGACGGCCAAGTAGCCACAGCTGATGGCCAGCCAATCACAGTTGATGGCCATTTACTACCTGAGCCAGCACCTTTCCACATGTGGGTGAGAGCCTGGAAACTGCACTCCTGGCTCTGTCCCCACACTTATGAAGGAGAATGTCCTCGTTCTTCCAATGATGTATTTAGGGGTAAATGTCATAATGATGTCTGCAACAATCCCTCAAACAGTTCAGTACAAAATAATGTATATGAGTGTAAGGGGCGTGGGGGAGGATGTGAGGGGAGAGGGAGAGGATAAGGGAGTGGGAGAGAGAGAGGAAGAGGAAGAAGTTGTTCCCAGTCTAATCCTTAATGCAAAATATAAAACCATAGTTTACCCAGCTATGCTGCTAGCTGGTTGAAAGGAAGTGATTTTACATTCTGTTTTTTAAAACAGAAGTAATGAGCTCATTTCCAAAGACATAAAGGGAATAAGACCTCATAACCAAACTGAAGGAATCACTTCCCAGCTGTGGAGGCTACGAGAGAAATTCCCCAAGGGCCAATCTGCACATGAGGAGGAATTCTCTAGGCAGGGAGCGGGAAGCAAAGACACCTGGTCATGATCATCTCAATGGGCTTGGATTTGGCCTCATCCACGTCTTTTCTCATCCTTTTTCGCAACCGCACACCAAGACTGTAATCAGACAGGGGCCTCAGCACAAAGCTGTACCATAATCACAAAGAGGGGGAGCAATTTTCCAGCCATTCCAACTCCTATTTCAGACCTCACTGGTAAGTCTTACTTCCACAGCACAATTAGCAGCTGTGGAAGTGATCCAAATAATACTAGACATTTCTATGAATTAAGAAGTCCCACAACCAATCTACAGCCAATCTACATAGTAATAAAAATTATAATTTTAACAGTTTTATTGAGATATAATTCATATGACATACAATTCACCCATTCAAAGTGTATAATTCAATAGAGTCAATGGAATTGTAACAGTTACATAAGATGTCATAGGGGTAATAAATTGGGGGAGGGACGTTATCACTTTGTGAGGGGTGTAAATATGTATTACATTGTTTTGTACACCTGAAACTAACTAACTAAATAAATATATATATATAATTAAAGTGTATAATTCAATGTTTACTATGTTCATAGATTTATTCAACTATTACCAAAATTTAAGTTTAGAACATTTTTATCTCCCGAAAACAAAACCATTAGCAGTTGCTCCCCTCCAGACCCTACTCCCCACCAGCCCTAGGTAACCACAAATCTATTTTCTGTCTCTATAGAATCGCTATTCTGGATATTTCATATAAATGGAATCACACAATATGTGGCTTTTTGTGACTGGCTTTTTTCACTTAGGATGTTTTCAAGGTTCATCCATGTTGTAACATATGTAAGTACTACATTTCTTTTTATAGCTGAATAATATTGCATTGTGTGAGTAGACCACATTTTTTCTTTACGCATTTATCAGTTGATTAGCATTGCGTTGTTTTCTCTTTTGGCTATTATGAATAATTCTGCTACGACATTGCATGTATTAGTTTTTGTGTGAATATATGTTTTTATTTCTCTTGGGTATATGCCTAGGAGTGGAACTGCTGACCTATATGGTAACTACGTGAGGTAGGAACTGCTGAACTGTTTTCCAAAGAAGCTGTACCATTTTACATTCCCACCAGCAATGTCTGAGGGTTCCAAAGTCTCCACATCCTCTGCAACACTTGTTATTATCTGTCTTTTCCATTATAGCCATCCTAGTGAGAGTGAAGTGGTATCTCATTGTGGTTTTGCTTTGCATTTCACTGATGACTAATGAAGTTGAGCATTTTGTCGTGTGCTTATTGTCCATTTGTGTGTCTTCTTAGGAGAAATGTCTATTCAAATCCTTCGCCCTTTTTAAACTGGGGAATTGGATTATGTCTTTTTATTGAGTTTCAAGATTTCTTTATATATTCTGGATACAAGTCCCTTCTCAGATATGTAATAATTATAATTTAAGAGATTTATCGAGAATCTACCATATGTCAAGCACTATACTACCTGCTTCCCAGTTATTGCATTAAATCCTCACAACAAATTTATGAGATTAGGTACTTTAGTTATCATTCCTATTTATACATGAGAAAACTGAGGCAGAGGCACCCAAGCTTACACCATTAGTAAGTGATAAACCCAGAATTTGATTCCATGCAGTCAGGTGCCAGAACTCACCTCTTACTCACTACCGTGTAGTCTTACATAGGCAGGTTCCCCTCCTGGCCCATAAAGCTTATGTTCTACTTGTTTCACTGGGTATTATAAGAATATGGTAGACCAGGGTCCCTGAAGGAACAGGATTTCATTAGAGAAATACTCATGTCGTATGTTACACAACATTCCTCAACATATATTCTATATCACTTTAGCCCAAGGAGTTACTCCTTGAACAGTATTTGTGAACAAATAGCCTAGGAAATGCTGCGTGTCCCATCCCTCTCTGGAAGATTCAAAATGTATCATAGTATATTAAAGTTTAGGAGAATTCCTGCAATAAAAATTTTTATTAATCTTTGGAGTGATCATGCATTTGCAAAACCTATGTACCCACAAAATCCCAAACTCTCAGGATATATTTTAGAAAACACCACATGAAATAAATGTACAGTTCACAGGAGGAGGCTACACAATCACCCTGTTTCTAAACTACATAATCTCCCATCCTATTTTATGCCCTAAAGCTTCAGAGATTGAACATAGGCAAACTCAAACCAAGACCTTGACCTGCTTTCCACTTTTCTCAGCCCTGTTTTAAATGCATAAGATCAACATCTTTAAAGGTGCAAAAGAAAGTCTGTCATTGCTCAGGTAGCTATTGTACACATCTCTATCTAAATTTTACATCTCTGGCCCATTGGTGCAGAACAAACCTCTTCAAGTTGTTAGTTATTTTTATTGTAAGTATCCAGTTTTCCATTTCATTCCCTGTCATTGCTTTTCGGTGGACGGGAACCATTTGTGTCATTCAAAATGTGCTGCTCACTTATCCATCTCAGATATTGTTTCAGAATGCCAAACATGTTCCCTAACTCATAAGTGGACTACCTCTGGAAGCTGAGGACCAAGAAATGTACATATGAGCTATGTGAATTGGACATTAAACAAAATCAAATTATCTGTATTCTTAATTTTAAAAGAAGTAAGAGAAAGGGATATGAAGACATGTAACTTCCAAGAAGAATACCTCTATAATAGTATCTATCACATTCTGTGACAGAGTTTATCATTTGAGACTACTCGTACTTCTCAATTTAGTTGCTTTAGAAATGTCATTTAGGAATAAGCCTGAATTCAATGCATTGATAGCAATTAACAGTGCAGGTGTTTAGCTTTAGACTGGTTAGGCTCTTTATCAGTTAGCTCTTGCTGTGTAACAAATTGCACCAAATTTAAATACAATCACTTATTCTTACTCGCCCATCTGTGGGTCAACTGGGGTGGCTCTGCTGATCTAGGCTGGGCTCAGCTGGGCTTAGCTTCATGCTGTTGATTGAGTCTTGGTCTACTCAACATGTCTCTTTCTTCTTTGGATCAGTAGGTTAACTGGGGCATGTTCTTCTCATGATAATGGCAGAAATGCAAGAGGACAAGCCCATTCACATGAGCACATTTCAAGTTTCAGTTTGTATCATTTCTGCTAACATCCCATTGGCCAATTCAAGTCTACGGTCAAGCTCAAAGGCAGCTAGTGGTAAAGTACACTCCACCCACCATGAGACTAAAGCAAGTCACATAGCCAAGCCCAACACCAGTGGGATGGGCAAGTATACTCCTCCTCTGGTGAGAAGATGAGTACTTTTGAACAATAATCCTACCTTCCACAGGTTGCAGTTTTGGTTTTGCCACTTATCAGCTATGTGGCCTTGGACAAGTGTCTTAACTACTCTGTACCTCAGTTTCATCATCTGTAAAATGGGGATAAAATAGTGCTTACATTATAGGATTCCTGTGAGGAGTGAATGAGGAGAAGCATATAAAGTGTTGGCAAGCATTATTTGATTATCTATCACCACCATTAACAGTTGCAAAAATAGTCTAACTATTATAGAGACTTTATTTTTCCTTAGAAAGTAAAACAAAGGTTCCCTAATCATCAAATGCAAGTACCAAAGCATTTTTAAAACGGCTAAAGGAGATACTCTAACCTCCCTTTCAATAGGGAAAATGTCTACATTAATTCAATAGAAAATCAGAGAGAGAAACCAAGGCCACACTGGAAGCTCTGACCCAATGCTAACCTTATAACAACTATCTAGAAAAAACAAATGAAAAAAATACACACACACACAGAGGGTGCCCAAAAAATGTATACACATTTTAAGAAAGGAAAAAACTGAACTTAAATTGTAATACTCAACATATACCGATAACAAAAGTTGAATACAAGTCACATTTGACTTCTGCAATTACAAGAGGTGCTCAAAGTGGTTACCATCAGTGTAATTTTAATACAGTTTTTTTCTTTCTTAAAATGTGCATACATTTTTGGGGGCACCCTCTGTATATATATCTTAGTTATCTGGATATTTTATACAAAATCATATTTACATTTTTTCACCTAAATTGTGGAAAGCTGAATTACCCAGATAGTTGCTTCAGTCGTCCATATCATTTTCCATAAATTTGCAAAAAAAAAGAGCGGGGGGAGTGGCACTACATTTTCACTATAACAAGTATTACAAGGAAAAACATTTTAAGACTATTAAATAAGCCTTTATATAAGAGTTTTGCTAAAAGCAGGAGAGCTAGCAATAAAGCATCCAACATAGAAAGAAACCCATTGTGGTCTGTTTTTTCATAACTCAATTGTAAAAGTAATTCAGTCCAAACACATGAACTTTTCTGGGAAACTGACTTAAAATTGAATCGCCTTCCAGAGTATATATTCCACCCATTGGACTCCTACCCAAACAGCTTGAATTCTGAATCCTGCTTCCTCCTCAGGACTTCTGAAGACTTGACTATCGTTGCCATTGATTCAACACTACCTGCAGCTCTGAATTGTGACAAACCATTTTCTAGGTACTATAAACATGGCTTGTTCCCCAACACAAATGGAACCAAGTCAAGGGTTTACATCTTTTTAAATTGACCTAAAGACTTAGCCCAGTAACTTGGGCATATAGGGTATCCCATAAAGATCTGACTAATTGAACCAGTTGTCTAAATAATGACCCATTCCTTCAGTCCACAGCAGATATACAAGCAATGTGCAGAGAAATTTATTTTTTAATGACTAGAAAAACCATCATGTTTGTCTGAATAGGTAAAAGCTCTCTGCATCTTCTCTGCCTAGTAAGATCTGTACTTCTAGTTCTCTTTTTCATATTTAGCTGTAGGGTCAAGTAGAAATTAAACCTTTTAGACTAGTCTGATTTAGCTATAAATGTAAAAATGTATCAATAAAGAATCCCCACAGAAGGACTATTATGAATCTAATTTCACTCAGAAGCTCAAATTGAAAACATGAATAGCATCCCTTATTCTGAACATACTTCCCACCCACCACACACCCACATACACACATACACACACATCCTTAATCACCAAGTCTGTTAATCCTGTCTTCTAAGTATTTCTTGAATTCTCGACATCTCTCTCTCTCTACTGCCACTATCCATGACTGCTGCTTTTTTAGATTGTTGTAACTGTCACCTACCTCTTTTTGCTGAGTGTTTGCCATGTTCCAGTCCATTCTCCATAATGCAATTTTTTTTAATTTATTGGGGTGACAATTGTTAGTAAAATTACATAGATTTCAGGTGTCCAATTCTGTATACATCATCTATAAATCCCATTGTGTGTTCACCACCCAGAGTCAGTTCTCCTTCCATCACCATATATTTGATCCCCCTTACCCTCATCTCCCACCCCCCACCCCCTTACCCTCTGGTAACCACTAAACTATTGTCTGTGCATAATGCAATTTTTTTTAATTAAATTTATTGGGGTGACAATTGTTAGTAAATTTACATAGATTTCAGGTGTACAATTCTGTATTACATCGTCTATAAATCCCATTGTGTGTTCACCACCCAGAGTCAGTTTTCCTTCCATCACCATATATTTGATCCCCCTTACCCTCATCTCCCACCCCCCACCCCCTTACCCTCTGGTAACCACTAAACTATTGTCTGTGCATAATGCAAATTTAACTGTGACAGATCAGGGGGGAAAAATGACCGTAATATTTATAGCTCCTCCCATCAAGTGGTAGAATTTATTTCTCCACTCCTTGAATCTGAGCTTGACCATGAGACTTGCTTTGCCCAATAAACAGGATATAAGCAGAGGCGTCAACCACATTGGTGGTTGTCCTATCTTGCTGCTGGGAACCCTTCAGCCATCGTGAGAACAAGCCTGAGATAGCCTATTGGAGGATGAGAGATAATGTGGAGAGAGATCGCAACCAATGCATCTGAGGCCCCTGATACATGAGGCCTTCCTAGACCACTCAGCCTCAGCAGAGTTGGCCTAGACCCAAAGAATAGCCCAGCCCACCCACAGATTCATGATAAATATTAAAAGGTTATTAAGGCTCTTGTCTTAAGCCACTACATTTGGGGGTAGTTTATTATACAGCCAAAGGTAACAGATCTTTTTTTGTCCCCTGATTAAAATCCCAGAATATGTTCCCCTAAGATAAAGCCCCAACACCTTAACTTACTAAAATGTGATCCTTCACAATTTAGCACCAGCTAAACTCTATAGTCTCATCTCTCACCATTCCCTCTCTTCCTCCCCTGAACTTGTGCTATATAATTAACATTTTTAAGCCTTTGAAACCCCACCTAATAATAAATCAGTTTCATTTATGTTCCTGGCTAACCCCCCATTATTCTCTGAGTCCTTCCTGCATCCAGGTAAATAGCCATTTCTTGTTGATTTTAATTTATTAAACACACACCACTCAATTTTCAGTGCCCTGTAGGAGGTTCTTTCACTGTATAATAAAAAGTTGCTGCTGTTTATTCATATTTTAATGATACTGTGAATACAATGGTACATATTCTGATTCCTATTCTTAGAGAAATGGTCTCTGTTGGATTCTCACTGTCATTCATTTTTCTACTTATTGTTGGACTTTGCTATTATGATAATTCCAGATACATCAAAATAATATCATCATGGGCCAGTTGCTTTGTTCAAAAACGAGCCACCTTGTTATTTGTTTCCTCTTATATTCAATAACAGAGCTCACAGCTGGATTAATGTTTTAATTGAGCCGCATATGTGTTTGTAGCTCCCTGTAGAAAGTTAGTAGTCCTCAAAACACTGAACTCATTACTCTTCTCCAGCTGTTCTAAAGTAACCCACCATCACTTGCTTAAAAGGAATCATATTCCATCAGGCCAACATACATATGCTGTGTATACATGGGAAAGGTCATCACATTGATTTGATAGTTACCTGGTAAGCCTGATAACTGCAAACAATGAAACTACATCATTCTGGCTCCAATATTGATAGCCAGTGACAATGACCTCAGATTCCCACTTGGAG
This sequence comes from Rhinolophus hipposideros, assembly GCF_964194185.1. Taxonomy (NCBI): domain Eukaryota; kingdom Metazoa; phylum Chordata; class Mammalia; order Chiroptera; family Rhinolophidae; genus Rhinolophus; species Rhinolophus hipposideros. The sequence goes on from NC_138046.1 coordinate 109,403,955, forward strand.
CTATGCCATATGGATCCAAACCACTCACTCATCTACCTTGAAAACCTTAATTCCCATGAGACTCAGAAAAAGGGAGTAATGAATCTCCTTTAAATCCCAGGTACATGGGCAAGTGTTCATTAATATCGTCGAAATGGCATCCTAGAATGTCTTCTATTTCTCTACTCCACTGCCCCCACACACAAAGCCACTTTAGTGAGACTATTATATTTCCACAGTGATACTGCTGGCAGAATGTGGCTGCAAAGGGACACAAGTAAATGTGAACCAAGAAAGGGGTCACTTCGACAAGCTCTTTTTACTGTGTTTCCCTGTCATCCACCCACTGGGATCACTACCCCAACTCCTAGGGACCCTCCTACATTGACCAGCTAAGTCAGTACACAAACCCACTGTGCTGAAAAGGAGATTGGTTTTTTAAAATAGCTCTTTTCGTTTTAGAGCTGAGTTACAATTATGTTGTGCAATACATTTATATGAACAGCCTAGTTACATTCCTTTATTAGACTAAAATTCATTCAGAGTTGGCAAATATTTACCCAATTCCTGCTAAATGGCAGCCATTCCATATTTTCAAAGAATTGAATGAAACTCACACCATGATTTACGCTTACCCCAGTTAATATGCCTCCTATTCCATATAATTCACCAAAAGTCTTCTTATATCCATCATCCTCTTCAATAACCCACACCCAGTCACCAAGTCTGGTCAATATCATCTTCTAAGTATTAACTAACTCTGTTCTTTGCTCTCCATCTCTACTCGTACCACTCAAATCCAAGCCAGGACTGATCACAGCTTCCTAGAGTATCTTCATGCCTACATCTTTTCCCCTTAAACTCATAATGACCTTCTAAAAACCAAACATGAACATGTCACTCCCCAGCTTAAAATCCCTCAAAGGGCCCCCTATTCTATATATCCCTGGATCTTAAGCATGGCCTAAATCCCCTTTTGCCACCACCCTCAAGGTTTTCCCTCCTTTGCTGGGGCTGTGAAGAGTGAATTTTCAGGGCTTTGGGGAGAGGGCAACATGGCGTGATAAGTACACAAAGGCCTGGGTTGTGCCAGATTCACTCTCCCTCCAAATCTCTCTTAGTCTTCTCCCTCCCAGCTCTTCTAGATATCTGGAACAGCCAGCAAAGAATTATGCTTTTTGGCTTCCATGAGCTAGAGAACCAGGCTTGGGCAAATGACAAAAGAACTGACTAAATCATTGGCTTTCCCTCAGTCTTTGCTTCACTTCAGCTGAAAATCAAGGATCCAGAATTGACTCCTGAGCTACTATCACACATGCTCAGAGCAGCTTCTGTTTTCCACACAGTTCTAGAAACCCAACAACAATCTACATACTTTGGGGCCAGGTACTAGCACTGAGAAGATTCCACCCTAATTATAAAACTCCTTGAAAATATAGTTAATACATTCTCCTTAAGCATCATTTTCTCTGTGGTTAATATTAAAATAACTGGCCAACCAACAGCATTGGGGAAAATTAGCTGATGAAGTTTCTCATAAAAAGGTTATGTTTTTACCTTTAAATATATACCGCTTGGTCACAATGGGGACTAGATGAGAGAAAAGCATAAATCAAATCAAATGCCTTTAATATAGATTAACGACAGCTATAAGAGAATGTTTAATTGGAAGTTTTGACCGAGACACTAGGATATCAGATACCAACGCGACCTGTAAGACAGACTACCATGAGAAAATTGTATAATAGGAGAATGAGTGCCAGTTAGATATTTCCTGCACATCAAGGATAGAAAAAAAAAGTGCTGGAAATTAAGAGAACTGGTAAGGAGGATAATTTTTGACTTTTTGGAGAGGGCTGAATTCGGAGTCTCACCCTTGTGCCCTCCAAAGAGATGGCATGGAGTGGGGCACTACCTCCTATTCCAAGCCAGGTGAGATGGGCTCCACAGGCATCACTTGGAGAGCTTAGCATGTGTTCAGCAGAAGATGGTACACAGTGAACTGGTGGTTGACTCACATTTTAGAGAGTCACTGGAGCTGGAGACACCAGATTAAAGGGCTGTACCGAGGAAGTAACTACACTCCCCTCCAGTGACAGGTCAAACATGTATAGACCAGATGTGGACTCTGTCCAAGAGAGCAGCCTGACAGGCTGCGGAGCCTGCAGGACTAAGAGGCTATGGGGTATGTGACCAGGGCACAGACTGAGAAAGGATGGTGGAAGCTGGCTAAAGGAGGAACACGGCCCAAATCAAGGGAGGCCCGGTAGGGGATCTCTACAGAACCCACAAAAATGCTCTGAGAGAATCATCTTCAAACATTTGACCAGAGATCACAAAGCCGCTCTGAAACAGGGCCAGCCAATAAGAACTCTCCTGCTTCTCTTTCCCTTCCTCTCTTCCCATGCTCTGATGACAAAGGGGTCAACATCCCGAGGCAGCAAGCTGGGGAAGAGAAGCAGGGAACAAAGAGAAATTTCACTTTCAATCAGGCTTGGGACTCTCTGGGACTGGACAAGTTTAACTGAATTGAGAGAGGGTTTGCAAAGGAAAGGCACCTTAGAACTTGCCTTTTTTCCTATGAGTGGCCAAGAAATCTTGGGACTTGACCAAATTTTTAAACAGTGGCTGGAGAAGAACATTTTCCATAAAATAAATGTAGAGGAACAATGAGAGACCAAAAAGCAATACTGATGCTTTCTGAGTTCATCCCAAGATTCCTGTCTATTTGATATACCAGTTACATAGCTAACATTTTTAGAAGTTACATGGGCCAAGAATTGGACTAAACTTTTTATGCATAATTTGCCTAAATCTTTACAACTCCATGAGTAGGTTCTGTAATTATCCCCATTTTATAATTAAAGAAAATGAAGATCCAGAGACATGAGATAACTTATCCAAGATCACACATCTATTAAGGTCAAATCCAAGTCTGTTTGACTCTAAAACTCATGCTTTGAACCATTACTCTGGTGAGTTATTGGTAAAATCTTCGGTATAGAAAGGACAACTCTCAAATTATAAGGACTGGATTATCAAACAATTGTTACCATGAATATATTGCACATACTCAAAAAATGCCAAAATACAATCTTTAAAATAAAAATGGCAAGCAAAATGCTTGATTTTTTTTATTACTTGGGGCTTAGAACAGCTAAAAGGTTTCAGCAACGTTATATTGCATACAAATTGCAGATTAAACGTGTCTGTGGAGTGTCCCCCATGTAATCGCCATAATATTCCATTGTAGAATAACAGCATAGGTCTTGATCCCCAGCTCTTGGTAAACATGAGTAGCTGGAATCCATTGTTGTAAGGGCTTAACATGCCCCATGCATGGTCTTTGCCTGAAAGTGAGTTTTCCAAAGCCTGAATCAATAGAAAGTTCTTTGCTGTAGATTTGATTTTTATGAATTGGGATAAATGGAATGCACACAGTAACCACAGTTATTAGGGAATGCTTTCACCAACTAAAGTCGACTGGAGGAGGGAGAGGGTTATCCAAACAGCTCAATTGTACATCTCTGCTGACTGTGACTTAATCCCAGTTTATAAAAGCACCTGTGTTATTTGTCATGGGTCTTAGTCCTGCAGAGTACACCAAATAATGCCAGCCTCTGTGCAAGGGGTGGGGGAGAGGGTTAAGTGATGTGTGTCAATCTCTAGAGGGATTAGGATGATGTAGGCTCATTTTTACAAACATCCTAAACTACATTTTAAATACGCCTTTCCAGAAATGAAATTCCACAGCACCATCTACCACCTCCACTCCTCATGGCAGGCTTAACTCATCTCAGGGGACTGGGCTATATTTTCTCCTCTGCCATCCCTGGAATGAATACTTCTTTCTTCCTTTTTTGGAAATAAAAATTGGATAGTGCTTTCCGCCTGACAAGCTCTTAACAAATTGTTAGTTGCACAACTTCTTTTGGCTTCCTTTCACTGACATGTCAAAATGTAAATCATCATTCTTCCTAGGCGCAAGGCGACAACGGGGCATAAGATCATCTATTCTTCCCTTCACTAGTCTCTTTAGCCGCCCCTCCTCCTTTCACTGTGATTTTATTCATCCTCTCTCCATTGCCTTATCCAGAGCTGAGAGCAATCACCAAGCTCCGTTATATTTCACATAACCAAGAATTAAAAGCGTGTCTGAATTAAAAGCATTTCCTGGGACTAAGGAGAGAGTTTTCTGCCTTCCGTAGGGAAAGTTTAAAAGATATGATGCAATGAAATGAACGTGGATGTCTGTGAACTTAGCCAAGGATCAGAATCTGAAAATGTTTAGTTGTGTTCCCAAGAATTCTGAATCCTTCGTCCTTCTGAGAATCGCTGTGCAGAGCTTTGAGTGACAAAGTATGGTACAAGCCACGACTTCAATTCTACTTGCCTCTTTCTTTGTAATAGAATCAGGCTGATAGAATGCAACTGAAAACATAATTTAGATGGGAAAATACGACACGTTTTTCCCAGGAAGTGCCGGGGGGGGGGGGGGGGGTAGCGGGGGGTGGGGGGTGGGCAGGGACATGGCTTGATTCAGACAGCAGAGGGCGCAGCTTACACATATAAGTATAAACAAGCCTTCACAGCAAGCTGTAAAGGCTCCTGCGATTTTTGTCACAAATTTCGCATTATTTTCGAAAACCATATCCAAACTCCCATGGACAAAACTCTGGTATAGTCACTCAGTGATTTACTCTTGTTCAAATAAGATTATTTTCTACTGCGTCCAAGCCCAGCCACTCAAACTGCCACCTTTCTGCCCCTGGCTCTGGCATGGGAAAGAGAATGAAGATAAACTCCCTCAAAAACAGCTTCGCAGAAAGGGTGACCTGTATTCCCAAGTAGCCTTCATTTGTTTAAGAGACTTGCACCTAGAATTTCTTGATCAAAGCTAATGCGCTGTAAATTTCTTCATTTAACAGACTTAGTCTGTTCAACTCTTGACACTGGGAATTGGGATTTCCCAGAACTATTAGCACTGCACAGTAGGCGCTCCACGCCAGCCAAGAACAGGGGATTAACAGGTATTTGTCTCAGCTAATTTCACTCTCTATACCGGGTCTATAGAGACTGGGGCTTCTTGGCGGAGTGTGTGCCACCCTGCTAATTGGCTACGAATGTAACTACTCCAGCATGCCAATGGAGCATGGGGGTAGTACACAGTATTAGGAGGCTTGAGGCAAATGGATCCTTACACTGGGCATTCAGGAATGTTAAGGGTTGCTGGGCAGCACTGTAATTGTAAACGGTTCACTTGCCAACTTTTACCTCCCGCTGACTATCAAACTCTTACCCCTGTAGACCACGTGGTGATCGTTTATAAAAATTATGCTCAATGACAAGTGCATACGTGAAATCCTGTTGTAAAAGAATTTCCATGCATTCTATTCAGGATGCATTTGCAGAATCAAAGGTCCTAGAGGTAGCTCCCATAAAACATATAATTCCAAGTCAGATAAAATCATGCTCATCAAGATATTCACAGAATATATAAATCATTTCTGGGAAGACTAGAAATAAAGAGAGCTATTAGTTCATTTTCACGTGCCCTAATCGTTCCCTCCCTGTTGATAATCAGGCTCTCTTAATGATAGCTCCTACTTCTAAAGTTTCTCATATAGGAATTGAAAAATCAAATATTAAATTATATTATATTATATATATATATATATATATTAGTTATCTGTTGCTACTTAACAAATTATCCCAAACTTAGCAGCCGAAAACAACCGACATTCATTACCTCATACAGTCTGTGGATCAAAACCCAGGAGCAGCTTAGCTGGGTGGTGGTGATTCAATTTCTCATGAGGCTGCAAAGTGTGGGCTGGGGCTGCAGTCATCTCTAGGCTGACCTGGGGGAGAAGCCACACCAAAGATCACTCACATGGCTGTTGGCAGGCCACAGGAGATCCCCTTCCAAGCTCACTCATGTGTGCCTCTCCTCAGGCCTGCCTCATAACATGGCAGCTGTGGACTGAATGTTTGTGTCCCCTCAAAATTTGTAATTTGAAGTCCTAACACTCAGTGTGGATATATTTGGAGATGGGGCCTCAAAGGAAGTAATTAAGGTTAAATGAGGTCATAAGGGTGAAGGTCTCATCCAACAGATTTAGTGTCATTATAAGAAGACACTAGATACCTCTTTCTTTCTCCCCACCCACACACAAAGAGTACATGCGAGCACACAACAAGATAGCAGCGTCCTACAAGCCAGGAAGTGGGCCCTCACCTAGATCTGGGACTTCTAGCCTCCAGAACTATGAGAAAATAAATGTCTGTTGTTTGAGCCACCCCATAGGCAGTTTTTTGCTATGGCAGCCCCAGCAAACTACTACACCCCAGAACAAGCAGTCCGAGAGAGCACCTCAAGCTAGAAGTCACAGTCTTTTTATAACCTAATATCAGAAGTGGTATCTCATCACTTCTGCCATATTCTATTCGTGATAAGCAAGTCAGTAAGTCTAGCCTACACTCAAGGAGAGGGAATTACACAAGAGTGTGGATACCAGGAGGCAGAGATCATTGGGGGCTATCTTGGAAGCTGCCTGCCACACTACGTAAGAGCCAATTTAGCGAATAAAAATATATCTACAATTATACTTTTACCATTTATATATTGCAATACAAGCAGAGCATGTTACATTACTATCATTTGTAAGGAGACAAAACTGGATTTCAAATTATCACTACATCTCAGAGTTAGCTTATAATTTGGGAGTCTACTGCTCTATAGTCCCATTCACACACGTGTTCTTATTTTTCTCCACTTTTCTACACTCCTCTGAGTAAATATGTGCATATAGACCACTTCCAGTGCTACAAATGTTGCCAGTGGAATATGTGATTCACCATTCCAAGCTTGTTGTCAGGGTTGTCTGCACCCAGTAGTAAACCTCTTATTATAAATCCCATCTTTCTATCAGATGTCTACACCCTTGATTGATTAATTGAGCTTTTCTCAACACTGTCATAATGATCATAACAATAATATATTTCCAAGCGTTTTTGCTTTACCATGATGAACTGTAGTGGTTTCATTATCATGTAACCCTGTTACATAGAGCTTGGGATATATTCTTGTCCATCTTACCTTTATTCTTACATCTGTAATAATACTTGAAATAGAAACTTCTTCAAAGATGAACATTGGGGGAATAAAGTAAGTAAATGGTAGTATGAAATTTTCTATGTCAGGTTTACTCTATCTTGTATATATTTTGTTCAACAGATGAGCTGCTTGATTATGGTTCCTGAATTCCCTTCACCGTATGCATTAAAAAGTCTCTTAAGACATATTTAATAATTCTATTGTATCAAACTAATGTAAGTGCCCCATGTGTCATATAGAATGCATTTGACAGCATTCATCAAATTTTTCGTATTTAACTTGGCATTTAAACATAATGCCAACATGATGGAATACTGAAATACAAAATTATTACTTGAAATAAAAGATTGCTGTTTGGAGTAATGAGATGGTGTATGTAAAAGCACCTGATACAGTAGCAGAGAGCTCAAAGTCATATTTCAAATAAATGTTAGTTGATATTAAATTCAGGCCATAAAATAAAGTGCAAACATAAAGGAACTAAATAGAAACCCAAAAGAGAGGGTGACATTGAACTTGCATGGCTCCAGAACTAGAAATAGCAAACAGGTTATACTAACATGCAATCCTTTGGCCTCCCAATTCCATTAACATACAAATCATCAACACTATGCAAATCAGTAACACAATCAAGATTCCCACAGTAATTACTATTCCCACCTCTGCAGAGAGATCTAGTCTAGTTAGTTGTACAGATAGAGCTTCCGGAAAATTTGATTAATAGGGGAAAACATAATAGTCACAAAAGAAAACTCACAGTTAATCCAAGTTCAGTTAGTCAAGGTTACAAAGAAGAGACACTATAAAAGCTGCTTCATCTTGTATAATGAGAATTCCATTCCACAGTCACCAAAGTACCTCTGACTTCGGCCAACCGACTCATAAAACTAGGTCATATAATTTTATATATATATATATATATATATATATATATATATATATATATATAGTCACAGGAAGTGGAGTACAGCATAGGGAATAGAGTCAATGGAACAGTAAATGGAATCATGCAATATGTGGCCTTGTAAGACTGGCTTTTTTCACTCAGCATAATGCTCTTGAGGTCAATGAAAGTTGTTGTATACACAAATAAAAATGTAGTGGTTGCTCTAGGTATTAAATTATACATTCATAACTTGGTCTATTGGTGTTGAAATTTTACCAGTTCAAGTGAAATGTAGAAACCTTACCTGTCTTTAAGTGCCTTTACTCTCCTCCATTTATAATATAATTATCTTAAATATTTCTTCTATATATATTGAGAACCACAAGGAATGTTATACTTTTCACTTCAACTGTCAAATATAATTTATAAAACTCAAGAGGAGATCTATTGTATGTTCTTTCCTTTATTCTTTCTTCCTGATGCTTCAAGACTCTTTCATTTCCTTTCTATTTCAAGAACTTCCACTAAACATTTTTTTAAAGGTAGGTCTGCTAGGGAAAATTTTTTTAGTTTTTCTTAGTCTGAGAATGTCTTTATTTCCCTTTTATTCCCGAAGGAGAGTTTCACTAAATACAGAATTCGTGTTAGACAGTTCTTTTCTTTCAGCACTTGAAAAATGTGCCATTTCTTTCTAGCCTCTGTGATTTCTGATGAGAAATCTCGATATACAAATTATTTTCTCTTATACAGGCATACCTCATTCTATTCTATTTATTGCACTTCACAGATGTTGTGTTTTTAACAAATTGAAGGCAAGACCCTCCACCACCAAAAAAGATTACAACTTACTTTATTGTGATACTTGCTTTAATGACGTGGTCTGTAATATCTCCAAGGTACATCTATAGATAATGTGTCATTTCTCTCTGGCTGCTTTCAAGACATTGTCTTTACATTTCTGAAGTTTATGATGTGTCTTGGCATGGGTTTTGTTCAGTTTATCTCGTTTGGGTTTCTCTCAGCTTCTTGAAACTGTAGAGTTATTTCTTTTGCCCAATTTAGGGAATTTTCAGCCATTGTTTCTTTGAATACTTTTTCTGCCCCACCCTCTTTCTTTTCCCCTTCTGCGATTCCAATCACACAAATGTTACAGCCTTTTTAATAGTCCCACCATCCTCTGAGTCTGCTCAATATTTTCAGTCTATTCTCTCTTTGTTGTTCACACTGGGTAATTTCCTTTTTTTAAGTTTATTGGGGTGACAATTGTTAGTAAAATTACATAGGTTTCAAGTGTACCATTCTGTAATACATCATCTATAAATCCCATTGTGTGTTCACCACCCAGAGTCAGTTCTCCTTCCATCACGATATATTTGATCCCCCTTACCCTCATCTCCCTCCCCCCACCCCTCTTACCCTCTGGTAACCACTAAACTATTGTCTCTGTCTATGAGTTTTGTTTCTTCATTTGTTTGTCTTGTTCTTTTGTTGTTTTTGGTTCATATACCACATATCAGTGAAATCATATGGTTCTTTGCTTTTTTCTGTCTGACTTATTTCGCTTAGCATTATATTCTCAAGATCCATCCGTGTTATCACGAATGGTCCTATTTCATCTTTTCTTACTGCCGAATAGTATTCCATTGTGTATATATACCACAACTTCTTTATCCATTCATCTATCAAAGGACATTTTGGTTGTTTCCATGTCTTGGCCACCGTAAACAAAGCTGCAACGAACATTGGAGCACACGTGTCTTTATGGATAAATGTTTTCAGATTTTTGGAGTAGATACCCAGGAGAGCGATTGCTGGGTCATACGGTAATTCTATTCGTAATTTTTTGAGGAACCTCCACACTGCCTTCCATAGCGGCTGCACCAGTCTGCATTCCCACCAACAGTGTATGAGGGTTCCTTTTTCTCCACAGCCTCTCCAACACTTGTTACTATTTGTCTTATTGATGACAGCCATTCTGACTGGGGTGAGGTGATATCTCATTGTGGTTTTTATTTGCATTTCTCTGATGATTAGTGATGTTGAGCATTTTTTCATATGTCTTTTTACCATTTGTATGTCCTCTTTGGAGAAATGTCTTTTCAGGTCCTCTGCCCATTTTTCAATTGGATTGTTTGTTTTTTTGTTGTTGAGTTTCATGAGTTCACACTGGGTAATTTCTATGTTTCTACCTTCAAGTTCACTGATTCTTTCCTCTGTCCTCTCCATTCTGCTGAGGTTTGTTTGTTTTTGTTTTTGGTTATTTTATTACTGAATTCTAAAATATCCATTTGGTTCTTCTTTATATTGTTAGGATATATTTCCTCTTAATGGACTTGCTGAAACCAAAAATAACAACCTCAACCACCTGGGTCTCATACAGCTGAAGACTTGTTTGTTTTGACCAAAAGCAGAGAATGGCACAATAGCAAATGTAAGTGCCACAGTGTTAACTGAAGTTAATAGCATCCAAGAATGAGAAAACAGAAGCTGATAGTCTGCTGTCAAGGAGACACACATAGCTGTAGACCCTGGTCATGAAGAAGCCATGGAATGTGTTTGTATAAGCTTTAGTGTCTATGCAGCACTAGAAGGCTGCTACACAATTATTCACTGGTCAGTACAGATGCCTCTCCAGTTGCCCAAAAAAGAAGAGGCTAGAGGCGTGACTTCAGGAGGAAATCTGGGTTTTCACTGCCAGCATCTCAGTTTCAACTGATATTATAAGCAGACGTGGGCACTGAAATTAATGTATCATCTGAGAAACAGGGACATAATATAACCCTGTGCTTTATGGTGAGACTCCTTCCCATCATTTTTTCCCATCACTAACCACATAAAATGAATTGGGGAATTCTGCCACTATTTCTAGTCTCTAAACCAGTTTTTATAAGAGTGTTATGTATTCCTCTAAATTTTGGTGGACGTCCTTTGTAAAAATATCCAGGCCTGGTGTTTGTATTTTGTTTGATGGGAAGGGTGGGCTATTTGGGGGGATTTTATGAGCAAATTTTGACTAGTTAGTAAATACATTTAATGAGTATGGGTTTACTCACGTTAGCCATTTCCTTTAGAGTCAACTTTGATAATTTGTATTTTTTTATTCGTTTCAGGTGCACAAAACAAAGTAATAGTTAGACATTTATCATTTATATCCCTCACAATGTGTCAATCCCCCTCCCCCATTCACTACCCCTCTGACATCACACACAGCCATTACATTTCCACTACATGTAATAGCCATTACATGTCATGTAATAGCCATTACATGTCGCTATTCCTAATGCTGTACTCTACTTCTTGTAACTATTACATACACACACACACACACACACACACACACACACACACACACATATATATATGTATGTATGTATATATATAAACTTGTAGTTGACATTCATTATTGTTCAACTTCAGCTTCAGGTGTACAGTGCAGTGACCAGGCATCTACATCTTCCCTGAGGTGGTCTCCCTAACGAGACAAGTGTCCATCAGATACCCTACAAAATCTTTACAACATTATTGATTGCATTCCTCAAATTAATTTTCAAAACCCCGTGGCCATCTTGTGGTTACCGACTGTTTTCTAATCCCCTCACCTTCCCCCTTCTCCCCACCCCCCCCCGCCCATCTAGCAACCCTCAGTTTTTCCTCTTTGTCTCCAAAACTGTTTCTGATTAGTTCATTCATTTATTCTTTTCTTTAGATTCCACATATAAGTGAGATTACATGGTATTTGTCTTTCTCTGTCTGACTTATTTCACTTAACATAATGTTCTCTATGTCCATCCATGTTGTTGCAAATGGTAAGCTTTCCTTCTTCTTTATGGCTGCGTAATACTCCATTGCATAAATGTACCACAGTTTCTTAATCCAGTCATCTACTGATGGGCATTTTGGTTGTTTCCATGTCTTGGCTATTGTGTATAGTGCTACAATAAACATAGGGGTGCATAAATTTTTTGAATTAGAGTTTTGGGTTTCTCCAGATAGACGCCTAGGAGTGGAATTGCTGGATCATAAGGTAGTTCCATTTTCAGATTTTTGAGATACCTCCATACTGTTTTCCATAGTGGCTGCACCAATCTGCAATCCCACCAACAGTGCACAAGGGTTCCCTTTTCTCCACATCCGCGCCAGCATTTGTTGTTTGTGGATTTATTGATGATAGCCATTTTGACTAGGGTGAGGTGGTATCTGATAATTTGTATTTTTTAATAAAATTATCCATTTCACCTAAGTTTTTGAAATTTAATACCTCAATGAATATATCTTTAGTATATAGAGAGCTTCTAAAAGTAGAGGAGAAAAAGTCCTACAACACTAAAGAATATACATGATAAACCTAAACTGGGAAACTGCCTGCTAAAATAAAAGATTTAATAGGACAAATGTCTAAGACACAATCAAAAATCACCCATCACACAAAGAATGAAGGAAAGCACAATTTGAATGAGGAAAGACAATCAACTAATGCCAACACCAAGACAATCAGATGTTGGAGTTATCTGACAAGAATTTTTAATTAGCCATGATAAAAATACTTCAACAGGCTGTTACATATTCACTTGAAACAAATCAAAAAGTAGAAAATCTGAGCAAAAGAAATAGAAGTTATAAGAAACAACCAAGTGGAAATTATATAACTGAAAAATACAATAACCTACATTTAAAACTTAATCAATAGGCTCAAAAAAAAAAGCAGAGGGCACAGAGGGAAGAATCAGAGAGTTTGAGGAAATATATTCATAGAATTCACTCAATTTATACGAGAATAAAATAGACTAAAAAAAAAAAACACAGAGCCTCAGGGATCTGTGACTAGAAGACCCAATATTCCTATCATTGAAGTCCAGAAAGAGAAAAGTCCAAAAGGAAAACATGAGGCTGAAAGAGTATTCAAATAACTAATAGCTGAAAACTTCCCAAATTTGCATAAAACATAAACCTACAGATTCAAGGCTGAGCAAACCTCAAATAAGACAAACCCAAATAAATCTAAGCCAAGACACATCATAATTAAACTTCTGAAAACTAAAGACAAAGAAATCATGTTGAAATCAGCCAAAAAGAAACAACCTATAAAGGAAAAACCAATTCAAATGGTAATAGATTTCTCATCTGAATCCATGGAGGCCAAAAGGAAGGGGCATAACATTTTTCAAGAGCCAAAAGAAAAGAAATGTCAACCATGAATTCTGTATCTGGTGAAACTATCCTTAGGAATGAAGGGGAGATAAAGACATTCTCAGATAAAGGGAAACTAAAAGAATGTGTCAGTAATAAACCTACCTTTAAAGAATGGCTAAAGGAACTTCTCCAAACAGAAAGAAAATGATTGTTTAGAAGTGTATTGGTTAGTTTAGTGGTTACCAGAGGGTAAAGGGGGTGGGGGGAGGGAGATGAGGGTAAGGGGGATCAAATACATGGTGATGGAAGGAGAACTGACTCTGGGTGGCGAACACACAATGGGATTTATAGATGATGTAATACAGAATTGTACACCTGAAATCTATGTAATTTCACTAACAATTGTTACCCCAATAAATTTTTAAAAAGAAGTGTATTGGTTAATTTTCAAGTGATCAGAGGAAGTAAAAAATAAAGTCAATTATCCATAGAACTGAATGAAAATAAAACATAACAAAATATGTGAAAATACAACTAAAGGAGTGCTGAGAGGAAAGTTTATAGTACTGAATGCTTACATTAGAAAAAAAAAAAGGTTGCAAAACAATAATCTAAGTTTCTACCTAAAGAAACTAGAAAAAGAAGAGCAAAATAAACCCAAAGCAAGCAGAGGATCAGATAAGAAATCAGTGAAACTGAAAACAGAAAAATAAAGAAAAGGAATGAAACAAAAAGCTGATTCTTTGAAAAATTCAATAAAATTAATGAACCCTTAGCAAGACTGACAACAATTAAAACAGAGAAGACACATATTACCAATGTTAGGCATAACATGGGATATCACTAAAGATCCTGGAGCTATTAAAATGATAAGAATACAATAAACAACTTTATACTCATAAATCTGAAAACTTAGAAAAGATAGACCAATTCCTTGCAAATTATAAACTATCAAAACTCAACCAAGTGAAATAAATAATCTAAATAGTCTGGTAACTATCAAAGAAATTGAATTCATAATTTGAAAGCTCCCAAAAAAATAAATCTCCATGCCCAAATGGTTTTACTGGAGAATACTACAAAAACTTTTAAAGAAGAAATAATACCAAATCTACACAATCTCATCCATAAAAGAAGGAACACTTCCCATTTCATTTTATGAAGCCAGTATTACCCTGATACCAAAATTAGACAAAGACAATACAAAAAAAAAAAAGAAAAGAAAACTAAAGATCAACATCTCTTATGGGAGATAGAAAGCTAAGAAGATGGAAAGAACATGGAAGATAAAAAGGGAGAGTACAGAACTGTCCTATATAATCCTTTGGCACCAGTTAAGTGAGAAGATTAAGAAGGGAGAGAGAGATGGAATGAGGTACCCGAGGGAGAGACTCGCAGAGAAACAGAGGGAATGGTGCACACTCATGGACAGAGAAAAAGAGCTAGCTAGCCAGATAGATAGCTGGATGGATGGATGGATGGATGGATGGATGGATGGATGGATGGATGGATGGATGGATGATAGATAGATAGATAGATAGATAGATAGATAGATAGATAGATAGATAGATTATAGATAGATCTCTCTCTATATATATACAGAGAGAGAGCCCAAAAGACAGAGAATAAAACACAGTGCAAATGGATTAGACAGCAGGAAATATACAAAAATAGACAAGAACCACAGACAGAGAACTAAATGAACCAATTAAACTGAGAGAGAGACTCCTCAAATGCATAGAGATAACAGTAATTTTATTTGTGCCATGAAAGTCTCCAAAGCCTTGTCACATTTTTGTAACCACAAGAAGTTTAGCTCTCTGGCGTAAAGAAAAGTATACAGGACTGGAAGGAAAAAGTCTCTGCAAAAAGCTACCAACATGGACTTCAGGAGCTCCCCTAACTTCTTGGGTTTTAATTTTTTGAGCTACAAAATGGAGACAAAACATATGTCCTGTAAGTTTCCTTCCAGTTGCAAGATTTCATCAGGAGATGGTAAACTTTCTTGGCATTTATCAAGTGAATTAATCCCTTTTTCTAATTTTAAGAGCTTATCCTAAGAATTCACCTGTAAGTCAGGAACTCCTCATCCCAGACCTACACTTTTCCGTGAAAAAACTAAAAGATGCCAAGATGTACTTAAGTAAGCCCTCATCTTTAGTGAAAAAAGTTTATGGGCGAGAAAGGTCCATATTATTGTAGACTGATGGGAACAGATCTTAGTTTGAAAACTTTCTCCATAAAAGGCTTTGATTAAATCCCTTACATTTGTTTTAGGGCTGGCCCGGTGGCTCAGGCAGTTGGAGCTCTGTGCTCCTGACACCTAGGGCTGCTGGTTCGATTCCCACATGAGCCAGTGCACTCTCAACCACAAGGTTGCCGGTTCGACTCCTCGGGGGATGGTGGGCTCCGCCCCCTGCAACTAAGATTGAACACAGCACCTTGAGCTGAGCTGCCGCTAAGCTCCCGGAAGGCTCAGTTGGTTGGAGCACGTCCTCTCAACCACAAGGTTGTGGTTTAACTCCCGCAAGGGATGGTGGGCTGTGCCCCCTGCAACTAACAATGGCAACTGGACCTGGAGCTGAGCTGCGCCCTCCACAACTAAGACTGAAAGAACAACTTGAAGCTGAATGACACCCTCCACAACTAAGATTGAAAGGACAACAACTTGAAGCTGAATGGCGCCCTCCACAACTAAGATTGTAAAGGACAACAACTTGACTTGGAAAAAAAAAAAGCTCTGGAAGTACACACTGTTCCCCAATAAAATCCTGTCCCCCTTCCCCAATAAAATCTTTTTTTAAAAAATTGTTTTAATCACATTAACTAAAAAATATGAAATATTACTTATACTTCTATTTCTCACACTACATTTTCTTCTACAGCTAAGATACTCCTAGTTTAATTTTCCCTTTTATTTTTACTTTTGTTTGTTCTGATCTTGCTGAACATTTTGAGAAAGGCTTGAACACCAAAGACACTCAAAATAAAGTGTTGCTGAACAAAGCAATGAATCTGCCTCCTACATATGCATGCATATGGACATACGTGCAAACTGTCCCAACCTAAACGTATAAAATCAAGTAAAGCGGAGACCCTCTCAGAGGCATGCCCACCCTAGGAATGGAGGCCACAATCCCAAACCCTGAGTTTTAGAGTGCTTCTATTTCAAGTAGCACTGTTAATTAGTGCTAACAATACTCAAGTCTCAAATTCTCAAATACATGCCATAAATACACATACGTACAAGTAGCCAACAAACATCACTTGATAAAACCAAGTGAAAAACAAATGTCCCCCACATGTTGTGCTCACACAGCTCAGGCTCAGGACACTTTTTGTTGATTTCTCTTTTCAACCAAAGGTGTCCTTGATGTTTATTCCAACTTGGCTCTTTTGGATTAAAGTGGCAGATAAGGCTCCTGGGGTAAACATGCAGCTCTAGATATTCCCTGAACTCTACTAGAAATGCAGGTTCCTGCTCACAGAAAGCCTTCCCTTCACACAGCCAGAATCTCATCTTGCGGTATGCATATAGACGAGCTATAGAAATAACCTTCATGGCACTTCATAGGTCACCATCCCATTCTGTGGCCCCTCACTTCTGTTTCGCAGAAAACAAGGCCATGGAGGTGAAATCTGTCAACTACTTCAACTCCTCCAAACATATTTGTAGCCACAGGTATCGTTGCAACTCTATCCTACCTACCTCTTCTCCTCTATCCATGTTGATACATTCCTTCAATTATACCTCCCTCTCTTGAATTTTAAATCTCTGCTTCTCTACTGGCTCCTTCTGTTCAGGTTATAGCATATTCAAATTTCCTCTCATATTATTAATCCGTGGATTTCAAAGTGTGGTCCTAGAACCCTTGCAGGAGGTCTCTGAGGCCCTGTCAGGGGGTCCATGAGGGTCTTCCTTTTACCAACTATACATCCATGTAAGGCCAGCTTTTTCTTATTTACTTCAACCAAAACAACATATTGCAACAGATTGGATGCAGAAGCAGATATGAGAATGCAACTATTTTTTTACTACATCAAACATTACGGAGATGTGCAAAGATGAAAAACCATGCTACTCTTTTCACTAATTATTTTTTGTTTTGAAGTTATTTTTCTTAAAAATATGGTATGTTCCTAAGATGGAATTGCTGGATCTTAAGGAATGTGAATAATTCAAGTTTAAGAGATAACACCAAATTGTTTTCTAAAGTGGTAGAATCAATTCATACTCCTACCAGTGATAAATAAGAGTCTTTGTGGATTTGCATCCTTTCCAATACTTAGTATTGTCAGATTTTTATATTTTGCCAATAAAAGTGATATAAAGTACTATCTAATTAAGATCTAGGTGTTTGCATTTCCCAATGACTAAAGATGTTGACACCTTTTCATGTATTTACTGGACAAAAGGGTTTTTTCATCTGTAAAATGATTATTCATGCATTTAACCAATTTTACTATCAATTCTTTGAAATTTATTATTGATTTCAGGCTTAATAACATATTCTTCATACTAAATCCTTATTTGTTGTGTCTATTGCAAATATCTTTACCCAGCCTAAACTTGCTGCTCATTATCTCTAAGAGTTGTTTAATGAACAAAATTTTTTAACTCTCATTTATGCAAACATATTAAACTTTCCATTATATAAAAAAAATATATATGGTATGTTTACAAAATGGACTTATTGTTATTTTTAAATGCAAAGATAAATATACTTTTAGTTTCTGTGTTAATATGTAATATGATAAATATAAAACCACAGAAACAAAAACTCTTTGGGGTCCTCAATCACTTTTTAAGAGTAGAAAGGGGGCCTGACAGCTAAAGGACTGCTCTTTTAAGAACTGCTGCTACAAGTAATTTTCTCAATGCTACTACTCACTCAGGATACTGCTCTTTCTCTCCTGGCCTTTGCCACCAACAGGGAATCAAACATTCCTTGTTCTCATTTTCTCAGTTCCAGTTATCTTCTCAATCCACTGGAATCCAACTTGTGCTTTCTATCACTCCACTAAAACTGTTCTGACTAAGGTCACTGGTGACTTCCTTTGTAAGAATTTTTATCACATTATTTTATGAATACAAAAGTAATGCAGAGTCATTGTAGGACATTTAGAAAATGCATATAGGCAAAAACAAACAAAAAAGAGCACCAAAAAAATCACCCTTGATCAGAGTAGGAACAATGGCACCAGGAGCCAAGAACTTTGGGCAGCTTCTAGAAGCTGGGAAAGATCAAGAAACTAAGGAAAAAGTTAAATAACATGCTGAAGAACACGTGGCTAGAAAGTCACATCAGAATATATCACCAGGGACACAACACAAGAGTCACCTTTGGAGCACATGGAGAGGAGAAGAACGAAGTATTGAAAGTCAAATATAAAGGACACATACTACATAAGATAACCCAGCAAGAACTAAGAACTCTAGGTGATCTACCTAATAAATCAAAGCAAACACAGAGAGTCAGCCAGAATGGGGAAACAAAGAAACATATCCCAAATAAAAGAACAAAAGAAACCTCCAGAAGTGGAACCAAATGAAACAGAGGTAACCAACCTATCAGAGACAGAGTTCAGAATACTGATGATAAGAATGTTTAAGGAGCTTAGAGATGACATAAAGAAGGATGTAGAAATCATAACAAACAACCAGTTAGAACTAAAGAACACAATTACCGAAATTAAGAATTCACTTGAAGGAATTACCAGCAGGTTAGATGAAGCAAAGGATCGAATCAGTGACTTAGAAGACAAGTTAGCAGAGATCAGCCAAACAGAACAACAGAAAGAAAAAAGAATAAAAAACAATGAAGATGGTTTAAGAGACCTCTGGGACAACATCAAGCACAACAACATGCGCATCATAGGAATACCAGAAGGTGAAGAGAGGGAGCAAGGGATTGAGTATATATTTGAAGTAATAATGTCTGAAAACTTCCCTAACCTGATAAAGGAAACCAACATACAAGCCCAGGAAGTGCAGAGAGTTCCAACCAGGATAAACCCAAACAGGTCCACACCAAGACACATTATAGTTAAAATGGCAAAGCTTAAAGACAAAGAGAGAATCCTAAAAGCAGCAAGAGAAAGACAGAGGGTTATATACAAGGGAACTCCCATAAGACTATCAAATGACTTTTCTACAGAAACATTGAAGGCCAGGAGGGAGTGGCAGGAGATACTCAAAGTGATGGAAAACAAAGGCCTACAACCTAGATTGCTTTATCCAGCAAGGCTATCATTTAAAGTTGATGGAGAGATAAAGAGCTTCTCAGAAAAGAATAACCTAAAGGAATTTATTACCACCAAGCCAGCATTGCAAGAAATACTAAAAGGACTTCTGTAAATAGAAAAAAGATGAAAACAATCTAACTACAAATTTAAAAATGGCAATAACTATGTACCTATCAATAATCACTTTAAATGTAAACGGATTAAATGCTCCAATCAAGAGACCTAGAGTGGCTGATTGGATAAGAAAGCAAGACCCTTGCTGTACACAAGAAACTCACCTTAGATCAAAAGACACACACAGGCTGAAAGTGAAGGGTTGGAGTAAGATATTTCATGCAAATGGAAATGAGAAAAAAGCTGGAGTTGCAATACTTATATCTGAAAAAATAGACTTTAAAATGAAGAACACATTAAAAGATAAAGATGGGCACTATATAATAATAAAGGGATCGATCCGACAAGAGGACATAACCCTAGTAAACATCTATGCACCCAACATAGGAGCACCTAAATATATAAAACAGATACTGACTGACATAAAGACAGCGATCAACAGTAACACTATCATAGTAGGGAATTTCAACACACCTCTGACAATAAGGGACATGTTTTCCAGACAGAAAATCAATATGGAAACAACAGCTTTAAATAATACATTGGACCACTTGGATTTAATCTATATTTTCAGAGCATTTCACACCAATGCTGCAAAATACACGTTTTTCTCAAGCACACGTGGAACGTTTTCCAAGATAGACCATATGTTAGGCCACAAAACAAGTCTTGATAAATTTAAGAAAATTGAAATCATACCAATTGTCTTCTCTGACCACAGTGCTATGAAATTAGAAATGAACTACAGGAAAAAAACTGGAAGACACACCAATTCATGGAGGCTGAATAACTTATTACTAAATAATGAATGGGTCAAGCAGGAGATCAAGGAAGAAATCAAAAGATGTCTCAAGACAAACGAAAATGAAAACACAACGACCCAAAATCTATGGGATGCTGCAAAAGCAGTCCTAAGAGGGAAATTCATGGCACTGCAGGCCTACCTAAAGAAACAAGAAACATCACTAATCAACAGTTTATCTTCACATTTAAGGGATCTGGAAAAAGAACAGCAAAATAAGCCCAAAGGGAGCACAAGGAAGGAGATAATAAGGATCAGAGCAGAAATAAATGAAATAGAAACCAGAAAAACAATACAAAAGATCAATGAACCCAAGAGTTGGTTCTTAGAGAAGATAAACAAAATTGACAAACCTTTAGCCAGACTCATTAAAAAAAAAAGAGAGAGAGGACCCAAATTACTAAAATCAGAAATGAAAGAGGAGAAGTGACAACAGACACCGCAGAAATACAAAAAATTAAAAAAGAAAAAAAAAGAAAATATCACCAGGGGCTTCTGATGCCAAAGTACCTGTTGATCTTCTGTGTTCTCCTGCCACTATATGGGTAAGAATTGTCTAGTTTGTCTACCCTAGTCAGCTATTAACTATCTCTTCAGAGAGATTTAAAGAATGAGAATGACTCAATTCCCCCATTGCTGGTTTAAAGATGGAGGAAGGAGCACAACAAGAAGGAATGTAGGCAGCCTCTAGAAGTTGAAATCAAGCCCAGTTGACAGCCAGAATGGAAATGGGACCTGAAGTCAGAAAGCAACCTGAATGAGGTTAAAAGAAGACTCTTCCATTAAAAAAACCCCATAACCCCTAATCCCACCACTCAGGGGTAACCACTGTCAGGAAGCTGTCCTTTCAGAGCTTTCAATGCATAGTGTTATAAAGATGATATTAGGGAATACATATTGTTTGGGTGTGTGTTTTACGTATCATTTTGAATCCAGCTTTTTAACTGACTTAGTCATTGGTAACCTCCAAAGTACTAAATCCTAAGTAAGGTTTCTTACCAATCTTCAGTCTCTTTGGCCTCCATGCCAACCACTGGTCCTTTTGAATTCTCTTCCTCTGCTTTCCATGCAGCATTCTCTCGTGGTTCCCCCTCTGAAATCTCTGTTCACTCCTTCTCCGGCATCTTCACTCCCTCTACTTGAGCCCATTATTTCTAAAGCTTTAACTGTCCCCTATATGTAGATAAATCCCAAATCTCTTTTTCTAACCTCTATTTTATCCAGAGCTCTGGACCCAAATTTCCATTCCGCTGGTCAACTTCACCTCTGCATTTCAGATCTTCAAACACAACATATCAAAACTACTTTTTTCATAAACCTCTCCAATCTGCTTCCTAGTCTGGAATTCCTTATCTCAACTGATGGACCTGCTTTACCTAAAACAGAAAACTGAAACTCAAAGTCCACTCCACACTTTCCTTCAATCATACAAAACAATTCATTTTCAAATACAGTAAGTAGTACCTCCCAATTGTCTCTACTCTCACTTCCTCACTCATGCCTTTGCTAGTTCTCATGAGTATTCATCTTCTAGCCATCCCCCTTTCTCTAGTCCCCTCTTCCTCAAACCCAACCAGAATATGGAGTTAACATTCTAAAATACAAAACCTGATCATATTACTCCATCCTTCTATGGTTCCCCCATTCCTTAGAAGGCCTCTTCGCTGTCTGGTTTCAACTCACTTCTCAAGCTCTTCTCCCTCGAGTCCCACACACATACATATTCTGTTCTCCAGCCACACCAAGCTACTCATAGTTTCCCCCAAACACTCCATGCCCTTTGATATACTTTGTGTTTGTGTAGTCCTTCTGCCGTTTCCCCCTTCTTCATCCAATGAACTCCTCATCTTTAAAGACACAACTCAAATGTCACTTCTCTTGTGAAGCCTTCCATGAATCCTCCAAAGGAAGTCAGTCGATCCCTCATCTCTCCTCATAGAGCTTGGCACCTCTGTCACACCTCTTCTTAGACCACACTGGAGTGGCCCATTACATGTCTATGGTCACGTCAAGGGCTGAGATCTTGTCTTAATCATCTTTGTATCTCTACCCTCACCTACTGAACAGTTGTTGGATAGATTACTAAATATACATTAAACAAAATTTACTTTATAGCCTTCCTACTTGGTGTACCATGCTATGAAGAAGCTACAAATCAAGCTATACTGCCAAGTATCAGCTCTCACTCACATTCACAGAACTGACATCTGTGGTGCAAAGAAAGTCAATTCTCCAGCAAACTAGCACAGTTAAACACACCATAAGCAACCCAAAAAGTAGTAGAGGAATGTTTTCCTAGACTACATGTTACATGAGCTCTTACGAAAGCCTATTCTGAAATCATTTTCCATTTCAGATTTTGAACTCAGACCCTTCCATCCATGAAATACAATGAAAATTGGGTAATGTAAACAGAAAAACAGGTAGCACTATTCAATGGGAAAAATGCTGGACTTTATTTGCTTTGTGATCTTAGGCAAGTTACTGAATATCTCTGAACCTCAGTTTCCTCATCTAAGAGATGAAGACAGAAATTTAGAGATAGTATTGGTAAAGAATGGGGTACAGTCCTCATCAATAATGCAATTCCTTAGTAATTTAAGAAAATTGGTCATTCGAAAATATCTATATAGGATAGTATTTGCAATTGGTCTGTTTCAATAAAGGTTATTTATTCCAGATTACTCTATTAAAGAATTACTTCAATACGGAATTGAATCTAAAAAAAACACGTTCATGACCAGAACGCTATTTTAAGACCAGGACTTGACCATCAGCTAGGCTTAATCCTTTGCTAATTAATAAATCTCATCCTTTCCACATGCAAAAAAAAAAAATCACACTCTTAAACCAAGAACATATTACCCAAGGACCAGAAAAATCCAAATATTATTTTAATCATTTAGAAAGGTTACACAAACCTATCTCAATGTTACTTGCAGCTGTACCCTGGGAAATGATCCCCCAAACTTTGGGTTATTTCAGAATTTCTGGAATCCTCTGAAGTCTATTTCAGGTTTACTCCCAGACCAGAAAATTATACAGAGCCCATCCATGGATTTCAAATGGCTGTGCAGCAGCCTTCTAAGTTAGCTAATATCCATCACCACCCTTGTCTGTCTATGGGTAATTAAGCCGTTAACATAACAAAACTGAAGAGTGTACACTTGTGGTGGGAACCTGTACAAAAGGTGACCTTTGAACCTTCCACCTGTCGCTGCCCATTCTGGTCACACACCAGTTTTCTTTGTGAATCATGAAAAAGTGTTTCAGGGCATCGGCAAAGGGGGCCAGCTGTCCTGAAATGATAAAATTTCCCGACAGCAATGGGATAGGAAACTGCAATGTGACTTGTTAATAAATATGAACTAACACAACTTGTATCAGCATATAAATTAAAGACTCCTCAGAAACAACTCAGAAAATGGGATTTCAGAAGAGGGACTGTATTAAATTTGTCTATTCAAATGCCTCTGTTTTTTTCACAATAGCAATAGGATTTTTACACATACACATACACACACACTCACACACTCACACACACACACACACACACACACACACCATTTTTTTAGAATGCACAATTACATATGACCAAAAGCTCGCACTGATAAAAACAGTTTTGGGTCAATAAATGCATTATTAACTTTCGACAAAATTCAAGTTGGCTAGGGGTGGGGTTAGAAGGACAAAAATATGAAAGTGTTTTCCTGAACCAGCCTCTCTAAAGATCACCTATAGAGGAAAGAACATTTCCATTTGTTCGCTTCTGGATCCAAGCTCTAATATGAACATATTTGTATAACTTATGAATATAATAGTATTTCATAGCAGCAAAATATCCCGACCAGGGATAAGTATTCTACACAAGTAAGAACCTATTATAAGATACAGAATGAAAACAAAAATTGCTATAACAAAATTATCATCGATGCCTCAGATATTGTTCAGAAGAGAACTGTTTTGAGGGCTGATGGGGGAGGGTCCAGGATAGGGGTGATCTGAGTGTGCAAGGACCCAGCTATGATGGCTGCAGAGCCAGCAAGCAGTCATCCTACTAAAGTTGGAAAGAGCATGAGAACAAGGAGAAAAGAAGAAAGATGGTGGCTGTGAAGGGCAATATGTCATCCGTGGATCAATCAAGGTGATGGCATCCCCTATGACCACAAATTTATTGTTAAAAAAAAGAGAGCGAGGGGCCGGCCCGGTGGCTCAGGCTGTTAGAGCTCCATGCTCCTAACTCCGAAGGCTACCGGTTCGATTCCCACATGGGCCAGTGGACTCTCAACCACAAGGTTGCCAGTTCAATTCCTCGACTCCCGCAAGGGATGATGGGCAGCGCCCCCTGCAACTAAGATTGAACACGGCCCCTTGAGCTGAGCTGCCGCTGAGCTGCCAGATGGCTCAGTTGGTTGGAGCTCGGGCTCTCAACCACAAGGTTGCCGGTTCGACTCCCTCAAGGGATGGTGGGCTGCGCCCCCTGCAACTAGCAACAGCAACTGGACCTGGAGCTGAGCTGTACCCTCCACAACTAAGACTAAAAGGACAACAACTTGAAGCTGAATGGCACCCTCCACAACTAAGATTGAAAGGACAACTTGACTTGGAAAAAAAAAAGTCCTGGAAGTACACACTGTTCCCCAATAAAGTCCTGTTCCCCTTCCCCAATAAAATCTTTAAAAAAAAAAAAAAAAAAGAGAGAGAGCTAGAACGAGAGAGTGCATGTATTAAAATAAACAACAATAAAAGCCACATTGTATGGGCCAGGTTGACTGGCTGAAAATGAAAACAATAATGGAAATTTTAGAGGGATGCCTTTATTCATGTACAAAAAGTCCGCATTCTTTTACTGTGTGTTGGTCAGATTTCTGCTGCAATAATGCTGCAGAGCAAACAACCCAAAATTTCAGTGGCTTACAACAATAAATATTTCTTTTTCTTGTTCACAGCTACGAGGGTCAATGAGGGTGTTTCCACAGATGCTGACTGACTTCAGGAAGCAGGTAGAGTCCGGGTCTGTTTCCCATTCTGTTTGGACTATTGACTATTGGCAATATATTTTTCTAATGGCAAAAAAAGAAGCAAAATCATCAAGGACATTTAAGGACATCAAGGCATTCCATTCGCTGACATTCCATTGGCCAAAGCAAGTCCACGGCCAAACCAACACCAACAAGATGGAGAAATGTACTCTACCTACTCCAGTGGGAGAAACTGTAAAGTCACATAGCAAAGGGCACAGTTGTATAATTCTATGTGGCAAGGGAGGGAAGAACTGGGGACAGTTATCAATTTTTACTTCAGTAAGAGCTGCACAAAACTTCCAAATGCCCAGTTGTACCTGAAGTTCCCCTGGAGCTACTAATGGCCATATAGCCACTAGAACACTATAAAAACACTATAAACACTTTTTCCTGCACTATGTTCATGCAGGAACAAGAAACCATAATAACAACTAACTTTTGCATAGTGTGTTACACTTTTTTAAGCGCTTATACATACATTATCTCATTTGTGATTTAATAACCCTGTAAAGTGGGTAAAGCAGGTTCTTCTACCACCTATTTACAGATGAGTGAATGCCAGTGACTTGGCCAAGATCACACCTGAAGTGAGTGGCAGGCATTCAAACCCAGGCCTCCAGACTCTAGAGCCATTATCTTTCTGTTCCCCTTCCCATTGCTAATTCCCAATTACTTGGACACTTCTGGGACAAGCAATGTGACCTAATGGGATTTGATTTGGTTGTTAATTTTTTCTCTCTCCCTCCCTAACTTGATCACATAAGAACTTCTCACTCGCTCATAAATCTTCTGCACAAAATCTAGTGATAACAATGGCGCCAGTAGGATTAGTTGAAATCTGGGATGCCTAGATGGTGTCTATACACAAAAAAAGATTTGACTGTTCGAATGAGTTGAGTGTTAACTAACCAATCACTAACCAGCTCAGTTAATATGTAAGTAGTCTCAGCATAAAATGAAGTGACAAGTGCTGCGTTTTACTTTTGTCCTACTATTGATAAGACTTGTGTGTGATTCATAATCTCACTGGCACCTACTTACTGTACTTATCTTGCAATGTAATAATAATAATAATAATAATAATAATAAGCCAGGCATCTTGCAAAGTAAAGACAGTAACATGAGCTGTTCCTAGATAATGAGAAATGATGCTCTTTATTAAGTTGGGTCCATATCAATAAAAAGAAAAAGGGAAGAGCAAGAATATAATTTTCAACATAAAATGGCCTCGATGAGCTTGTAGGGGTTTCCCAGACTCTGCCATCTGATTCTTTCCAATATACTAGGATGCACTTGATAAAGGGTGGGGTATCAGGAAAAGTCAGGTTTTGCCTTTCTCTGCATCTCCTCTTCTCAACTGAAGGCCTACCGAGTTGTCGGGCAGTCGCCGACGTGGCCAACAATTTGGTGCTACATCCTCAGTGTATCCTTGGAAGGCAGCACCAATCTTGCCTGCTGTGCAGACACTACACTGCATGAACTCACAAAAGACTGAAGTTGGAAATCACCTCAGGAGTGCTGATCCAGTACCTTCCCCTGCAGGTGAGAAGACAAAGATCCAGAGAGGCAAAGTCACTCACCCAAGAACCCACAGTGAGTTCCTGGCCTCTTGAGTCCCCAGTTCATGAAGCTTTTCATGTCTAATCTTAGTCTCCTCATGCCATATAAGCTAGCTAAGAATGGATAACAGATAGTAAGTGATTAATGACTCAGGTGCGGTCCTAAGTGCTTTGTGTATGCTCACCCACCCTACAAATGATTCAGAAGCAATGCCCAGAGGCACACACCTGTGTGGTAGAGCTGGAACCTGAACCCAGGTGGCCTGGCACTACCGCACCATGCTTTACCACCACTCTACACTGCTTTTCTAGAACATCGTAGAACTCCTCCTTATGCCAGGCATCATTTCAGATACCAAGGAGACAATGGAGAGTGAGACATAGACTCTGTCTTCAGGGAGTTTTCATTCTTGTGGAGGACATGGGACATAAATAGGTAAACAATAGGTACATTTATTCAATAAATATTTATCAAGTATTGTATTAGTTTCCTTGGGATGCCATGAGACAGTACCATAAACTGAGTGGCTTAAAACAACAGAAATGTATTCTCCCACAGTTCTGGAGGCTAAAGTCTGAATCAAGGTCTCAGCAGGGCCACGCTCCCTCTAAGACTCTGTGTGAGATCCTACCTGGCCTCTACCTAGTTGATGGTGGCTGCAGATGTCACATAGTACTTTCCTCCTTTTATAAGGACACCAGTCATATTGGATTAGGCCTCAACCGTATGACCTCCTCTTAACTTGATTACATCTGCAAAGACCTTATTTCCAAATAAGGTCACATTCACAGCTACTGAGGGTCTGGACTTCAACACAATTCAACCCATGACAATGATCTAGTATATGCCAGGCACTGTTCTAGGCATTGTGGATACTGCAGTGAATAAAATCGACCAAAAAATGTGTTGGGGGATAAAATTAATGGGAGGGAGAGCAGCAGGAGTTAGTCAGACAGGTCACAGTGGGCCAGATCATGAGGACCTTGTAGGCCATTTGCAAATACTTTGCCTTCACTCTGAGAGGAATGGAGACCCACATGATCTGACTTCTATTTTCTTTTTTCCCCTTCTTCCACCTCCCCCCCACTCCGGTTCAAGCTGTTGTTTCTCAGTCTAGTTGTATAGGACACAGCTCCCTGGCCCATGCTGGTATTAGGAGCCTTGTGCTCCCCCCCAGCTGAGGCAGTTGGTCCCCGGTCGTCGAGGGATGCTCACAGCAGCTCACGCCAACCTCCAGCAGCTCACGGCAGCCCAGTTCCAGGGAGAGCCGTTGTTCACAATCTTAGCTACAGAGGGCACAGTTCACTGGCCCATGTGGGAATCAAACCGGAGACCTAGACATTAGGAGCACCGTGCTCCAACCACCCGGTGCCTGAGCCACCGGGCTGGCCCCTGACTTCTATTTTAAAAGGCCTCCTCTGGCTGATGTGTTGAGAAAAGGCTGGTGTGGGTAAAGCAAGAGTGGAGCAAGGAGACCAGTGCAGAGGTTACCATGGCCGCCCTAGTGACAGAGGATGGTGTTTTAGACCAGGGAGGTAAGAGTGGGGGGTGAAAAGGAGCCAGATTATGGATATATCTTGAAGGTAGATAAAGTAATTCTAGGCTGTTATAAGTGCTATAAGGAAAAATAAGGCAATGGGAAAGACAGGACTGAAAGGATGCTTCTTTACATTGAGTGGTTAGAGGAGGCCTCTCCAGAAAGGTCAGATCTGAGCTAAGATCAAAGGATGAGAAGGAGGGAGCCATGTCAAGCACCAGGGAAAAGCATTCCAGCAAAGATATGGGCCCCAAGATGAGAATGAGCTTGAAATCTTCAGGGGCAAATAAAGGTGACGTAGTGGGATGCAGTGAACAAGGGAGACAGTGCTTGAAGATGAGCTCAGAGAGGTAGGGGAAGCCACACGGAGGAGTTGAGAATTTATTCTAATTGCAATCAGAAGCGACATCCAGTATGTGAAGCAGGGAAATTGTGTGATCTGATATGCTCTCTTAAAAGATCAGTCTTCAAAGTCATAGAGAAAGAAAGTAGAATAGAGGTTACCAGGAGTTGCGGGGATGGGGGAATAGGGAGTTACTGTTTAATGGAGAGCAAGTTTCAGTTTGGGGTGATGAAAAGTTCTGAAAATGGATGGTGGTGATGGTTACACAATGTGAATATATTTAATGCCACTGAATTGTACACTTAAAAATAGTAAATAAATTTTATGTTACTGATTTTACCACAATAAAAATATATTTGGCGTAATATTTTTTAAAAACATCCTTCTGTGTGCCAAGTAGAACATGAACTGTAGGGGAAAGAAAGGAAGCAGGCAGACAGGCAGAAACCACACCTGTTGCTAAATTCTGTGAAGTTATGGTCTCTTCCCTTTCTGTTCTCCCTCTTCATTATACAGAGGGTGCCAAAAAAATGTATAAACGTTTTAAGAAAGGAAAAAAATATTAAAATTGTAATACTCAATATATACTGATAACAAAAGATGAGTACAAGTCACGTTTGAGTTTCGCCATTACAAGAGGTGCTCAAAGTGATTCCCATCAGCGTCCAGACACTTCTGATTACAGCGAACTACTGCTTGAGCAACGTTGACCAAAGTGTCCACTTGTATACATTTTTTTGGCAACCTCGGTAATATTCAGATATAAGTTTACATAGTCCTTTCTGCCCACCAATATCCAGATGTCCCAGTGAAAATTTTAAGATATCTAAGTGTCAAAGTCTCAAAAGGTTAGGAAGCAGTTACCTCACTTCTGCCTACAGCTGATCAACATGAAAACAGTTTCGAATTCCTAAGGCTCCAGAGTAAGAAAGTCCACAGCTGCCTTCAGGAACTTGCTCCACAGTCTACAGCCTTTGCTGCGAGGAAACATGTTCAGTGTGTCTTAACTAAATCCCTCTGATTACACTTTAAGTCCGTGTCCTCTTCTTCTAGTCTCCTTGAGTGGAAAGACAGCTGGTTTCCATCTTCTGCAAAATAAGTCTCTCTATGCTTAGAGATTTCTACCAAGTCCTCTTCTTCAGGCTAAACAGTTTCAATTTAAGCTTGTCTTCTATAAAATCTCTATCTAAATGCTCCACCTTCCCATTTAAATTGTTCATAACTGGATATAGTCCTCTCTGAAGAACAGGAAGAACAAAAATACATGAGATTGGGGCAAAGGCAACATAATTATAAAGAATTATGGAGAGCCTGCACGAATGTCAAATTTTCACAGTTTTGTCAACACCATCAGCAGTTATTTTTCTGAAGCTACCACCTTTTTAAATTAATTAACAAACACATCGCAGTTATGAATTTAAAAACTGATCATAGGTAATTGTACTACACAAATCACCAAATGCTATTTATCTCCAGAACCAACAAAATATGGGGAAAACAGAGCAAATGGTAAATCCACTAACCTGTGTAACAATAAATATTCCGTTTCAGTGGCAAATGAACACTCACCTACATGACAATGATCAAATTACACAGAGCAATGGCAGTTAGTCCTGAGTTGCTAATTCGAGCAGATTCATATGACAGAGATTGTGCACTGTCACACCAATGAGTCTTTGTAGGGCACACAGTTGCAATAGCATTGAAATTTAGATGTTTTATTACCAGCTTATGAAAAAAGAGTCCTCGGGCTCCACGTTCATTAATTTTCTGAACTTTTTACAGTGTTTCTCTTACGTTGTTTTCTAGACCATGTATATATATTAATATAAGAGCAGCACTTCTCAAATATTTTGGTTTCAAGACCTCTTACCCTCTTTTTCTTTATTTTTTTTATTGGGGAATATTGGGGAACAGTGTGTTTTTCCAGGACCCTTCAGTTCCATGTCAAGTCATCGTTTTCAATCTAGTTGTGGAGGGTGCAGCTCAGCTCCAAGTCAAGTCGTTTTCAATCTAGTTGTGGAGGACGCAGCTCACTGGCCCATGTGGGAATCGAACCGGTGACCTTGGTGTTATCAGCACTGCGCTCTAAACACTGAGCAAATTGGCCGCCTAGGACCTCTTACACTCTTTAAAATTACTGAGAACTCCAAAGAGTTTTTGTTTATATGGCTTGTATCTATTGATATTTACCATACAAGAAATGAAAATAGAACTTTTACAATATTTATTTATTTATTTATTTATTTATTTATTTATTTATTTATTTTCAAATAACCATCAACCTATTACATGTCAATATAAATATTTTGTGCAAAACAGCTATATTTTCCAAAACAAAAACATAGTGAGGCAAGCGGCATTGTTTTGCATTTCTGCAAATTTCTTTAATATCTGATTTGATAGGAGACAACTGTTTCATCTGTCTGCTTCTGCATTCAGTCTGTTATCACACATCATACAGACTCTGAAAACCTCCACTTGTACTCAAGAAAAAAGTGAGAAGTAAAAAACCAAATATTTCTTACAGTAATATTATTATGAAAATAATTTTTATCTTGTATATCCCCTAAGAGCTCATGCAAACCTCCTGGACCCCTGGACCACACTTTGAGAACCTCTGTTAGTTGAGGTTATAGGGACTGAAATTATTTCTAGGAAATTGAAATTAGTGAGGACAAAGAATAGATTCTGGGAATCATAGAGGTCAAGTAGAACGTAAACTAAATCTCTTTGTGAAATACCCTGTGCTTTAAATCATGCTAATCATATCAAATCCATTGGCATTAAAACTTAACAAGATGGCCCCCATCACCAAGTGTCACTCAAGCATTATCTTCATTTCACCTTGAGAGTTGGTTTTCATTAGATTAAAGAGAAAGCATCCTTGTCCCTTAGGACATACAACCTGACTCGCAGAGTCCCTTCAGTCTATTATATTCTTGTTTTTCTCTCCTTCCTTGTTTCTAGAAGTCCCAACACAAATGACTATAAGGTTTCATACATGGTAAGGAAGGCTCCATTTGAGTAGATTTTATTTAGTCCCAGGGAAATTTACGTGACTTGACCTTTTCTGGACCTGAAACCAAAATCATGTCATCTCAGCGAAGCCTACAAATGTTAAGCAAAATATCTAACTATATCATAGTGTAGAACAAAGCATGCCACTCTACTTCAGCCCTAAGATATAATTATTTTGAGGCTATATTTTTAGTTGAGTATTTGAGAGAATGGGAAAATATATACGTGAGCTCTTATTTTACTCTTTTCTATCTTTCACCCCTTCATCCTGATCTATTAGGAGAAATGTGTGTTGGAGGTGGGCAGTATATTAATTTCCAGAAAGAAAAGAAAAAAAATGCCATTAATCCCACTTGTACTCATAAAGAGTAGTTATTTGGCTCTTGGGAAATATTTTATTTCTCCATTGCTGACTGTATACAAAAAAAAATGTCAAACAAAAAATAGCTTAATTGGCCCAATCCAGGGACTAAATCTCTGTGAACAAAGCCATATTCTTGCTGGGGGATGGCAGAACAATTTCCACATAATCAAATTGGAATACATGGTTATATGTGTATCTTTCACCCTTTGTAACTGGAAGGAGAAAACTGGCTGGTTCTATCTTATAGTAGAACATGTATTATAACCAAATGTGGTTTAAAAATACAAAAGCAAATGGCTTTTTTTTTTAAATAAAAGGAACCCTAGGGCTTCCCCTTTGGATAAGATATCACTAGGGACATTTTTTTTAATTCAGTAAAATACTCAAATAGCAAGTGTCAAGGTATTGTATATCTACCTAGTTGGTAAAATAAGTCAGTTAATTTGGCAGCTAAGTATTAAGTAATCACGCTGTCAGAATCGGGTGAATATCTAAGGGAGAAAGACAAAGACTGAACAAAGAAGGAAAAATAAAATAAGTAGCAGATTATCAAATAAGTAAACAAAAATGAGAACTTCTTAATACTCTGTTGTATACCCCATAAACCAGTTCGACCCTGCAGACATTTTAGCTCCTTGTTGGAAGTCAGGGAAGCAATGTGGGTATGAGGAGCCTGACTACTTGGGAGCCGTGCTGTTAAGAGGCATTTTCAAGGGTTTCAGGGAAGAAAGTCTTGGTCCCTTTAAGAATTAAAAGCTGGTCTCTGGCAAGCAGTGAGTTGTAGAGTGGCAAAGAAGCCTACTTCTCCATACATGAGCTTTTTCCTGAAGGAGCGAGCTGAATTAGAAGCATAGCTGCCAGGAAAAGCCTGACTAGAGACCATTTAAGTAGATTTTATTCAGGCCCAGGGAAATTCGTGTCTTTAACTTGGTCTGTTCACTTCTCAAAACAAAATGTACGTGTAAGTACATTGAAACCACCCCCACTCTGGGAGGCAAGGATGGAACCTTATTTATTTATGAAACTTACCAGTGCTTTGCATAGGGCTGGGCCCATAGTAGGCCCTCAATACATGTTTGTGGAATCAAAAGAAAGGATAATGTCTCTAGACACTATTATTACTTGTTACCATTCTTTTATTCTCTGCAAAGAAACTGTGGTTTCAGGCCTTTCTGATGCTAACGCCAAGTTCCTTTTCCTAAAAAAGACTGGAGTGCCTGAATAGAATTATGTGGTAGAACAGAAAGGGATAGTTGAGATTAAAGTACGACAAATCTCTTATTTTATAGATAAGGAAACTGAAGCCCAAGGAGGTTAATGGATTAGCCTAAGATGACACAACTAGTTAATGGCAGAGCCAAGAATAACCCAGACCTCCTAACCTTCCCATGTAGCATCAAGAACAGCGGAGGTAATGAACTTGGATCCATGGATGGACTTTAAGACGTCCACAATCTTGACAATAATGTGTATCTAAAATTCCGTGTGCATTGCATCTGTGGGGTAGAGGGTCCAAAGTTGTCACTTGATTTTCATAAAGGTATGTGACCCTCAAAACTGTTTAGAACTCCAATCTCAAAGAGAGTCATTAGGGAGTGATAGGAAGCCATTTAATGCCATTGCTCCTGTGTTGTGAGGGGCTGAGATCAGAATTTTAATAACAAGTTCTTCTGAGACCTTTAGCAGGCAGAAGCAATGACAAGATTTGTGAAAGCTCTGGCCTTCCTGTGTGTGAGAGTGCTAAAGGTTCTCCTTAATGCAAAATAAGAACATTCAAAGGTAGATTAAGGGGTGACTAGATGGCTCAGTTGGTTAGAGCTTGAGCTCTGAACAACAGGGTTGCCGGTTCGATTCCCACATGGGCCAGTGAGCTGCGCCCTCCACAACTAGATTGAAGACAATGAGCTCCCGCTGAGCTTCCGGAGGGGCAGCCGGATGGCTCAGTTGGTCCGGATGGCTCAGTTCGTTAGAGCGCAGAGCTCTCAACAACAAGGTCGCCAGTTCCATTCCCACATGGGATGATGGGCTGCGCCCCCTGCAACTAAAGATTGAAAACGGTGACTGGACTTGGAGCTGACCTGCGCCCTCCACAACTAGGTTGAAGGACAATGACTTAGAGCTGATGGGCCCTGGAGAAACACACTGTCCCCCAATATTCCCCAATAAAATTTATTTTTTTTTAAAAAAAGGTAGATTAAAAAGAGGCTGGTAATAGCCGATACTCAGTATGACAATGGCACCACATCGTACTCGGGTATTTTTATTCTTTTAAACTTTGCTAAAAATTAGTTGACGTTGTGCACATATTTACTAATTAGAGAATATTTTCCCTGGTATTAATGCAGCTAACATATGGTAAGAGAAGATAATGGTGGCCTCTTCAAGCACGGATTCTCAGAAGTTTTCTGAATACAATACGGATATATGGTTGGCTGGTTAACAAAATGAATCAAGTAAAGCTGGGAGGTATAAAAGTGATACAATCATACATTAACTATTAGATTTAACTTAAAATACAAATGTACATTTATTTGCTAATATTTTGATGAAAGGGCAAGGCCTTTGAGGATGGGTCTGCTAATTGAAGTTGTATATAGTCTTTCTTACATAAACCCACAACAGATCATCTATGATTTTCAGATTCTGTTTCTTCAGAGTGGATTGAGACCTCAAAGATACATATGACGCAATTTGAGTGGGGAATACTTCAAGAAATGTAATGATTTCTCCCATCTTTTACAGTTGCCTCCCCACACCTAATTTGTCAACAACTTTTTAGCAACTCATTATTTATTGAGTCTTATGAACGTATTCAACCTAATTTTCATAGAAACAACATTGCACTCATATTTCATCCACTTATTTAACACAGAGGGTGCCAAAAAAGGAAACACCTTTTAGGAAAGGAAAAGGCTGTATTAAAATTGTAATACTCAATATATACTGATAACACAAGATGAATACAAGTCATGTGTATACGTTGTTTTTGGCACCCCCGATATTTGATTAAACTATATCATTGACACAACTAATGACAACTGCCACAAACAGGTTGGGGAACAAACACAACTGTCTGTTAAGCACAGAGTTCATTTGGTAGGAGCGGAGGTGTTTGGGCACAGTGCTGAGAGTAGCCTACTAACTGCAAGTGCCGTGTTCAGCATGCTGTGGGCATCAGTGAGTAGGGTTTATAGATGGAATGGAGAACATCATTTCCTCCGACGACGTAATTAAGTCTAGGTCAATTAAGAAAGCTTCTATTGCTCACTGTCAGTCACAGGGTCTTGGACTCAGTTTTGGTATTTCAAAATACATGATTTTACCACTTGAGATTGATTCATACTCATCAAAATTAAAGTAAGTGAGCTATAAACCAGAATGCAAATGTGTTCTTTTATGGTGCATTGAACACTGATGCCCAAGGCTGAAATGTTCCATCGCATAGGTTCTCTCTTCCCCAACATTAACCTGATATCCGAAAACCTACAGCATACAGAGAGGGTGGGGACAAATATCAAGTATCTAAAAAAATTGTTCTGTTAAAGTGATGATGGGGAGGCATTATAGCATTGTGATTAAGAGCACAGGCGTTGGAGTTAAACAGACCTGAGTCACATCACAGATCTGAAATGTGCAAGCTCAAGCAAGTCACCAATACTCTCTAAGCAAAGGTTTTTATACCCCTGAAACAAAAGTGATAACACCAACACCTACTGCATAGCCCTATTGTAAAGGTTAAATAAGGCAAAGAATGTAGCATCATCCCTGACACATATTAAATACTCATTTTATGGTAGTTATTTTTATTATTACTAAGAATGAAGACTGAATTCTGGAAGAAATGTTCATTTGATTCCACCTTTTCTGTCACCCCAAGCAATGGTCCCCAATCTGGCTTCATGGATTTTCAAATACAACAACTGACATGCAATATTTTATCCTTAGGCTCTGACAATGTGCACACACACAAAAACACACACACATACACACTGATGCAACCATTATGGAGAGCAGTATGGAAGAATTGAATCAAAGTATACAGGTACCGTATGATCCAGCAATCCTACTCCTGGGAATATATCCCAGAGAAATTCACACACAGCCCAAAAGGAGACACTTATGAGGAGTGTTATTTGTGGTAAAGGAAGTTGGAATAACTGAAGTATCTATTGCTGGGGTATAATGGTTAAGTGGAATGTGAAGTGTGCACACTGTAGCGTATCACGCAGCAGTCAGAAGCATCAAAGTAGATGAACACACAGTAACACGGATAGATAATGAGGACATGGTCCAAAATGGAAAATCATATTCAGAAAAAGAACAAGTTCTTTGAGAAAACCATTAATGTAAACTTTTTAAAACATACCCACAATGCAACCTTACATACTCTGTAAGGCGAGTCTTAACATCACCTACGTATTCTGATACATACAAATTTGAATATACACATTAGACACACTGGAATCATTGCCAATGACGGGGAGGCAGGAGGGAAGGAAAGAGAGCAAAGTGGTGGTAAAAGGGAAGGAAGGAATGAAAGAATCAAGGGAGGGAAGGAGGGAAGGGAGAGTCTTGTGTGTTTTAATGATGATAGTGTGTTATCTATTGGAGAATACAACTCAGCCCTCCAATGTAATAAATAAACAAACAGCACCAACAGATGGTTGCCAATGACGCTTGGTTGTTACAATAAATTTGAGGCCATTTCAAAACTAAACACTTGGTAATTATGGTGGTATGTCCAATTTTCAAATAACTGGACTACTCTGCTAATTCACATTGTTCATTAGACTAAATGCCCTTTTCTCTTTTGTTGTAAACATCCCAACTTAGAGAAATGAAAAGGGAGTCTAAAAAGTGAAGAGGAATGGGGGAGATTATAAATTTTAATATTAACCTATTACTCTTCACTGAACTAAAGTCAAGCAGCGAGACAATACATACTGTGATGCATACTTTAACCAAAACAGGCCAATTACTAATACTTGAATGTTTGTACCATTATTTATTCATCATGGCCACACACAAAAATCAGTAACATACTCAAATAGCAAGTGTCAAGGTATTGTATATGTACCCAGTTGGTAAATAAGTCAGTTAATTTGGCAGCTAAGTATTAAGTAATCACGCTGTCAGACTCAGGTGAGTATCTAAGGGAGAAAGACAAAGACTGAACAAAGGAGGGGGAAAATTAAACAAAAGAAATAAGAAAGGGACCAAAAACAGACATAAGGAGAGAATAAATACAGTGTGACAGGTTCAACCGTGAGATGGATATCTCCATTCCATCACAGAGAGATTATCCTGGAAATAAGGATAATGCTTCAAAGTGACACCAGAAGAGCTCAGTTTTTGTCCATCAGATAGAGGCTGCTAATAAAGGTAAATTATGGGTTAAAGTGGTCTCTCAATGTCAGCTTTCTCCATCTTCTTTCTTAATGTTTTAGGTGCCCTACAATATATTGGGCAGCATATATAACACTCACATACAGGCACAGTGTTCTTATCTCCTCACCACCTGAGCCAGGGGTTGGCAAACATTTTCTGTGAAGGGCCACATAGTAAACATTTTGGCCTTGCAGGCCAATGATGATACCATGGTTCATCAGACATTCCCTCTCTGTTTGACTAGCCAATATTTCCCCAACTTATGTTTTCCTCATATTACTGCATTTTGAATTGATTCAGGACATCCAGGCAGCCACGACAGCGCAACTAAACATACTCACAAAAGAGGACTTCAGAACTGCTTCAGAAAGTAGCAAGAATGATGGGATAAGTGTGTTCAAAGTGTGGGGGAGTATTTTGAGGGGAATTAATGGCAATGTGTCTTTTACTATAATAAACTTTTTAATTAAACATTCACCGTAGTTTTTGATCATAACACACACACGAGTTCTGACAATTAAGTTTGCGAACTCATCCTAGAAAAAG
Source organism: Rhinolophus hipposideros (assembly GCF_964194185.1). Classification (NCBI taxonomy): domain Eukaryota; kingdom Metazoa; phylum Chordata; class Mammalia; order Chiroptera; family Rhinolophidae; genus Rhinolophus; species Rhinolophus hipposideros. The sequence goes on from NC_138046.1 coordinate 109,442,012, forward strand.
TGCTACGTACCTCATTGCTGAATATCACTATGGTCACCTTCATAGAACTCCCCTTGGGAAGCTGTGCACTGACACCAACGCCTAGTCTACACTTCAAAGCAATTTTGGAGCTCTTTTTCTGGAATGGCCATCAGAGCTGTCATTGGATTATCCTTGATGCCCTGAATGTCATCAAAATGTCTTCCTTTCAATATTTCCTTTATCTTCAGGTAAAGAAGCCTTTGGGGGCCAGATCAGATGAGTAGGGAGGGTGTTTCAATACAGTGATTTGTTTTCTGGCTAAAAACTCCCTCACAGACAGTGCCACATGAGCTGGTGCAATGTCGTGATGAAAGAGCCATAAATTGTTGGCAAAAATTTCAGTTCATCTAACTTTTTCACGCAGCCTTTTCAGCACTTCCAAATAGTAAACCTGGTTAACTGTTTGTCCAGTTGGTACAAATTCATAATGAATAATCCCTCTGATATCAGAAAAGGATAGCAGCAACGTTGCAACAAGTTCACGAACTTAATTGTCAGACCGTGTGTGTGTGTGTGTGTGTGTGTGTGTGTGTGTGTGTATTTAGAGGGTGATCTATTGCTTTTATTAGCCTTAAAGGAGTCCTTGATTCCAAATAGGATTAAAACCCTAATTATAAGGGGGTCTATATTAGAAGATGTAATAACCCACTTCCAACTGGGTGTTAGCAGATCAATGCAGGCAACACCTTAATGTGTGTCATGATGGGTGTTCCTCTGCACGTGCTTCTAAAACTCACTGCATCCAAAAAGTGCCCATTTCTTTATCCACACAATGGCCTCACACAAAGCACAGCTGGGTTTTCTGAAAGTGGAGTTAAACCTGCTTTGCAGCAGTTACAGGGCAAGCTGTGCTGCGCTTTGCCCAGCAGAACGTCTGGATGACCCCAGAGTCTTGGTGCACAGTGGCTGGGACACTGCCCTATTTAGAAATATAAGTATGAATAGATGGCTGCGCTAGGTCTCTTCTAGGCTTATTTTTCTACAGACAGGGATTGGATTCTGATTCTGGTCCAAATAGAAATTAGGTCGGTTATTCCATTTCTGAAAACCTGGCAGAAATACCTTTCTTTAAACGTAATCATTAGGCAAACTGAATATTTTCCAAATAGGAAATTAGAGGGAGATTTCCAAGTCTCATTCAAGCCCACAGCTTGAATTTGCTTTTCAATCTCATTGCAGAGTGATCCGCTGGTCATTCACAGTCATTGCTGTCTCCTGCCCCCACTCACAATGTAGAGTTTGCTCAGAATAGAACACGATTACTCACAATGTTGGAAAATGTTTGTTCACAATTTTGGAAAAGCGCACGTTCTTGTTGGAAAATTCTTCATCTCAGTGGAAAGAGAAATGCTAGACCTTTTCCTGCCCCCGAGCCCAAAAAAAAGGAAGAAAGAGGCTTGTGTCTTTATTTAGGCAAAGCAAGGAGGAGAGAACCAACTGTGAACAAATACCAGCTCAGCTCTTCAATCTCTCACCTGGCGAAGTGCCAGCGTGAGTTGTGAGGTACAGGTAGGCCAGTGTATTGCCCACAGAAGGATTCAGTGAGCCCCACTTAGACTCATCAGTAAGTCATCCTCAGAAATGGTAGACGCTTTCCCTCCAAATGCAGGGCTTGTGGTGACGGTGCACCAGCAGTGTGGAAAGATGGGTGCGCACATTCCTCAGGACTGAAATCCCAAATCTCAGGTAAGAGGAAACCGCTATCCTTGTCCTTCTACATTTCTCCACTTGCCTGGATGTTGAATATTTTCACACAGACCTAGCATGTGATGAGCAATAGTATGTGTCTAACATGTTTATGTTGCTTGACAAACTCACATAGTTCACTACCTGAATCTAGGGTTTCCAGGTGGAAATTCCCACCCAATCTCAGGAATTTGTTTCGCTCTCCTGTTCTGAATCCCGAGATATAAACTGTTTTCTGTTCTCCACGATGAATCTTTTCCACAAAGTGATGGATGATACTACCAACCACTTCGGTTCAAGGAGCTGTTTTTCCCGATTTCCCGACCAACTTTTCTCAGGATTCTGGAACGGAAAAGAGAAAAAAATTTCCCGAGAACAGGTGGGAATTCCCGCCCGGAAATCCTAGCGATAAATAGGAAAAATGTCTAAGAGATACATTATGAGTAGTAGTACATTTATTTCCCATACTGGGTTCAAGGAGCCGATTTTCCTGCTTTCCTGACCAACTTTTCTCGGGATGTGGGAATGAATGGGAAAGCGAAAAAAATTCCTGAGAATGGGCAGGAATTCCCACCTGGAAACCCTACCTGAATCATTGTGAGCTTTTCATCTTCTGTTCAAGCTATTCTAAATCTTAGTGTTCTTAAATATACTCTTCAAATTAAAACTCTTATAAAAATCTCTTTACCTTACATTTCAGTTTAGCTAAACTATGGGGAAAAGGTACAAATCATATTCCACTAACCTCAAGACCTCTCTCTCATGGAGGCCAAGATAGTTTGGATTTTTGTTCTCCACTCTCCCTCCCTCCCTGTAATAGGATTATAAATCCACAGCTTTTGCCATTTGGCTTTGCAGTAGAAGTAGACTTGGTCTGACCAACAGAATGCAGGGAGAAATGACAGTGTGTCTGCTATGAGCATAAGTTTTAAGAGGTATGGCAACCTTTCACCAGTAACTTTTGTGCTTCTGTCATTCACCATGCAAAAAGCATGTTTCAGATCACTGTTGTTCTTTAGCAGTGGGTCCCATGGACATGCAGCAAACGCAAATCAGGCCCAAACCCTAGATCAAGGCCTAGCTGAGCCTAGCAAAGTCAAGCCAACCAGCAGACCCATGGACTATACATAAAGGAGTATTTTTATTAGCTGCAAAAAATATCAGTTATTTGTTACTGCAGCTGAAGCTGACTAATACATCTTCCAAATCCAATGCATCAACAGGTTATTCTGGAACTTACAAACTGCAAGAATTCATAAAAGTACGGGACACTTGTTCATCTCTGCTCCTAAAATACAACAACCGAAAAGAGGCACCCTCATCAAAATACCCACAGCTATGTCAGTTCATTTGAAAACTGCATTCTAATTCTCCTACCTGTATAACTGTAGAATTATCACTGGCAATGATTTCAGAATTGTGAGCCTAAATTTGTCTCCTTTAAACCCATATAGAAAGGAAAATTGACACATTTTATTTCTTGAAGTCTTTTACACACGCAGTTGTTTGGGGTGGTTTAGAATCTCCAACACTGAAGTTTACTTACCACTCTTTTAGTTACCGCTCCTCTATACATGAGAAATATTTATAGCTGTTGTAGCTAGTTTTGAAACAAGTACACAGTGTAAGGACACTATATGTTACCAGTTGATGAAAGGAAGACAAGGAAATGAATGAAAGGCAAGAAATGACTGAAGCCTCCAATAATACAGATGATTCGATGACACTAGGAATGGATCAGAGAATGCCAGGTCTGGATGCTGATTTTTCAGGGCCTTCTTAAGTCCATCTGTTCATAATATTAACCTGTCATCATATTTCTCAATCTCCGAACTTCCCCCTTTTTCCTTTTGTTTCTCTATTTCTTTTATACAAGACTGAATAATGTTGAGCTGCTTTCTCCCTAAGAAGCTGTGAATTGTTGAGTTCTGTTTAGTTCCTGGTATAATTGGAAACAATTGAATTTGAATAGCAATTTGGTTTTCACATCTTTTATTTATTAACGTTCTTCAAAATATAGAAAGTAAAAGGGTAAAAACAGTTTTACATAACATAGAGAATGTCAAGAACAGAAAAATACGAGGACAAAGAAAAAGTAGAAACTGAATAAAAATATGAGTTTAATTCTATCTAGAGTTTCAGTTCTTACATGTGTTTGTACTAATGTATATTTCTCATCTGAAGCAGTGTTAATCCATAAATATGATAGATACAGGGCTTGTCCATTTAATAAACAGACCCAGTGATTGTGTCGCTAATGTTCAGAAAGAAGTAAACCGTTTGCTTTGGTCTCCATTTAAAATGTAAGGATAGTAAAGGAGTAGATACGAAGTGCATATAAAAACAGCTGGGCATCACCATATGGGAAATTAATATTCGCTCTGTTTCTGGCACACGCAGGTATGTTCAGTTTGTTGTAAGTGCACTTTTCCATGTGTACATTATACTTCAATTAAAAGGGGCTTTTTAAAATTAGAGAACAAGTAAGACACTAACGACGGGTCATTTTCTTCCCTGGGATTTAGGGGTAAATGTGCTTATGAACTAGCTATACAGTGGTCAAAAACCAGGGGGAATTAGCAAAAAAAGATCCAGAAAGTTTAGTAATCCACTACTTAGAAAATCCTCCCTGTGCTATACAGTTCTCTCTTGTGTACAAATGCATGGAAAGAATGGAGTGTATTGTCCAAGGCACATACGGTCTTTGCCATTTCCTATGAGGTTTGGAAACCTTCAAGCGGCTCTTTCCCCCTGAGCACTAGATCTGCAATCCTGGTTACTCTTCTTGTGATTCAAGGACAAGGCTCCCCTGCCAAAGTGCAAGGATTTAAGTACAGCTCGACCACTTCCTAGCTATACAACTTTGGGCAGGTATTTAACTCACCCTATCTGGGCTTCATCACCTATAAAATGGGGACAACAACAGTCTCTACTTCCTGGGATTATTGCAAAAAATTACATGCCTGGTCCCTAGAAGTACTCAATAAATGTTAATTATCATTAACTTCTATGGCAATGGTACAATATACAGAGGGTGCCAGAAAAAATGTACACACATTTTAAGAAAGGAAAAAACTGTATTAAAATTGTAATACTCAATATATACCGATAACAAAGATGAATGCAAGTCATGTTTCACTTCTGCAATTACAAGAGATGCTCAAAGTGGTTACTATCAGCGTAATTTTAACAGTATTTTCCTTTTTTAAAATGTGTATACATTTTTTTGGCACCCTGTAAATAAGAAATGAATGACTGAGAGAAGAAATAGCACCTGATTCTACCCAAATTGCTTTTTCCATAAAAATAAAAATAAAAATGGCTGAAGTGTTCATAGGAGATGCGTACTGATGTTTGCAATTTACTTTAAAATGTGCCAAAAAATAAGCTAAATAGATGGATGATGAACAGATATGTGATAAAACAAATATACGAACCATGCACTGTAGGATCTAGGTGATGCGTGTGTGGGTGTTCAAAGCATAATTTTTCAATTTTTACGTATATAGATGTTGGAAAAACAAAAAAATCTGAAAAATGTAAATGACATAAATATTTAAATCTTGTGTAATTACTAAGTATAAATACAGACCCTGTAATGTACAACTTCAAGTTAAATATAAATACCTAATTATGGATTTTTTCTTCTCTTTCTAAGCTTAAATGTTGAACTTGTTTTCCTTTCTAATTTCAGAAAAACCTTTGCTTTCACCCTAAATTCTTCTATCTTGTCAGTTGTTCCAATGAATGTTTCTTTCTCTTTCTGTTTATGAGAAGATTTTGTGCTGAAAGCTTTCTTCCTACACAAAGCCCACCCTGGCTTATCTTACCCCAAGAAAATAAGAGAAGGCATTGAAGCTACTTCTCTCTTCTAACAGCCCAATGGGCAAGATCCAATTATCCCAGATATCTGACTTAGTTATATCTTATCCATCCTTTAAATTAGGCAAATACTAAGGCTATTTAATTCCAAGAGTACATTAATTCTCCAGTGAAATGTGGTTTTCTTTGTTCAAAATTCTATCGTTGTTACCTCTTTTTATAAAGAGCTTCGTATTTGATCCATTATTGTTTGGATCAACAAAAGGAGAGAAATCTCTGACAGACAGAGTTGGTTTGCCTCCCCCACAGCCCTTCCCTACCTTCTTCCTTGCCTATCAACTCATAAGACTATCTTATGGCCAAAAATTAAATTGGAGGCCAGATGAGTTGTGCTGGACTCCCCATTTCACGTAGTTTTAAGATTGAAAGCTTAAAATGCATAATAACTTATATCTGCTGTAGGTGCTGTGGCAGTTGTACAACATGTCCACAAATTCTTCATCCTCCCAATGAAATGTAGGGTCTATGTGCAAGATTGGGAAGCCAGGCTGAGAAAATGAGTCTCTGGTTTTTTCAACAACTATAATAAGAAATCTATAAGGAACACAAGGTTGGGAATGGTTTTTAGGAAGTCCATCAGAATAGTCTGCCACAAACATTTTCATAATAAACACAAAATCAAATGACCAACTTATTGGTAGAGGGATAAGAAAGAACATGAATTTATTTTACTACTAGATGATCATTTTGAGGGCTAGTAATTTATCAACACCTGAAAACAACTTCTAGTCCTGTTATATAACTCAACATGTTTATCGTGATGCTTTGACATCAATGCCTCTCCCTGTTTGTTTTTCTTTTTATGGTTTTGTCTTTGTTTTATTTGAGGTATAACATACATACAGGATAGAATGTGCTCCAGTTCCAAGTGTGCAGCTCAAAACATTTTGACATATGGACACACTTGAGTAACCACCACCACCACCAGACCAAGATCTAGCATATTTCTAGCACCCAGAAGGCTCTCTCATGCCCCCTCTCAGTTAATACCCACCTCCAAGGATAACCACTATTCTGACGTCTATCATCATCCATTAGTTTTGCCTGTTCTTGAACTTCATATGATTTCAATGATTTATACAGTATGTACAATTTTGTGACTGGCATCTTCCATAGTGTCTGTGAGAATCAGTGGGGAGGGGGTTTTGTTTGTTTTCTTGTTTGTTTTTGCTGAGTAGTATTTCACTATATGTACATATTATAAATTATTTATCCATTCTCCTATTAATGGGATTTAGGTTGCTTCCAATTTCAGGCTATTATGAAAAGGCTGCTATAAATGTTCTTATACTGCATGTCTTTTAACGGACATGTGCACTCATTTCTCTTGGGTATATATCTAGAAATGGAATTTGTGGATCATAGGGCAGGGGCATGTTCAGCTTTGGTAAACACTGCTAAACCACTTTACAAAGTTGCTATATTCCCCTATTTTTTTTGTAGTTTCTAAGGCATTAATATGCTCCCCGATGCTAACTTTTCTCACCCAAACAGTACCTTTAAAGAGAAGTCTTACAACACATAATCTTTCTTCTATGATTGGCCCCACATCATCCTTTCAGCCTTTCTCTGTTGCTCTAACCACAAAGGCCAGCTTACAGGAACCTACACTAAGTGAATAATTAAGGCTCTCTCATGACCTACTAAAATATAAGCAGGTAAAGGCAAATGATTTTTAGGTACGTTTTAGTTCCATCTTATTTGGTAAACTTGAGTAACTCTTTTCCCCCACTTTGGTTCATGCCTTTGTGGTTTAAAGAAACCAATGCAACAAACTATGGGCACATTGTGAAAATAAATGAGTAAAGTTCTTTAGGCTTCCCGGGGACAGGCAGGAGGATGGGAGGAAACTGTTATAGAAATGTAATCATTATTGTAATCGGCCTGCAGTGCTATGAATAAGTCATAATTATCTCACAATCTGAGTTAATGCTGTGAAGCTTTCTCTTGTCAAGACATGTGCACGTATATATCAGGGAGACCAGTGGAGCTCCTCCAATGCTGAGCACCCCAAGCCTCCCCACTGTACATGCATGCTGACCTTACAATCCAGGAAAATATTCAATACCCTCAGGACTATGAAGCATTTTTATCCACAGTGGCCTCATCTTTCCCTATTCAAATCACTACCGATTTTTTGCATGGAAACCCCCATAGCATTCAACTGTAATAATGACCTATTTATATTGGATGGGGACCTATTTCTGACATTTGTGCAGGTGCATTCTTAATTTAAACTTACACAAATTCAAGAAGAAAATGTCATATTCTCGTGCATATGGATGTTCCCAACCTTATCTTCATTCCAGTTTTGTGAGCTGTCAGAGAATAGTTCCCTCTACAGGGGGAAAAAAAAAGAAAACTGGAGAGATAAGATAATGAGACTGAAATTACGAAAACTTTCGTGTTCATGAAATGGTCTGTGTTAAGTGTGCTGAATTGGATGCCAGCAGTTTCATTCTGGACCAGCTATTTTGTTGTTCCAAGATTTTCTTCTAAAACACATCAAGAGGCAATGCTGAACCAAGGACGTGTTAGGTGATTTCTAACAGATTAAGTGGTCCCTGGGGTCAAAGCTCAAGGTTCCCTGAGATGCTCTGTCTCTTCAGCAGCAAGACTTGGTTGACACACCATCCTTATTGGGCCCCTGACCAATTAAATAAGATGCTCTCAGGAACGGAGGGCCCAGGCATTGGTAGTTTTTTCAAGTTCTCCAGGTGATTCTAATGTACAGTCAGATTTGAGAATCACTGCAGTCCATCCTGCTTTGCACCACAGGCAATAAGAGGTGGGCAGAATCACCTAAATCGCGACAGCCACATTCAGAATATTACTGATGTGATCTGCCTGATTCTTAAACGCACTGGTCAAAGGACAGGGCGGAATGCTTACTTTCACTGAAGAATAAAACAGGTTAAACACTAACACATTTCACCAAAGTCATGCTTCATCCAAAGAAAGGGAAAGAGGAAACAAAAGAAGGAAAATCAGGAAGAGAATGACAGTGACAAGCAGGGCAGCCAACCAGGCTACTCACAGGGGACATAGACATTTTCAGGTCTCGTGCCAGTGTTCACCAAAGGTACAAACATTTTCATGTGGAGATTTGAAAGGGCTCTAACACAGGCTGCTTAACCAGAGAATGGCCCCTGATCAATCTGAGACCATGTGTCTTAAAAAAAACCGGCACAGTCCCCCACAAAGGAGTTTAGTTGTGTGTGTTGATGTGCTTTTTGAATAAAGGAGGAGGGGGAGTTTCGTGCCCCAGTACCAGAGGCAGGAACAAGAGGTGGGAGTGGAAATGGAGAATGTGCTGGTATTAGTTCTCCAACCGACCCCAGGAGACAGAGTCTGACCTCCAATCAAGGGAAGAAGTGCAGGGGAAAACTGAAAGGACTGTTTTAATGAGAGATTCTGTGAGGCATGACTTGGTCTCCCATGAGTTGAGCAAAAGCAATTCTTTGGTCTCCCAGGTGACAAGGCCCAATGCAGAGCTGGAGAAAGGGGTGGTCTCTGTACTCCATAAAGCACCATCACGCCTCCTGAGGGTGGGTACCTCTGAGCATCAAGACAATCGCCTTAGCGTTTCCACAAGTGGCGACCCAGCAGCAACCAGAGGCAACATCAAGCAGAGTCACGAGCAAAAGCCATCAATGAGGAGGACTTGGAGCATGAGAGAAACAATATGACTACACTCCATGATGGTCTGTGAGAACGCGCGAGCTTCCTCCTAATGACTAACAGAAATCCTTTTGGGGAGATAAGGGCTTTATGAAGGTTGGAAGTACTTTGTGAGCTAGGAAATCTGGACTCCCACTGTAAATACAATTCCATCTGCATCCCCTAGTAAGTGAGGCCCAGAGACATTCATGTCACAGTAATTTATTGTGTGGTATTGAAAAGAAAATAGATCTGCCAAACACATACGTATTCTCTTAAATCTTCCCCTCTTTTGGTGAATTAATGAACTTGTGAATAAAATAAGGCTGCATAACAAGGGAGGTCATTCTGTTGTAAAATTACTCAGAATCAAATAATATGTATGTATCTTAAGGAAATCAATTTTTCTCTTTCACCATAATACCTACTGGAAACTTCTGACTCAATTGGTGAATAAATCATAAAATCCCCCCCCCCTAAAGTCCATTAGCAAAGAAGATCATAGAATCAGAACAGAGTAGGTGAGAAGAAAAAAGTATCTTTGGTGGGGGAGGTAAATACCACTATTCTACTGTCAGATTTTTGAGCTCATTCCCACCATTCAAGAAAGCTGAACACTGTAGAACTGAAACACTCATAGAATAAGGGGTGAAAAACACCCAAGATCCAGAGGCAGCAAATGCCTCCTGATAAACTCCTCATTTCTCATTGTGAGGATTTCAGTTCATATCATAACTTAAACCACCCACACTGGGCTTTATTTATTGTTCAAGCACAGTGGTCTCTGCCGTACACACACTAAAAAATGTGGCCTCCCAGAGTGAATCCTAAGGGACTAATCAGCTCATAAAAATGCTAGCAAACAACTGCAGGTTAGGGAGCAAATTCCAGACAACGAGCCTGACTCTCAAGGTCTCCGTTTAATAACTTGCACTAAATACAATTTAGACAAACTCATACTTGCAGTGTTCTGAACAGGGCCATCAGTGCCACACTGAAAAAAGAAAGTCAAAACATTCCACAACTTATTGAAGTTACAAGGGGGGAGAAAGCTGGGGGTTTTTCTACTTAGTTTCCCATTCTCCCACTTTGAGGACACAGATATTTCCAAATTTTTGGAACTTGATCATAGCAGAAGAAAGACGTATCCATTAAAAAAAATTAGTTATGAAAAGATACAAATAAATAACCAAAGCTTTACTCTAGCGTTGCATGTTAGAGGGTTTAGACCATAGGGCCACCTTACAGGCAAAACTACTTTATACCTAGTCTTTAGCATGCCTTGATAATTAGAATCCTTTCGATGAGGTCCAAGACAAGAGTTCCATACCCAATTCTATTTTAACATTCAGAGCCCTAGAGAAGTTCCAATTTGTCTCCTAAAACAGAGATAAGAGCCACCCAGCGGCTCTACTTTCTCAATGAAATCATATTTAATAACCCCCAGCATATCATTTGTATGGGCAAAGCATTATTGCTGCTCCATTGAGATTTACGTTAGGGAGAGCAGAAATGGGAGGCTGTAGTGCAGCTTCCTTATGAGCTGGGTTTTTGCCCAAAACACTGGTACAGACCTCTCATACCTAGGGTGGGCAGCAGTGTGGCAGCTCAAGGTCCAAAAAAGGTCTCTCTCCAAATCCAAATGTGAGACAAGAGAGAAAAAGAGACAGCCTACCCTCCAGTGCTCTGTGCAAGATGGCCAGGCTCTAACCCAGGTAAGGAGAAAGCAGAAGAATGTAAATGTGTTGCCCCAGTTTTGTGAAGGAACAGTAAGAAGAGCTGGCCACACCCCTGTGTCTGACCTCTAAATAAAAGGGCTCCAGAAGCCACGATGTGTGGTCCATCCTGGCCAACCTGACGGCTCTAGGTAAGTCTAACATTTGCTTGTCGTAGGGTTTCCCTGTACTAACAGTGCTATTGTAAGGGTAAATGTGTAGTGCGTCAATGAGTCAATGAACGTGCTAGGAGTGGGAAATTCACCATCTCCAACTGACAGAGACAGCCAAAGATGCTGGAGAAATTGAGATGTAGGCCTCAGTGTTCAAATTCTGAGTTTCCCACTTACCAACTTTGTGACTTTGCCATTTATTTTTCCTTGGCTTCCATTTCATCATCTGTACAATGAAGCTGATAACAGGACCTACCTCATGTGGGTTTAATGAGTTAAAACACTTAAAGAACAGATCAGTGACTGATACATAATAAACAGTCTTGATGTGAGCTCTTATTACTTACAACTTTTTCCAGTGGTTTGAAGCTATTACCTTTAAAGCCAGAAATGGATTGCAGATTACAAACAGGACATTTTAAACAAAACAAAAAAAAATTGGCGTTGGTGGTGATGAGATTGATTGGGCTGGAGATGAAACAACACAAAATAGCATATTAGAATCAAATGAATCTTTCTGTAGCAACTGACAGTACATAAAATGAAAATAATGTACCTAAAATGCTCTCACAATGTAATTTAAAGACAATAAAATGGTGGCTGAATGTGTTATAGGCGCTAAGCTTTTATCATGTTAAAACAGTGTACAAGTCATCTGCAGAGCTGAAGCAGTGAAAACAGTTCTGTGGTCCTTGCCAAGTTACAACATCATTTTAAAATCATACAGTGAGCGTAACAATAAGGCTCTTGGTTCTTTCAGCATAAATTAAACAACTTAACGTTATTGAAAAAATTATGCAAACAAAATTTAAATCTGATTATATAAATACAGACAGGATCTTTCAAAGGAAGATGCCACAATTCATATAGAGAAAAGCTTACTAAAAGAAGTAGACAATTTTAAAAAATGGGCAGAAGACTTAATCAGACACTTCACAAAAGCAGAAATCTAAATGGGTGTTACAAATATAGGGAAAGGGGCCCCGGTTAGTCATCAGGGAAATGAAAATTAAGATTGCAATGCCATATTGCTACACATCCACAGAATAGCTAAAATGAAAAGGATAATACCAAGTGTTGACAAGAATGTGGAGCAACCAAAACTCTCCTGCATTGCTGAGGGGAGAGTAAACTGGTTCAAACATTTTGGAAAACTGTCAATATCTACTGAAGTTGAACATAAGCATTCAGTATAAGCAGCAATTCCATGCCTACTTATATACCTAACTGAAATGCATACAAATGTCCACTGAAAAGCATGTACAAGAATGTTTATAGCAGCACCATTCATAGTAGAAAAAAATAGGAGACCACCAAATGCCCATCCACAGGAGAATGGATAAGAACATTGTGGTATATTCACACAAGGAAATACGATACAATAAGGAAAATAAATGAACTATAATTACACAAAACAACTTGATGAATCTCACAAACAAAATGCTGAGAAAAAGAATCAGTCACAGAAGATCACACACTGTATAATTCCATTTACATAAAGTTCAAAAGCAGGCAAACCTAATCTATGGTGTTAGAAATCGAGGATAGTGGTTACTTCCAGGAGACAGAGACTGAGGCAGCACAAACAGCATCTGGGGTTCTGGTTACACAGGTTTGTTCAGTTTATGAAAAGTCACTAAGCTTTTCAGTTATGATCTGTGCTCTTTAAAGTATGTATGGCATATTTCAATTTAAAAAGTTCACATTTAAAAAAAATGCTTAGTGGGAGTGGCCGGTTAGATCAGTTGGTTAGAGCACAGTGCCCTTAACTTTAAGGTTGCCGGTTCGATCCCTACATAGGCCACTGTGAGCTGCACTCTCCACAACTAGATTGAAACAACTACTTGACTTGGAGCTGATGGGTCCGGGAAAACACACTTAAATAAATAAAAGTTTTAAAAAAATGCTTAGGGGCAGCCAGGTGGCTCACTCAGTTGGTGAGAGCACGAGCTCTGAACAACAGGTTGCCAGTTTGATTCCCATATGGGCTAGTGGGCTGCACCCTCCACAACTAGACTGAAGACAATGAGCTGCCGTTGAGCTTCTGGAGGGGTGGCCTGATGGCTCAGTTGGTTATAGCACGAGCTCTCAACAACAAGGCTGCTGGTTCAATTCCCATCCATGGGATGGATGGTGGGCTGTGCCCCCTGCAACTAAAGATTGAAAACGGTGACTGGACTTGGAGCTGAGCTGTGCCCTCCACAACTAGTTTGAAGGACAACGACTTGGAGCTGACGGGCCCTGGAGAAACACACTGCTCCTCAATATTCCCCAATAAAATTTTTTAAAATGCTTAGTAAACCGTGACCTGACATTGCAACACAAATGGAAGCTCCATGAAGGGAAGAGATATTTATCTTTTATTCATTGATGTGCCCTAAGCAACTAGAACAGCGCTTGATACATAGTAGGTACTCAAAAAATACTTACTAAATGAATGGTAGATCAGCAAACTGCTCCAAACACATAATTTGTTCCATTATCTGAAATATCTGGAATAGAATCCAAGAATGGACATATCTGAAGAATCTGCTCAAGGGCTGTTATATGAAGTCCAGAATTCACCTGCGTAAGAGTAGGGACTTGTGTATTTCTCCTTTTTGCCTACTTTTATGTATGTTCTTCCAGATAACTATTAAGAAGACTTTTAGTATATAAACCAGTTATAACGTATTCAACAGGAATATGTCTTTAAGTATGTTGGTAAGTTTTAATTTATTACCAAAAAGTTAATAAAGTGGTGAGCCCTTTACTGAAGAAACTGGAGAAGTAGGGACCTCTATCAATGCTGGTGCCATAACATTTTCAACTACAGTAGTTCTTATTCTATTTAGACAAGCTTTAAACATTAATAAGATGTCAACATCTTTCAAAACAGGGTTGAATAATGCCATGCCAACTGTCAATTTTATTAAGGAGCAGACTTTAAATTGCAGGCTTTACAGAAATGTTTGTAATTATATGGGTAGCAAGTATCATAATTTTCTTCTTTATATTGAAGGCCAATAGCTGTCTCAAGGCAAGGTAAGAGTACCAATTTTTCAAATAAAACAAGAAATTAGTACTTTTTTATGAAGGAATTTGCTTCAAAGACAGATTTCCATTTTTCCCTCCTTCCTTTAATGATGAAATACCTGAGTTTTAGTTGGCTCCATGATCACCTAGCCAAAGACTATATTTCCCAGCCTCTCTTGCAGCCAGATGTGACCACGTAAAAAAGTTCTGGTGATTAGGATGTGTGTGAAAATGTTATGTGCCTCTTCTGAGTCATACCTATAAAAAGAATGGGTGTGCTATCTCATTGTCCACATTTCCACTGACTGGAGTGTGGACTCATAATCATCTTAGACCATGCCCAGAAGTCACGTGTTCATGCTGGAGGAACAAGACAAAATGTGCCTGGAGCTCAGAATGACCTTGTGGAGCAGAGCCATCCTCCCAGCCCTGGACTGTTTTCATTTGGATCACTACATGAAAGAGAAATAAACTTCTATCTTGTTTAAGCCACAATGTTGTGGGGCCTTTTTGCTACAACAGCTTACATTAAACATTAATGAATAAAAACTCCACTAACTAAAATATCCCTGAAATAGTAGCACATAATACACTCACTTATATAGTTTTGTTTCTCATTTCCCCACTTCCTGAATGTGGTAAGGCAGAATAACGGCCCTTCAAATTTCTCTGGAACCTGTCAGTGTTACTTTACATGGCAAAAGAGACTTTGCAGATGTGATTAAGGTAAGGCTCTTGAGATGAGGAGATAATCCTGGATTACCCAGGTGGGCCCAATGCAATCACAAGGGTCCTTATAAGAGAGAGGTAGGAGGATCAGAGTCAGAGGACGAGATGTGATGACAGAATCAGAAGTTTGAGTGATGCACTTTGAAGATGGAGGAAAAGACCATGAGAAAAGTAAAGCAGGTCTCCTTTAGAAGCTAGAAAAGGCAAGAGAACTGATTTCCCCTTAGAGCCTGCAGAAGGAATTCAGGCCAGCTGACACCTTAATTTTATCCCCTTAAGACTCACATCAGACTTCTGGTGTCCAGGTCTATAATAAATTTGTGGTAATTTATTGCAGCAGCAATAGGAAATGAATACACCTGATTATGCTTCAGACACATGGGTCTTTCAGTGTTTCAAACATACTAAGTGAACTCTTTTGTGCTGTAGAACCACTATTCATGCTGTTCCCCCTGTCTGGAACTGTCTGGCATAATTTGTCTTCTTCCAAATTATTAAATGACAGATTCCTTCTTGCCATCAGGGCTCATCCTAAATGTCACCTCAGAGAGGCCTTCCCTGCCAACCCAATCTAAAGCAGTCACCCTTATTCACTCTCACAGTATACTGTTCTTTTCTGTCATAAAACCCCATTATTTGCAATTAGTTATCTAGTTGTTTAATTATTTATTATTCATCTACTCTCCTAAACTATAAGTTGCATGAAGCTGAGAATCATATCTATTTTTTTTCACCATTTGGGAACTGTGGACCTGGCACAGATATCCCATAAACGTTTGTTAAATGGATGTTTAGTGTGTCAAGCAATCAGTTGAACCATAGACTTACACTGTTACCAAGTTTAAAAACTGCACATAAATGCCAGAAAGGAAACTGAAACTAAGTATGGAGTCCTCAGCAAGAACAAAATGTACTTGTTTTGAAAGTTTAAGAGAATGTCTTACAAAAAAGGACAGTGTGGGGTCAAAGATTCCTTTAAACAACCTCACAAATTGTGTCATAAGATAGATGACAAATTGTGTCATAAGATAGATTTCAACTGACTAGAAAATCTTTTCCTGACTCTCCAAATTGTACACTTACTGATTGAGGGGAAAAAAGCTTTTTAGGTATTGATAATGATTAATTTTGGAACTAAAATGTTTCATAATTCCTCTTACATGATTCTAGATGAGCTGATGTTCAGCTGAGTCATAAGACTCTATAGCAAGCTATTACAAACTATTACCATTTGCAACTATTTATCTAGATGAGGTAAGATATTTTTAATACTACATAGCCAAAGCAAAATGTAAAAGTAAATTGCAAAAAATACAAAAGTACCGAAAGCAAGATCTCAAAAGAAATATTTGTATACTCATGTTCATAGCAGCATTATTCACAATAGCCAAAGGTGGAAGCAGCCCAAGTGTCCATGGACAGATGAATGGATAAACAAATTGGTAATTACATACAATAGAATATTATGCACCCTTAAAAATGGAAGGAGATTCTGACACATGATTCAACATGGATGAACCTTGAAGACATTATGCTAAGTGAAATAAGCCAGTCACAAAAAGACAAATTCCATGTATGTGAGGTACTTAGAATAACCAAACTCAGAGAAAGGGGAAGGGTGGTTGTCAGGGACCTATAGTAGAGGAGAATGGGGAGTTATTGTTTTATGTGGTTTTCAAACATTTCAAACTAATGGGCATAGTTTCTGTTTTGCAAAATGAAAGAGTTCTTGAGATTGGTTACACAGCAGTGTGACTGTACTTAACACTATTGAATTGTACACTTAAAAATGGTTAAAATACTACATTTTATGTCTTGTGTGCTTTATCACAGTTAACAATTTTTTTAATTTTAATAAGTAAATAAATTGGCTACTGATACTGACATAAGACTATAAGGTATAAACACAAATCTATTAATATTTTAGCTTATCAATAATAGCTTAATACAATTAAATCAATAATACTTTATTATGTTGGTTACTTTATGTTACTTATTTTACATGCATTAATACCTATAAAATAGATTATATTTATAAAATAAATTTTTATTATTAAAATATCCACCTTTCATTTTCTCTATTATATGTTAGAGTTCTATATAAGATTTAATTTAAAAGAAATTATTTTATTGCTAAAAATGTTTGAAAACCACAGGATCATGAAGGTCCATCCCAATCCAGTATGTGGCAAGATCAAGTTTCCCTCCTGTTTTCATCTTCTACTTCTCCCCATGCTCACCCCTAGTATGAAAGGGTTTTTTAGTGATGCTTATGTTTATTATCTTAACTGTAGTAATTGTTTCACAGTTTACACATATGCCAAAACTGATCAAATTATATACTTTAAATATGTAGTTATTGCATGTCAGTTATACCGCAATAAAGCTGCTAAAAATTTAAGAGATAAAATATTACACGCCTTTAAAATACTTTAGTGAAAAGAAAACATATTAAATCTGAATCTGATCAAGCCTCTCAACCCACCAATTTATAGAACAACAAGGGACAGAAGAATATGTTAAATGACACCATGAGCATGCCTTCAGCGAAATCCAGACTATGGGAAATGTTATAAAACAAACGACTCAGCTCCTTCAGCAAATGAACTGCTAGAAGAAAAAGAGCTGCTAGAGAAGCTTATTGCTTAAAAGAAATGCATGAGACGTAATTAATCACAATACATAGACTTAGATCCTGATTTGACTAAATGGCCATAAAAATTTTGGACAACCATGGTAACTTGACATTGACCTAGATATTTGATAATAGGAAGAAATTATTTTTAGATGCAATAATGGTACTTATTTAAGAGTCCTTTTCTTTCAGAGGTTCACACTGAAATGTTTATGGAAGAAATGATATGACACCTCAGATTTAATTGAAAGTACTTCAGGTGTAGAATATTGATGGAAAGGTTGACCATGAATTGATCTGGGTGACCATTATGGAACCTGGGTGACTTGACTGGTACACGAGGGTTCATTATACTATTCTCTCTACTTTAATATATGTCTACATTTTTCCATAATAAAAGGTTTAAAAGTTTAAACATTTAAAAATATATCATATATAAAACAAAAAAGTAATTATTTAATGATCCTAATTTTACTATATACAGCAGGCCCTCGAATAATCTCATTTCATTCAACATTATTTCATCAGAATGTTGATGAGATACTCTAGAAACTTAAATCTTGTTTATATCAATTAGCCTATGGTAAAACTGATTTCATTATACATCATTTCACTTAAAGTTGCAGAACTTATCAACAATGCTAAGTGAGGATTTACTGTATATATAGTATTTACATATATAAAAAAATCAGAACTATATACTATATATGGCCCCAAAAATGATTTTGTCAAATTTATATATATATATGTATATATATGAAATACATATAAATAAAAGCCCTTATGGTTGTGGGAGAAATAGCCAATATCTGCCCATAATGTTTGATTTATTTATTATAAATATTTAACATCACATGTAATATAAATGAAATATTAATTTAGAAATATTGCCTTTTCCCCATGTCACATTACATAAAATAATTTTATAACATTCTTCATATGCTGGTGATCACTAGAACCATGTTTTAAGTCTTCTCACAGCGAGATTCTAGAACTTAGATTACAGCATACATCTTCAAGCTGGGTTATGCATACATGCAGGAGTACACTAAAGGCTTTTCAAGTGGTACATGGTGACAGTTTTAAAAGAATCAGTTTCCAGATCCTCAAATTTATATACTTTTTCCTAAAACTGACCTCCTGAAAGCATGTCTATGATAGAGGAGCAGGTTCTCCTTTTCTCCCCTTTCACTATCTTCCATTTCTAAATTTACTGTGGTATGTTGCCCTAAGGTGTCAAAACCTCCAGGGTGCCAAACAAAAGGACAATTACAAATATAGTGCTGGTACTGGTGTTGGTAAGGTGAATGACATTCATGGCTAGGTAACAAATTCTTTTACAAGTACAGTGGTTTCCAAGGCTTTGCTTTCAACAAAACAGAAGGACAGCCAAATTGAGTTGTCAGATAATACATGATTAAAAAGAAATTTTGATGATAGATTGCCATGTGGTTTTTAGCATCTAACTAGGAGAGAAGTCAGAGAATGAAGTGCATGGTTATTAACAAAAATTCTTTCCATCCCCAACTTTTTATTTACATGAACTAGTTTTCTCAGAGCTTCTTACATCTATAAAAACTGTAAATTAGCAATAGAATTGATGAACCATTTAAACTTGTGATTAAAAATTTTAACTGTCAATTTTAAATTATGAGAAAATACATTGGTTTTTTTTTTTCAATTCTTTGAGGCTTGACAAGTAAATAAGTTTGAAGACCACAGTTCTAGAGGCCTCACCTCCAACAAATCCATTCTGTTTGTGACACATAATTATTTGAACCTTTGTATGATGTTCCCACTGGAAATTTTATCTCACTTGAAAGTGTCCATCTCTATAACATGAGTATGTTGAATTTTTTCATTCATCTTGTAAGTGTATACTTAAGCTTTCTATCAAAAAAAGTTGATCTTTAAAAGGCTTACTTATAACAACATCAAATATTTGGCAATTTGAGGTCATACACACAGGCCTAATTATTTAATCTGTCCTAAATTTCTTTGCCTCCATTGTACCAATTCTGTCAGATGACTTCTATAAGCATCTAAAACTATCAGTAGGTAAGGTCATTTCAGACTGATACGTCTTCTCCTAGACAGAAGTCATCCTATAATGAAGATGTTTCATAAGAACTTGCATGTAAGGTGATGCCTTCCTTTCTAAGGGATAAGGTGGAAGAGAAAACCTTACTTTATTTGCGTACCCATGGTACATTACTATACAAGGTCTGACAATTAAGTTTGTAAACTTGTTGCAACAATGTTGCTAAACTTTTTTGACATCAGAGGGATTATTCATTATGAATTTGTACCAACTGGACAGTTAACGAAGTTTACTATTTGGAAGTGCTGAAAAGGCTAGGTGAAAAAGTTAGATGACTTGAACTTTTCGCCAACAATTCAAGGCTCTTGCATCACGACAATGCACCAGCTCACACAGCACTGTCTGTGAGGGAGTTTTTAGCCAGCAAACAAATGACTGTATTGGAACCCTCTTCCTACATCACGTGATCTGGCTCCCAATGATTTATTTAAAAAAAAAAACCCACACTTTATTTATTGAAGTGTGTTTTCCCAGGACCCATCAGCTCCAAGTCAAAT
This sequence comes from Rhinolophus hipposideros, assembly GCF_964194185.1. Classification (NCBI taxonomy): domain Eukaryota; kingdom Metazoa; phylum Chordata; class Mammalia; order Chiroptera; family Rhinolophidae; genus Rhinolophus; species Rhinolophus hipposideros. The sequence continues at coordinate 109,462,126 of NC_138046.1, forward strand.
TGTTATTTCAATCTAGTTGTGGAGAGCGCAACTCACAGTGGCCCATGTGGGGATCGAGCCGGCAAACTTGTTAAGAGCATCACGCTTTAACCAAGTTAGCTAACCGGCTGTCCCCCCACTCCCCAATGACTTCTTTCTTCTTTCTTTACCCGAAGATAAAGGAAATATTGAAAAGAAGACATTTTGATGACCTTCAAGACATCAAGGATAACACGATGACAGCTCAGATGGCCATTCCAGAAAAAGAGTTCCAAAATTGCTTTGAACGGTGGACTAGGTGCTGGCATCAGTGCATAGCTTCCCAAGGGGAGTACTTCGAAGGTGACCATAATAATATCCAGCAATGAGCGGTTTAGCACTTTTTCTAGGATGGTTTGCGAACTTAATTGTCAGACCTCTTATAGTGATAGTGTGTTATTTTTGGTATCTTCCATATTTTATACAATGACTATATATCACCTTCATCATTGGAGAGAAGAATGTACTATTAAATAAGAGGACTTGTCCAATAATAACAAGCACACGAGGACCCAGACTGTGAGCTCTGAATACCATTTTCCATTAAAAGGAACCTTGATATTAGAGAAACATCAAGGTCAGGAAATGTATAAAGGGAGACTGCATTATCTTCTTATATCAGGAAGCAATGAAACCATTAATATAATAATCCTGTTGTGTCAAAAGAACTAAGGTACCAACTTGAAGAGTTTCCCACTGACCAAAGAGATCATTTCAAAATCAGTAAGAATAACAATGGAATGGGTTTAAATACATCAAATATTTGAAAAACCATGAGTTCATAAAATTACTCAAAAAACACAAAAAGTTTTAACTCTCATTGATCATCTTTGTAGAATTCAAAGGAACAAATTCATTTGTATGAAAGCTGATAAAGCAAAAGAAACAAGCATTTATTTTGCCTTCCTTTACAAAGTCTACTTCAGAGTAGCCGAATAGGGAATAAGGGAAAATTTCTCTTCATATACCTATTCCAGGACGTCATAAAAATGGTGGTATGAGGTGAGCCTCTTGATATCTCCCCTGGAATTTACAACAAATTGAACAATTAAAACTCCATAAAGGACACCCTGCACAGCAGACGGGCAAGACGAACAGGCCCACTACTGAATTCACCTAAAGGTGGGCGAATCACGCGAGCGGGGAGGAGGGAAGGGAGAAGTGCGGAGACGGAGCCATGCAGGCACAGGACGCAGACCTAGCTCAGGGCTCCGAGCTCGCTGCATCCCGGAACTACCGCAGCTGCGGGAGAGGGAAGAATTTGGACTGTTATGGCTCCGCTTATGGCCCACAGGGCTGAGGGGGCAGCATATAACACGGCTGAATCCAACGCTCACGGCAGAGACCTCGGAGAAAAGACTGAGGGAAGAAGGCTGAAATCGGTGGTTTAAGCCCTCACTGCCGAGCGGAGAACGGAAGCCTTAGGCACGGAGACTAGCCGCCCTCTCCCTACCCTCCCTGAGCTCGCCCTGCCCCCATCTGCCCGGTGCTAGAAGCGGAACAGTAGCAGTGTCAGATCAAAGGAACAGAATATTTGCTGTTCTGAGAACTGTGGACCGCAGACACAGATTTGCAGCCCAACTAGTTCCGCCAAAGGGGAGGGAGCTGTGGAAGCAGGACTGGCTGTGGTGGTGGTCGCCATCATTGCTCTGGGCCACCTCTCACAACTCACCCAGCCCTGGACCCACCTATCTGGGCGGATCCCTGCAGGAGTACACAGAACTGCTGAAACATACGGGCTCTGAATCTGGTGCAGGAAGAGCTTTGGAACTTCAAAAGCTCTCACATACACACAGGGACACTGCGTCCTGTGACCCAGGCGAACTATTAACAGAGGAGAAGCCCGTCTCCCAGGGAATCCCCTTATTGTGTGAGAAGCTGGAATAGTGCAGAGAAAACATAACACTACCGTGTAGAAGAGAAAAAAGGCTGCAGTCGGAGAGAAAATGAAACATTCTACCAACAAGTATTGGTAAGCAAAAGAAAGACCTCTTCCTATCAACCTGTTGCAGAACCCACTCCTGCAGATGTCTAGGAAGAGAAATAATAAATCATTAATTGCCATGAATAACCAAGGCAACAAGACAACTCAGAAAGAACGTGAAAAGTCTCCAGAAAATGAACTTAAAAATATGGAAATATCTGATTTAAACGACAGAGAATTGAAGATTGCAGTTCTGAAAAAACTCAACGAGACACAAGAAAACACAGACAGGTGGTTTAATGAACTCAGAAATACAATCAAAGCACAACACGAACATTTTACCAAAGAGATTAAAATTTTAAAAAACAACCAAATAGAATTTATGGAGATTAAGAACTCAATAGAAGAAATTAAGAATGAAATAGCCACAAAGGAAAACCCATTAGAATACCCTCAGATTTTTCAGCAGAAACTTTACAAGCCTGGAGGGAGTGGAACCAAATATTCAAACTATTCAAAGAGAGAAATAATGAGCCAAGAATATATATCGAGCAAAGATATCCTTCAGATATGAAGGAGGAATAAAGACCTTTCCAGACATACAGAAGCTGAGGGAATTTTCTAACACTACAAGAAATACTAAAGGAGGCTATTCGACCACCATCAACAGGGACAATTTGTGGCAAGCCAAACATAAAAAAGGGGAGAGTAAAGGTCTGAACTGGAATATGGGAATGGAGAAAGTAAGCATGCTGAAGAAAATGGAATACTCTAAATATCAAACTTTCTTTTACATAAATTTAATGGTAACCACACACAAAAAAAAAATCCAGAATTTAAATATATACTATAATGAAAGAAGAAACAGAGGGAAACATCATAGAATACCACCACACAGAAATAATAGACATAACAAAAAGGCAAAGAAACAATGGACACACAGTCTTACCAGAAGAATAAAGACAGAATGATAAAAAATCCTCACATATCAATAATCACCCTAAATGAAAATGGACTGAACTCACCAATAAAAAGGCACAGAGTAGCAGATTGGATCAAAAAACTAAACCCAACCATATGCTGTCTCCAAGAGACATGACTCAGCTACAAGGACAAGCATAGACTCAAAGTGAAAGGATGGAAATTGACACTCCAAGTAAACTGTACCCAGAGAAAATCAGGCGTAGCCATTCTGATATCAGATGAAACCGACTTCAGGGTGAAAACGGTAACAAGAGACAAAGATGGATGTTTCATAATGGTAAAGGGGACTATACAACAAGAAGACATAACAATCATCAACATTTATGCCCCCAATCAGGGAGCACCAAAATATACCAAGCAACTACTAACAGAACTAAAGGGAGAAATTGACCAAAACACAATTATTCTAGGGGACCCAAATACATCATTGACAGCTATGGATAGATCACCCAAACAGAAAATAAATAATGAAACAGCAGCCCTAAATGACACATTAGATGTAATGGACATAATTGACATTTATGGAGCACCTAATCCTAAAACATCAGACTATACATTTTTTCCTAGTGTACACGGAACATTCTCAAGGATAGACCATATATTGGGACATAAAACTAGCCTCAGCAAATTTAAGAAGACTGAAGTCATACCAAGCACATTCTGTGATCACAAGGCTTTAAAATTGGATATCAACTGCAAAAAGAAAGCAGGAAAAAACACAAATACATGGAGATTAAACCACATACTTTTAAAGAACGACTGGGTCAAAGAAGAAATTAGAGGAGAGATCAAAAGATATATAGAAACAAATGACAAGGAAAATACATCCTACCAAAATTTTTGGGATGCAGCGCAAGCAGTTTTAAGAGGGTAATTTATATCATTACAGCCTATCTCAAGAAACAAGAAAAATCCCAAATAAATAACCTCACGTTACACCTTAAAAAATCAGAAAAAGAACAAATGAAACCGAAGGTCAGCAGAAGAAAAGAAATAATAAAAATCATAGCAGAATTAAATGAAATAGAGAACAAAAAGACAATAGAAAACATTAATGTGACAAAGAGCTGGTTCTTTGAAAAGATTAACAAAATTGACAAACCCTTGGCTAGACTCACTAAGATAAAAAGAGGAAAGACACTAATAAACAAAATCAAAAATGAAAAAGGGGAAGTTATCACGGACACCACAGAAATACAAAGGATCATCCAAGAATACTATGAAGGACTATATGCCACCAAATTCAATAACCTAGAAGAAATGGACAACTTCTTAGAAACATATAGCCTTCCAAGGCTGAACCATGAAGAACTGGAAAATCTAAACAGACCGATTACCTGTAATGAAATTGAGTCAGTCATCCAAAACCTTCCCAAAAGCAAAAGTCCAGGACCACATGGCTTCACTAGTGAATTCTACCAAACCTTCAAACAGGATCTAATACTAATCCTGCTTAAACTCTTCCAAAAAATTGAAGAGGAGACAGTACTCCCCAACTCATTTTATGAGGCCAACATTACCCTGATACCAAAACCTGGTAAGGATAACACAAAAAAAGAAAACTACACACCAATATCTCTGATGAATACAGATGCAAAAATCTTAAACAAAATTCTAGCAAATTGAATGCACCGACGCATTAAAAAGATTATTCATCATGACCAAGTGGGGTTCATCCCAGGGGCACAAGGATGGTTCAAGATATGCAAATCCACCAATGTGATACATCACATAAACAAAATAAAGGACAAAAATCATATGATATCAATTGATGCAGAAAAAGCATTTGAAAAGATACATCCATTTATGATTAAAACACTTAATAAAATAGGTATAGAAAGAAAATACCTTAACATAATAAAGGCCATATATGGCAAACCCTCACTTAATCTCATAATTAATGGTGAAAAACTGAAGCCCTTTGCTCTACGTTAAGGAACACAACAGGGCTGTCCCTTATCACCTCTGCTTTTCAACATAGTGTTGGAAGTCCTTGCCAGAGCCATCAGGCAAGAGAAAGAAATAAAAAGCATCCAAATTGGGAATGAAGAAGTTAAATTGTCACTCTTTGAAGATGACATGATACTATACATAGAAAACCCTGAAGACTCCACCAAAAGGCTATTAGAAACAATCAACGAATACAGTAGTTGCCGGCTACAAAATCAACATACAAAGGTCCATTGCATTCCTATATACTAACAATGAAATCTCAGAAAAAGAAATAGAAATTTTAAAAAAACCAATTCCTTTTGCAATTGCAGCAAAAAGAATAAAATACTCAGGGATAAACTTAACCAAGGATGCGAAAGAACTGTATGCTGAAAACTATAAGACATTTTTAAAAGAAATTGAAGAAGACACAAGAAATGGAAAGACATTCTGTGCTCATGGATTGGAAGAATCAACATAGTTAAAATGGCCATATTACCTAAAGCAATATAAAGATTTTATGCGATCCCCATCAAAATCCCAATGGCATTTTTTAAAAAAATAGAGCAAAAAATCACCAGATTTGTTTGAAACCACGAAAGACCCCAAATAGCCAAAGCTACCTTAAGAAAAAAGAACAATGGGGAGGTATCACACTCTCTGACTTCAGCTTGTACTACAGGGCAACAGTAATCAAAACAGCATGGTACTAACAGAAAAACAGACACATAGACCAATGGAATAGAATTAAGAACCCAGAAATAAAACCACATAAATATGGACAGATAATTTTTGACAAAGAAGCAAAAAACATACAATGGAGAAAAGACAGCCTCTTCAATAAATGGTGCTGGGAGAATTGGATAGCCACGTGCAAAAGAATGAAACTGGACTGCTATCTGTCACCATGTACCAAAACTAATTCAAAATGCTTCAAAGACTTAAGCATAAGACCTGACACAATAAACTGCATAGAAGGAAACATAGGTACTAAACTTATGGACCTTGGGTTCAAAGAGCATTTTATGAATTTGACTCCAAAGGCAATGGAAGTAAAAGCTAAAGTAAATGAATGGGACTATATCAAACTTAAAAGCTTCTGCACAGCAAAAAAAAAACCATCGACAAAATAAAGAGGCAACCAACTGAATGGGAGAAGATTTTTGCAAACAGTGCCTCCGATAAGGGGCTAATATCCAGAATATACAAGGAACTCATATAACTCAATAACAAAAAAACAAACAACCCAATTGAAAATGGGCAGAGGACCTGAAGAGACATTTCTCCAAAGAGGACATACAAATGGCAAATAGACATATGAAAAAATGCTCAACATCACTAATCATCAGAGAAATGCAAATAAAAACCACAATGAGATATCACCTCACCCCAGTCAGAATGGCTATCATCAACAAGACAAATAGCAACAAGTGTTGGAGAGGCTGTGGAGAAAAAGGAACCCTCATACACTGTTGTTGGGAATGCAGATTGGTGCAGCCACTATGGAAGGCAGTGTGGAGGTTCCTCAAAAAATTATGAATAGAATTACCATATGACCCAGCATCGCTCTCCTGGGTATCTACCCCAAAAATATAAAAGCATCTCTCTATAGAGACACGTGTACTCCAATGTTCATTGCAGCTTTGTTTACGGTGGCCAAGACATGGAAACAACCAAAATGTCCTTCGATAGATGAATGGATAAAGAAGTTGTGGTACATATACACAATGGAATACTATTCGGCGTTAAGGAAAGATGATATAGGAGCATTTGTGACAACATGGATGGATCTTGAGAGTATAATGCTAAGTGAAATAAGTCAGACAGAAAAAGCAGAGAACCCTATGATTTCACTGATATGTGGTATATAAACCAAAAAGAACAAGACAAACAAATGAGAAACAAAAACTCATAGACACAGACAATAATTTAGTGGTTACCAGAGGGTAAGGGGGTGGGGGGTGGGTGATGAGGGTAAAGGGGATCAAATATATGGTGATGGAAGGAGAACTGACTCTGGGTGGTGAACACACAATGGGATTTATAGACGATGTAATACAGAATTGTACACCTGAAATCTATGTAAATTTACTAACAATTGTCACCCCAATAAATTTAATAAAAAAAAAAAGAATTACCATATGACCCAGCAATCCCTCTCCTGGGTATCTACCCAAAAAATCTGAAAACATTTATCCATAAAGACACGTGTGCTCCAATGTTCATTGCAGCTTCATTTACAGTGGCCAAGACATGGAAACAACCAAAACGTCCTTCAATAGATGAATGGATAAAGAAGTTGTGGTATATGTACACAATGGAAGACTATTCGGCAGTAAGAAAAGATGAAATAGGACCAGTTGTGACAACATGGATGGATCTTGAGATTATAATGCTAAGCGAAAGAAGTCAGATAGAAAAAGCAGGGAACCATATGATTTCACTGATATGTGGTATATAAACCAAAAACAACAAAAGAACAAGACAAACAAATGAGAAACAAAAACTCATAGACAAAGACAATAGTTTAGTGGTTACCAGAGGGTAAGCGGGGGAGGGATGGGAGATGAGGGTAAAGGGGATCAAATATATGGTGATGGAAGGAGAACTGACTCTGGGTGGTGAACACACAATGGGATTTATAGATGATGTATTACAGAATTGTACACCTGAAATCTATGTAACTTTACTAACATTTGTCACCCCAATGAACTTTAATTTTAAAAAAAAGTATTCCAGCTAGTGAACAAAAAAGCAATGACAGAATTAGAATATCTAATGAATAAATGAACCTGAACAATGATCAGAATTGCTGCTAACATCACAGAAAGAGAAACCACCAGATATGATATTCCTCTTATGTATAATACTACCTATGAAAAATTTTTGCCGAAGAATCAAACCTAAATCTGAGCAAGCCTCTATATCTAACTACCAGTATACCAGAAATCCAGGGACATAGGCAAACGTTAAGTGGCACTATAGGAATGCAATTGGCAAAATCTAGACTGAAAATTTCTACAGGTTAAACAATCCAAATTCTTCAACAAATAAATTAGAAATTTAGAAAAATAAAGGTATTTGTATATTAAGAGAAATCAAAGACATATCAACAAATTGCAATGAATGGATCTAATTTGAATCCTGTTTCAAACAATTAGACTTAAAAAAAGATGTTTCTAGCACAGTAAGAGAAACTTAGACACAGAGTGAATATTTGATGATTTTAAGAAATTACTGTTTTGTGGATATGATTACGGTATTGTGGTTATGCTCTTTTAAATTTTATTATTTTTTGTCAATATGTATTTATTTGAGTCAATAAATTTATCTTTTCACCCAATAAGTATTCACCAAATTTGCAATTTTATAAATTTTTTAGACTAAAAATATTAGTCACAGTTAACATATGATTCACCATATCTTCCAAGTCGAAGACTTCTACATAGCATTTGCCAGGAAGGTGCTTTTCTAAGAAGTAAATCATCTTTTATGTGTTTCTTTTTTTTAATATTTTTTATTTTTAAATTACAGTTGACATACAATATTATGTTAGTTTCATGTGTACCACACAGTGATTAGACATTTTTGTAACTTACAGAGTGATCACCCCGATAAATCTAGTATCCATCTTACACCATACATAGTTATTACAATATTACTGACTATGTTCCCCATGCTATATAGTACATCCCCATGAGTATTCTGTAACTACGAATTTGTACCTCTTTATCCCCTCCCCTTCCTCCACCCCTGCTCCCATCCCACAACCACCAAAATGCTCTCTGTATCTATGAGTTTGTTTCTGGGTTTTTTTGTTCATTTATTTTGTTCTTTAGATTCCACGTATAAGTGAAATCATACGACATTTGTCTTTCTCTGACTTACTCCACTCGGCACAATAGGGTATTATTATTAGGGTGATTGAATTTTCCATTAGGAAAAAAGGAAGAGGAGGAGGGAAGATTGATTTACATTCTGCCATACATTGTCCAGGTCAGCTCCTTGATGCCCTCCATGTTGAGTAACTGAGCCAGTAACTCTGCCAACCCTGGCTGGGGCTGGAGGTATATTGGGGGCATCACGACCCTCACCAGGTGAGGTCTGGAATTGATTATGATGCTATCGACCTAGAATCCAGAGTGACTATGGTGATAACTGGACACACACAGGTCTGGGCACTGCAGTTCTTCCCTAATCCTTGCAATCACCCCTACAAAGATTCTTCTATCTCAATTTCTTGCTTTGTACCCCAGCTCTCACCTGGAATAAAAATCTATTCTAAAACTCTGTCTACTACCTGAGACTGTCACACCCTGCCTCCTTGCCTTTTCTGTTATAATTCCAGCCTTTGTGTCCAATCTCTCCCACAAGGAAATAATAATAATAACGATGATGATGATGATGATATAGCAAACACTTAAAGAGTACTCCTTGTGTGCCTGGCAGCTTCAAATGCATTGCATATATCAGGTCATTTAAAAATCCTACAATTTTACAATAATGTTGTAAAGATTTTGTAGGGTATCCGATGGACACTTGTTCCATTAGGGAGACCACCTCAGGGATGATGTAGATGCCTGATCACTGCACTGTACACCTGAAGCTGAAGCTGAACAATACTGAGTCTCAACTACAATTATATATCTATATATCTATATATCTATCTATCTATATATATATATATATATAGAGAGAGAGAGAGAGAGAGAGAGATATGGTTACAGGAAGTGGAGTACAGCATTAGGAATAGAGACAGTGGAAATGTAATGGCTGTGTGCGATGTCAGAGGGGTAGTGGATGGGGGAAGGGGGGTTACCACTGTGTGAGTGATAGAAATTATAAATGTCTATTACATTGTTTTGTGCACCTGAAACTAATGTTTTAAAAAAAAGTCCTATGATTTTAGTACCATTTTTTTTATTTTCGTACCATTTTAACCACCATTTTGCAGATGAGGAAACTGAGGCACTGACTGGTTTAAGTCACACACCCAAGCTGGTGCTGCCAAGGGTGTGGTGGAGCTGGGATTCAGATCTGGGTACTGCAGGTTCGGAGTCCTTGCTTCCCCCACATTGGTTATCTAAATCTCTTACAGACAGAACATTCCTATCACTTTCTAACAAATCCAGCTCAACCCCCCTTGCTAAATTCCTAAATTCCTGACTGCTTTATTCAAGGTCAATGGCCCTGATGGTCAAGCAGCTGGAATTGGAAAAGCTGCAGCCAGAGAAGCCCTGCTGCTGATGGCAGTAATTTTGGCTCCCTGAGAGGGTCCTGCATCCACACTGTGGTGTCCCCAGCTCTTGACCTGTGAGCAACGGGGTGTGTGAGTTGGGAAGGCGGTTCTGATCCACACACCAAATTGTACAGGAAGCATCTGGTATACCTGCAGAGTTCGTTGTAACTGTATTTGACCCGTGTTAAAAGTCCCCTACTTGAAATGAGAAAATGAATATTTGTATATTGAGGGTGACACAGAGAGGATTACATTATAGTGTGACAGACGAGATTAACAGTATCTAGATAAGTTTTCAAGCACACCTGGGAACACACTACTGACACACTACAGGAATATACCTATACACTTTAATTCCTATAGCATGCAGAAAAACATTTAACCTTTAGAATTTCAAAAGAAAACTGCACTCCAATGACATCCAATCTTTTAATTTTGTATTTTAAACTAAAAAGTTTTTGTGAGTTTTAGGCATCATAGGTGAGGGGAGAGTATTTTTGGCAAGAAATTCACCAAGATCAAGTGTCTTTTGCTATCATTTCAATGTCATGTGGCTTATCACTAATATGCTACTCCTTCCTAAAATGTATTATATATACATATAATATACATTTATGAATACACATAAACATACATATTATCTCATTAAAATGGTAACTCCTCCCAAATTTATTTATACACACACACACATTTCTATTTACATGTATGTATACATTTCATACAATCCTAACCAGAATCCTAAAGGACTGGGTTGGGTATCAGGGAAACTGATTTTAAAGTACACATGGAAGAATAAATGGCTGCAAACTGATTGCCAGGACCTTTTTAAGGGGAAAAAATAGTGAATACTTATCTTATCCAATATTAAAAATTACTGTAAAATACTAAAATAAAAATACTCTGGTATTAGTACAGAAATAAATAGGTCAGTGGTGCAGAATGGAGGATTCAGAAAGAGATCCAAACATATATAAGAACTCACTACATGAACATAAATTCCACAGATGTGGAATTTCAAATCTTTGCCAAAGAATAGATTATTTAATATATGGTTCTGACCGAACTGCTAACTACCCAAAAGGAAGCAAAACTAGACCTTTACCTCATACCATGTAATAAACACAAATCAGAATAATACTAAAAGAAACTTTAGGACAGTTTTATATTATCTTAGGATGACAGAGACCTTCTGAAGCAAGATAGGTAACCTAGGAACCATAAAAGATTCAGTTAACTACATCTTTAAATCTTAATTATTTGTATAGCAAAAGAGACCATAAACAAAGTGAAATATGGGGAGAAATGGGCACAGAATAGGAATAGAAGAAAAAATCTGAGTAGCCAAAAATTATGTACTCGGTTGCACAGCCTCATTAGTGGTCTTGAAAATGCAAAATAAAATACCAGTTTTTACCCGTCAGATTTGGGAGGGGGCGGAGATTATAAGGCAATTATATCCAGTGATGCTGAAGGTTTGGGGAAACAGGCACTCTTGCATATTTTTGGTGGAAATATGTCACAATTTTTTTTGCAAAGTTTGTAATGTCAAATAAATTTTTAAGCGTCAATAACTAAATGTCAAATAAATAAATGAAATGTCAAAATTAAAAATATACGTGTTTCTTGATCCACATAGGGGAATCTATTCCTCAGAATAAAAGCACCAATACTTAAGAATACTTAAATACAAGAATGCTCACTGAGACATTTCAATGGCAAAGAAATGGAAACAAATTGAATCTCTACCAACAAAGGAACACTTGAACAAACTGCAGTTTATTTATCCAGGAAATCAGGCTATACATGTAACATTACACTTATTTTAAAAGAATGCTAAGGAAAAAGCATGCCTTTACAAGGGGGAGGTTTGGGGGTCACTACCTTAACCAAGTTATCAAATTACTCAGTCTGATGTTATACAATAGAAGTACCCAGAATCATCTTGAACTGTTCTTGCCAAATATGGGTTTCTTCATAGCTACAGTCATGGCCAAATATTTGGCAAATTCCAGAAAACACAGGGAACAGAGGAACAAGTTAAACAACACCCTGAGGAAATAATCAGACAAATACAGAATGTGGGATATTCTGCAAGACAACTGATCTGGTCTCTTCCAAAGGTCAAGATTAAGGAAAAATAGGTGGGGAGCTATTTATTCCAAAGTAAAAGAGACTAAAGTGGCATGAAACTAATTGTAATATGTGAACTTTAATTGGATCCTCATTCTAAAAAACTAATTATAAAGAGATTTTTAAGCACAATTGGGGAAATTTGAATATAAACTGGATATAAGAAGACATAAAGGTACTGTTGATTTTCTAAGGTATATGATAATGGCCTTGTGAGTATGGATGAGAAGGTACTTATATTTTTAGAAAATGCATGCTGAAGTATTTTGGGTAAAGTGTCATAATGTCCAATTTACTCTGTCTCAAATGATTCAGGAAAAAAAATATTAGGTTGCACTCTATCAAACTGCCATTTTTGTATGTCAAAAACAGTTGAGTACTGTCAACTTTATATGGCTCAACTGGAAAAATGGGGGGACACGCAGCATGAGCACAAATATAGTAAAATGCTAACTATGACTGAATCTAGATGAAGGCTATAAAAATATTCATTACTATTATTTCCCTTTTCACAATAAAAATAGAAGGGAAAAAAACAGATCTATGTCTATTGGGCTGGATGGATAAGTGATATATTATCTAGCTGTTGTTTTTTTTAATGCTGAGGAACATGTATAGAAGAGTCCCATCAATAAGTGGAGTAGAGGGACAACCTATATGTTTTTATAGATATGTCCAACCAAGAAGAAGTGTTCATTGTGAATTAATTAATATTGTTTATCTGAGGATGGTGAAAATGGAGGGGGTGAAGCAAAGATTAACAATATTTTCTTTATCTCTGCATTGCTTCACTTGTCAAAGTGAATGTTTTACTTGTATAAATTTTGAAAATCTAATTTAAAATACATACACCCCATTTATACAGAATCTCCCAGAAATTTGGGGTATAGATTTGTGTTTCAAATTTGGGGTATAGATTGTTTTTCAAATGCAAAGAAGTCTCCAAGAATTCATTTAGATCAAGGTTGGCAAACTATAGTCTGTGGCTAAATCCCACCCTCCACCCATTTTTGTAAAGTTTAACTCAAACATAGCCACGGTCATTCACTTATATGTTGTCTATGGCCAATTGTGTGATACAATGGCAGGAACTGAGAGGTTGTAAGCAACCGTATTGCCCTGAAAGCTTTAAATATTTACTATTATGTCCTTTACAGAAAAAGTTGCTGAACCTTGATTTAGATGATCATCTTAGCAGATGTTCTCCATCACCTGGACAGATTGCTTTATAATGGAAAACTATTATCCTATTTCAGTGTGCTAGTTTTCCGATGAATTTATAATCATTTCAGCCAGAATAAGACTGCTGGAATTGTGACTTAGGAGAAAGGAATATAGGGAGGCTTAAAAAGTAGGTTCAGAAAAACACCATCATCCTTGACTTTAAATTAATATTGCTAATTCAAATGTTATGTATGGGTATACGTTTGCAGGTGTTTCATGTATGTTGGTTGATTTGGCCTTATACTAGTATAAGAGCTAAAACCACAAGGATTGATAACTGATGGTATGTTAGCACATAATAAAAATAATTTAAGTCAACACTAGAGTCCAAGAGAATTTTTTATAAAGGTCTGGATATGTATGTCTGAAAACTTCCATAATAAAAAGTATATAATTAATTGATTACATAATGAAAGGAACTAGAATTTATTCCCATATTCCCTTTTAGTGTTGAAACCATAGCCAAGAAAACTGAAGCTAAGAAAATTCTCTCTAGGTCTAATTATGCAGGCTGAAGTATTGATTCAAAGTTATTGTATTAGTTATATATTTAAATAATACACTATAATATATAATGACATTTCTTTCTTTAGAATTCTTTTTCTTTTCTTTTTTTTAAAGGTTTTATTGGGGAAGGGGAACAGGACTTTATGGGGAATAGTATCTACTTATGCAGGCTGAAGTATTGATTCAAAGTTGTTGTATTAGTTATATATTTAAATAATACACTATAATATATAATGACATTTCTTTCTTTGGAATTCTTTTTCTTTTCTTTTTTTTTAAAGGTTTTATTGGGGAAGGGGAACAGGACTTTATTGGGGAACAGTATGTACTTCCAGGACTTTTTTCTTGCTAGTTGCAAGGGACACAGCCCACCATCCCTTGTGGGAGTCGAGGAATTGAACTGGCAACCTTGTGTTTGAGAGCCCACTGGCCCATGTAGGAATCCAACCGGCAGCCTTCGGAGTTAGGAGCATGGAGCTCTAACCGCCTGAGCCATCAGGCCGGCCCTCTTTTTTTTTTTTTTTAACAGGAGGGTCAACACTGCCTGTGAAGGTTTAGCCCATCTCCCTTCTGATGCAGGAAGTGACCTATTCAAAATCATCTCCAGAGGCGCCATTGATTTTATGACCGAGAAATACCTTCTTTTTACAATCCAAACACTTCACACACAATTCACAAACACCAACACGCAGTTGAGGTCCTAAACTTGATAATGACACACACAAATGCTTTGAGCTTCTAATGGAGATATTTTAAGGTTGACTTTTTCTCAAAACAAACAAAAAAGCAGGAATTTTTTTTAAGGCAATTGTATTTGGGCATATTTCAAACACTTCTGCAATGAGCACTGGCAAAAAATTAACTTCCTAAATAACCCTGTAACAAACACATCCTACACAATGCAGCCGGCTTCCAGGCTCTGCTTGTCAGCATGCTCCTTACCCTGAGAAGCCAGAATGATGGGAAACAAGATGCATGTCTGCAAGGAATAGCATGTGTCTACAATTCCATTATGGTATAATTAATCTTAATTACACATTAAATTCTGCCTGAATGAAAAGACTCGCATACTTTGAGTCTTGTTTGTGTTGCCTGTAATTTTAGTGTGTTATTTTGAGAAATGTAAAATAAACCTTTTAAAGCAAAATGGTAACTTTAAGGACCCTGTTCTAAGAGGCTCACAGCTCAACTGTAGTCAGCCCAGCCCATTTTTCCCATTTGCCGAGGACCAGGTGAGAGAGAGCCTTTTGCATCCCTATTTCCCATTCCCAGGCTGGGAGGCAGCCAGCTGGTGGGAAGGGAAGTAGGGATTACAAGGCCAGTCACCTGACAAAAGGGGGCGTCACCCTCACTTCTCCTTGCATTCTGTTTCTCTACATTGTTCTGAAGGCAGACGAGAGACTTGGCTCTTACCTCCTTTTCCGTGCACCATTGTGAGAATTTCCTGGGTTCTCTTTCAATCTCCCCTCTCTTGCTTCCACAGGCACTTATTAACCTTTTTGGAGCTTCTCCAGGCACACCCAGCAACTCCTACAAGAGTAAAGGATCTTCTTAGAAGGCGGAAAGCTGCACCACGGCAGCACCTTTATTATGGTACAATTCAGACACAGCCTGTATTTCTGAGGCCAGTATCATGAGATCATCTTTCCATTTGTACCTGTTAAGCCATGGTGCCAGTGAGGATTTTTTTTTTAATTTCCATAGAGATAGGAATTCAACTGTTCTCTATCTTGCTGAGGGGAAAGAAAAATGTCTGGAACTATTAGAAAAAACTTGGTCACTAGAAACGAAAAACAGTTGTGGTTTATACATTTCAGCAGGGAACATTTTGACCCTGAAAAGGACAAATTTTGCTCCTCTTTGGAACAGAGGAGAAAATGTTCACTCAGAACCCTGCACCTAATGTGGAAGGCTATCAAAGGCATCTTTATACTGAAAACTCTCAGCAGAGGAATTGTGGCAAAAGTGGTGAGAAATAATGGCTGATGTCCAGAAGATGGAGGAAGGCACTGAACAACTACAGTAAGAAGGATGATGGACAGAAGCACGCAGTGGCTAGAGAAGTGGAGGCTCTACAGGAAACCCTTAGCTATTCCACGCAGCCCAGCAGCACATCTACACCCTTCCTAAACAATATGGTGAAGTGGGGCGTCTACTCTGTGCAGCGACCTTCAAAGTCCCAGAGAAATGTATGAACTTCGTCTCTCTCTCCTCAATTTTCATGCGTTTTCCAGGGACACTACCGTATCATAGTTTCCCTTTATAAAAGATATACCATATTCATAGATTGAAGGATTCAATATTGTAGAGATGTCAATTCTCCCTGAGGCCACAGACAGACCCACACATATACTGTCACCTGCTTTAGGAAAAAGGGGTGGGGGGCTACTGGAGCACTGTCAATGTACTGTTCCTTGATCTGGGTCCTGGTTACATCAAAATGTTGATGTACTTGGTCCTTATACATCAAAATGTACAAGCTGTATATTTATGATATGTGTACTTTTCTTTTTGTATATTATATTTCAACTAAAAGTTTGGCTTTAATCCCTTTGTACGAATCAAATGACGTTTTTCAAAGATTAAACTTATTGTTCAAAGCAGAAAAAAAAGAAAATGTTCAAAATTTAGATGAATTCAACGGTGATTTGGTTCTTAGTTTCTCTTTTATAGAATTTTAAATAATTTGCCTCTTTTAAATATCTACTGTTTGTTCTCCACTCAAGCAATATTCTGGTCTCTTTTCTTGGGCTATTTATCTTCCCCATTCTTTTTCCTGCCCATGTACTTTAAGGCAAATGAAAGGCTATTGATTAAGAGGTCTTTTCTATCATGCAATTAAACCTCATGCCCCAGGATCCTTTGCTCCAGCCACTGTATCAAGCTTCTTTGTTCACAGAAAACTAGAACAACGGCACTGAAGGAAAAATATAATGTAAGTGCTAAAAAGTCTCACTGCAAATGTTTCCTCTTTGCCTGCTGAGAAATTCTTCCCCTGTTTTCATAGGGACCACACAGTTCTTCCTAAAGGCCGTTGGTACTGCACCTGTTATACTCTCTGTGGTGGTTACTTATATTCAGCTAAATGCTTTCACAGATAACAATTAGGTTTTGCAGGACACCTTATAAGTGAGTAATGATCATTTATTACTTAGCTCCATTTGGAAATCTGCAACCCAAGACTCACTGAAGTCAATAAATAGTGGAAAAAAGGGTATTCTGGCATGAAGACTGTTTATGTGTTATACTGGATTTGTGCTCATATTCCATTAAACTTATTGAAGAGACTTGGAAATTTGATTGTACTCTATTTCTGAAATTCTACTCACCTAGAGAATCATCCCCAAACAGTGAGATGCATGGCTCTACATATCATGTGTGCCTCTGTAAAATGGGGGGCACAGACAATGGCAACACAAAGATATACTAAAAAAATACATAATGTAACTTGTCTTAATATACTTTTCTGAGTCTAAAAATATGCCAGACCAAAAGAAACATATTTACATAAAAAGCAGACAAGGTCAAATAACAAAGAAAGCCCTTAATTAGTTGTAATCAACTTTAATTTGCATACCGTATATAATTCCTAAATGATTGTTAATAATAACTTTATATAATGGACTTCCAATTTTCATGAAAATGGCACATTTTGATAAGCAGACACAAAACCCTAGTACTAATAAGGTTTAATTTGCATACATTAGACTGATTATCCAAACAAAAGGATTACAGTATTACTTCTCCATACCTTTATATCCTTATTATGCACATTTATTAACTTCACAAAAGCTAGCTGTTAGTGACAAACAATAGCCATGGTTGAAAGAAAAATCTAAGGAATGAATAAGGTACATTTTAATGCTAAAGAGCAAAGTTTATACATCATAAATGCTGAACTTAACTGTTTGCTGGCTAAAGGGGCTAGAATTCCACAAAGGGTGCTTCATCTTCTGAATAAACCAGCTTGTATTTGTTACCTTAAAAAAACAAAACAAACAGTGCCCTAATACACTTCCATCACTCGAATTTCATAATGAATTTATCTCAAGCTAGAAAGCCCAGACACTGTAGTATGCTGAGAATTCATGAACAGCCACGGAATTAAGCTGTAAATGTGTAGTTCTAGGGTGCAGTGTTAATAAATATATTTCAACAAGCTCAGTTTTCAGCAGAGTAAATAATAATATAGGTGGCATTAGTATTGATATCGGTTCCTAATGGTATCATTTATACCCTGCAATTAAAGTTTAAGCACTAAATAAAGCATTATTAGGAGATCTGGGTTGGCTTTTCTTACACGTGAACACAAATGAAGCTCACGAGTGTTTGGATAGGAGCCAAAAAAACTTGAAACTTCACCACAAGCTACTTCCGGGGTTTTCCTCCGTGCTCTTGCTACTTGGCAAGATAGAGAATTAGAAAACCAGGAAATGGTTTCTAAAGAAGCCAAGAGGAACTGGAAGCCCCAGGAACTGAAATGACCACCACCACGGTTAACCATGACCCTTCCACATAATATAAAAGATAAGATGCACCTGGTAGAAATTTGTACATCTCAATATCCAGTAAGATTCTTGCTAGTGTTGTGCTGAACATTCTATGCTTAGAATAAGACATCTGTATCTTTGTGGAAGGACAAAAGTCTTTAATTCTACCCATGTTTCCTATGAACTATTGCTCCCTGCTCAGAGCTCCAAAGCACTCCCAAGGGCTGGGTTAGGAAGTAGATGCATTTTAACCGACAATCCTGTATTGAATAGGATTCTCCAACTTTCCCTATTACATTTCCAGAGCCTAGAAAATACCTGAATCAATAGATGAGTTCATTTGCCCACTTGTCAAACGACTGAACACTATAAAGGAAAAGCTGGCTCCGAGATTCCCTGCCCCACCCACTAGACCCCACCCCAGACACCCCAGATGTGGCTTCCCTAATGGATGTTCGTTGTCTTTATTTGATCAAGTGTTCTAGGAGCTGCCCTAAAACTGTTACAGGTATTTGAGGTGAAACATCTGTCAACCAAAATAAGACTGGAAGGTTAATAGAAAGTTAGGCTTGTCACGTGAACAAAGGAGTTCCATTGAATTTTGTTCTTCC
This sequence comes from Rhinolophus hipposideros, assembly GCF_964194185.1. Lineage (NCBI taxonomy): Eukaryota > Metazoa > Chordata > Mammalia > Chiroptera > Rhinolophidae > Rhinolophus > Rhinolophus hipposideros. The sequence goes on from NC_138046.1 coordinate 109,481,185, forward strand.
CAATATGAACTTAAAGCTTCTAAATCTATTTCAAATTGGATAAGTAGTAGTAAACAGTTCTCCACCTTTTGATGTGAGAACCACCACGCAGAACCCATAACAAAACAACAAAAAAATGCTACCACTCTGAATAGAGCCATTACTGGGATGCCAAATTAGGGTAGTTAGAAAAAAATTCAAAATATCACAATAAAAATGATATTGAATGTCAACTGTAATTGAAAAAAAATTAAATTAAAAAAAGGAAAAAGAAAAAAGAGTATGCAAACAAAAATTCCATTTTATTTGTGGTTTACTTGGGTTTTTAAAATCGTGATTTATTTTCAACTTTTAATAATGCTTCTTTTTTGCACTTACTGAGATAATTGTTTCTTCTCTTCTAATCTATTAATACAAATTTTATTGATAGATTTTCTAAGGTTAACAATTTTGAATTTCTAAGATAAGTTGTATTTGATCAGTTTTTATTTAAAAAACTACTGAATTCAAGTTTTTTATATTATATTTGGTAATTTTGCATGTATGTTTTCAATAAAATTGGTCTGTAAAAAGAATTCACAATAAAAGAAGAATTGTTTTTACCCTTCAGATTCTAAATTGACATAAAATGATGACAGTGCCTCTTAACACTACTATTTTGCCAACCCCAAAGTCAATATCTGAAGGTGTCCACAACGGTTCCATGATTTTGTTGGGGTCATCTATACACAGAAGAACACAGAACTTTGGTCCTGAAAAATAAATACTATACCAATACAGTATATCCAAAGATAATATTTACATGGTAACTTCTTTTGACAAACTCAAAGGCTTAGCATATTAATCATATTGTAATGTCCTCAACTGTCTCTCTCTATATGTGGATTTTGAAAATGGGGAGACTCTGGCCCAGCCTGGGTAGCGGCATATTCCTTTCAGCCAGGGGCAGAGCTGGAACTGCATGGATCCCTCCCAGGTAGCTGTTTTTTGCACTGCTCCACCCTGGCCACGGAGTGGGAGGCTAAGCTTCTGGACCCAGACACAGCACAAAAACACAATATAAAAATGTGTGACAGGAAACACTATCTCTAAGCAGAAACGTAAATTCCATTAGCATTTCCTTTGCTCAAAGTGATGGCGCACACTCCCAAAGAAATAAATTCACACTCCAATTCTCTTTCTATCTTTTCTCCGTGCATTATGGAAGAGAAATAAAGATCTCTTTGTCAATTCCCCTGTGTTGTTTTTCATATGCTATGCTGCAGGTCAGAGAGCACTTCAGATTATACAGAGAACAAAGGCCAGCTCGCCTACTTACCTAATTACGAAGAAATGTCCATCTTTAGCAGTGTCTTCTAATAATACATCAGCTGACACCATGATTCAGTCACATTCCAGGCAGACTTCTAACGAAGGTATGAAGCCCAACTCAAACTTGAGAAGATAAAAACTCACAAAATAGTGCTCACTTTGGAAGCACATATTCTAAAATTGGAATGATAGAGAGAAGATTAGCATGGCCCCAGTGCAAGGACACACAAATTCGTGAAGCACTCCATATATTTTTTTAAAAGTTCACAAAATAGAAACATGTAAATTATTGCCCTATTAATCTCACCTACCAATCCCCAAATCACTGTGGCCTAAAGGGGCCACCTAGAGCTCCAAACGAATCATTTAAAACATTCAAATTCTGTGTGCATACCTTTGTATCTCATCTATTTACATGAGAATATAAATGCATTGTACATTAGTTTGTCTGGGATATGATGGTGCTGAACCTAGTGCCATCTTTCGTGTGCTAATTCCATTATTTAATATTTTCCCTTCCTCTCAGTGAAGGCATCCAATCTTCTTTTCACCCACCACAGTCTTCTCTAAGAGTTAAAAACCAAATTACTTCACTAAAGTTAAGAACGCTAGACCACAGCAAATCCTTCTGATGCATTTCTAAATGCCCTTTAGAAGCTAAGGTAGGAGCTGGAGATGGTAAACTTAGAGCTTATGGTTTTCTTTTCTAGAGCTTATTGTTTTCTTTTCTTTCACTTAGCCCAGGATTCCTGTTTGTGAAACTGAGATGTCCTTATAGTATATCCAAGTGAATGAGTCTTTTTGGGGGGCGAAAGCATTTCGCATACATAGACCTGAGGTCACCACACCATCTGACAAATCAAGTTTATATCTAGTGACATTTTACCTATGCCTGGCGTGATCACAGATCTCACTGCACCCAGGGCAGTCCTGGGTTTTGCCTGTCGTCCTAGAGAATTAAAAGTGCCCCTTTTCACACTCCAAAGTGTCCTGGTTTGGATGATAAATTACATAGTCCATTTAAACTGTTTCCCAAGTATTGGGTAACATACTAGGTTTGACAATTAAGTTCCCGAACTTATTGCAACGCTGTTGCTAACCTTTTTTTGACATCAGAGGGATTATTCATTATGAATTTGTACCAACTGGACAAACAGTTAACCAAGTTTACTATTCGGAAGTGCTGAAAAGGCTGCATGAAAAAGTTAGACGACCTGAACCTTTCGCCAACAATTCATGGCTCTTGCATCACGACAACGCACCAGCTCACACGGCACTGTCTGTGAGGGAGTTTTTAGCCAGTAAACAAATAACTGTATTGGAACACCCTCCCTACTCACCTGATCTGGCCCGCAATGACTTCTTTCTTTACCCGAAAATAAAGGAAATATTGAAAGGAAGACATTTTGATGACATTCAGGACATCAAGGGTAATACGACGACAGCTCTGATGGCGATTTCAGAAAAAGAGTTCCAAAATGGCTTTGAAGGGTGGACTGGGTGCTGGCATCGGTGCATAGCTTCCCAAGGGGAGTACTTCGAAGGTGACTGTAGTGATATTCAACAATGAGGTGTGTAGCACTTTTTCTAAGGTTGAGTTCGCGAACTTCATTGTCCAACCACATAATGTATGATGTCTGTGTTGAGGGTCCTTCTCAACTCAGAGAGCATTAGTTCAACGTCATAGATATACTACATTATTTTGGTACTTCATATTGGTAGCTCATATTGACAATTTAACTTTTTTTTTTTATTGGGGAATATTGGGCAACAGTGTGTTTCTTCAGGGCCCATCAGCTCCAAGTCATTGTCCTTCAATCTAGTTGTGGAGGGCGCAGCTCACTGGCCCATGTGGGAATCGAACTGGTAACCCTGTTATTCAGAGCTCACGCTCTAACCAACTGAGCCATCCAGCCGCGCCAGACAATTTAACATTTTTATATCACTTCCAGGTACTTTCAAATTTTGAGATCCATACAACAAGCCCATATAGTGTGAGTGGAGATATTAGCATCCCCATTTCCAGCAAAGATAAAGATCACTGATTTGCCTACAACCACGCAATAAGACTTCTTTATTCCTACTCTAGAAGTGCTCTTTCTATTAAACCATAATAGAAACCTACAGAATAGTATTGAGATCTGACTCTTTTTAATACATCATTCAGCTTATTTTCCTGGCAAAAGGAGGCCTTGGAAACAAGTCCTACAGATTTTTGTGGCCTGACAATAACCCTTTCACAAGTGTTGAATTTCCTATCTCTCTGGATCAAATGAAATTACAACCCAAGATTAAAATAAGACTTTTTAAATTGTAAAGTCAGCAAGGTTTAGAGAATGGAAAGAAAGGGACTCGTTTACAAGGCTTTTCATGTGAATTCAGACAGGTCTTTAAAGTCTTGAAGTTCTGTCCTCTAGAGTAAAGAGAAATGGATCACAACACAAACATTTTCCATCATGGGCATTTCCTAAAATACTTTCTACCTAGAATTTTCTTTGCATCCATCCTAGAAGCATTGGGATCTGGGACACTACGAAGCACTGAAGAATGAATGTCCCCTTGCCTTAGTTTTCAGGACACCGTGCTCTCCTAGTTTGACCCCTCTGGCCACTCCCCATCCTTCTCTACCAGTCCTTTAGATTTGTTCATTCAGCTGGATTCCTCACAGCTTAGTCATAAACACTCTTCCCTTCTTCTTCATCAGCAGAAGCTATCAACTGGCAGCAGGCAAGTCACTTCTAATACATCTGTGTTTTATTTGACCCAGGTCTATTTTTTAAATTAAGCCAACATTTAAAACCAAGACTTCTGTAGTCAAATTCAGATTCCTGGCTTCAGGTGAAAATCTACGCAATTACCACAAGGCAATCTATGGCTGGAATAGAGTAGACAGCCCCGATCACTGACTCAAACAAAACATGCATCTGGCCTGCATTCTCTTAGGTTACCTTTCTGGGCCCTATAAGCATCGGAGTTTGCAGTCTCTATTCCACATACCTACCATGGCTTCAGGGACTATCTCTGCATACTAACAATGTCCATTTGGACATTTTCTGAAGTCCAACTCCACGCACCTGTGTGTCCTGAGGTCCACACCACATATCTGTGTCCTTAAAGGTCCAGGTGTACATACCACCTGTCCTCTGAGGCCCAGACCACACACCACATGTCCTTTGCAGTTACCCTTATTCATGCATGTCCTCTGTGGTCCAGGGCCATATGTCGAGCTGCCTGCCCAACATCTCCAACTGAATAATAAAAACAAGGGTATCTCGTATTCAGCATCTCCAAAACTGCTTTTCCCCAAATCTGACCACCAGTGTGGTTTATCTCAGGAAGAAAAAAATATTATTTCAAGCTAGACATCTGAGAATCATACAAGACACCTTCTTATCCTCAACCTGTACATTCAATAATCACCAAGTTCTACTTATTTCCCTCCAAAACATCTTTCCAATGTTCGCATCTTCACTTTATCCACCTTGGACCACACCACCATCATTTGCATCCTAAACTATGCAGTCTTTTCCTAATTAGTCTTCCCACATGCATACCTGCACCCTTCCAATCCACTGCCTTGATTAAAATTTTTCAATGGTTTCCCACTATTTTGAATCCTTAATGAGGTCCTCGAAATATTTTATGAGCTGACCCTCCAAATTGTTTTAGTATCATCGTCCTTGGACCATTTCCTCTATAGCTTCACTGGCCTTCTCTCGGTTCTTTGAAAATGCAGCATTCTTTCTTGTTACAACAGCCTCAGACCAACTCGTCTATCTGACACTTACCACCTTCCTCTCCCCATCCGACCAGGTCAGTCTTTCCCAAATTGTTTCAGTATCATAGCAGATACAAGCATGGTCTTTGTAGATCATGCTAGCGGAATACATGAGACCATACGCAGCTAGAAATGACTATCCTTGAGTTCTGCCCCAGCGCCCAAGCCTGGATGCCCCTGAGAGCTGGAGAGTGATTCCTCAGCTGGCCTGTAGCCCACCTTCAGCACTGTGCCCCAGCACACCTGCTGGGAGACCCGGCCCAGATGAGTGGTTCTCAAAGTGTGGTGAAGTGGCAGCGTCAGTATCATCTGGGACCAAGTCAGAAATGCAAATCATCAGCTCCACCCCAGGCCTACTGAATTAGAAACTCCGGACTGAGGCTCAGTCATCCCGGACCCCCACAATAGGTCAGGTGCCCCTCCCTGCTTTTTATTTTCATAGCACAAAGTACTTCTCTTTCACAATATATACCACAAACACTACCAATTAATTATTTATGTAGTCATCTTTCATAACACACTGTAATTTCTATGAAGCTAAAGACAATTTTTCCTTATTTACTTTGATCCACAGAGCACAGAGAAATGGGCAGGGGTGACCAGAGACTTTACCAAGAATAAGGAAATAGTCTCTCCTTTTCACACGTCCCCAAGGCTTTTAAAATATCTAACTGGGCATGCTCTCTGCCTAGACCGTTAGCAGCCTAGGTCCAAGATCTTATTTTAGGTTGAGTACACAGAACGTGCGACTCCAAGGAGAGACTCACCAAAGGTGGGGTCACCAACAAAGCCTAGCTGCTGAGATTCGGCATTCTGATCTTAACTGCTGCTGCGTGCGAGGGTGGGGGCAAGTGGACAGAGGACCCTCGGGTCATCAAGCCTGCGTGCTGTGGAAATGCAAGGCCCTTTTGGCCATTCAACAGGCCTTTCACAGTGGGGAGCCTAGGGTGCTTTTGGAGCCAGGCCGCAGGTGTACCATGGTCATTAGAAGCCTTTGAGCCACCATCCTTCTCCTGCACTGCTTGCAGGGGCTCTTCTGGTCACAAGCAAGCCCACCCCTAGGGTTCCGTGGGTCATTTGGTCCCCTCATCTGCCCGTGAGCTGGGGAACCGAGGGTTAACCGGCCTTCAGCCTGCCCACACGCTGTGAAAATGGGATCTGTTTTGGCCACCTGATAGGTCTGGTATGTGTGGAGCTGAGAGCTCTCCTTGCTATTCAACAACCTGCCCATGGGCTGGAGAAATAACCCTCTCGGCCACCGTCCTTCGCTCTTGAAGGCGTATCCAGTACTTTTAGGGCTATGCGCTGCTCCCCATCTGCAGAACTCAATCAGGAGCCCTTCCAGTCACCAGCCAGCCTGAAATCCACCCATCTGAGAATTCTTCATGATCTCAGCCTACAGCGGAATTGGAAACAAAAAAGCCTTCTGCCCTCAGAGTACTGTGAAATACTAATGCCTTTTGGTGACCATCTTTCCCAAGCTCTGGTGTTCCAGAGGGCATTCAGGCCACCAACCTGATTCCAGGCGTGGGTTGCGCAGGGCCTTCTGGCCATCAGCCTTCTCTGTGCACCGGGAAACCGTGGGCCTTTCCACCAGTTCTCCGGCCCACAAGTACCACCGTACTGGCCTCAATGTGCTGTAGAGCAGAGCGCCCTTCACGCCTTCTCACCAACTGCGTTTTAAGGAAGCAGGAGCACTTTAGGCTGCCACCCTATATGCCTGCTGGTGTCCCGAGGGATTTTCCTGTCAGAAACGTGACTACCTGCTAACTAACGGTCCACAGGTATTATCATTTTGTCCCCCAGCCTGCCCTGCCTGGGTCAGGCAGGATGTTGTGCGGGGGACCCTGCTCGCTGCGCCACTTGTTGGGCAGGGCAGCCTACAGGGTCTCTGGTCCCGCTCCCCACATAAGAACGCAGGACATGGTGAGGCCAGAAAGGAACACCCACGGAGCCATAGGTAGGGGAGTCATACAACTATATTCTCGCTGGCGGCTGGAGTCACACAACCTGCAACCTGCTGTCCCCTTCTCTGCCTGCCAACCAACCGACTCCCTTGACTCGGTGATTTGGCCCCATAGGATCCAGGTGTCCTCCTCCAGGTGGCTGAGGTTGGAGGAGGTGGAGGAACTGGACACCAGCAAGGAGCCGCTGTTCTGCCAGGAGCCGTTCATGGAGCACATGGACTTGGAGTCGGCCTCCAGGAGCCGGTTCTGCTCTTGAAGCTTGGCCAGCAGCTCCAGCTCATCAGAGCTGAGGTTCTCAGAGTCAGAGGTAGGGGAGCAGGTGGGGCTGACGGCCTCCTGGGACGAGGAGTCGGTCAGTTGGCAGAAAAGCAGACAGCAGGTTGCAGATCATGTGACTCCAGCCTCCAGTGAGACTATAATGGTATGACTCCCCTACCTATGGCTCCGTGGGTATTCCTTTTTGGCCTCACCATGTCCTGCGTTCTTATGGGGGGAGAGGGAGCTGAGACCCCGCAGGCCGCCTCGCTCGACAAATGGCGCAGCAAGCAGGGTCCCCAGCACAACAAATGGCGCAGCGAGCAGGGTCCCCCGCATGACACAGGGTCATCTGGCCATCAGCCTGACCATGTACTGTTGAATGGAGAGCACTTGGGACAATTGGACAGGTGTCTGGCACTGAGCAACCTAGCGCCCTTTAGGCTATTAACCTGCTCCTGAGCTATTGAGGCACAAACTCTTTCAGCCACCATCTCTCCCATGCACTGGGGACCCCGGGGCCCTTCCACTCACTGTCTGGCCTTGCACTGGTGCCACGGGGCCCTCTGGGTCACCAGCCTGCCCACACGCCATGGTTCTATCTGTCCTTCAGGCACACACCTGCACGTTTGCTGGAGAACTGAAGACTCTTCTGGCTTTCACCCTACCTGTGTGCTGTGACATGGAGTGCCTTTTTGGCCCCGGGGGACCTTCCCATCTACCCACCTTAAACCTGCCAGCAATGCTGGGCTCAGGGGTCCCTTACAGCCTGCACACATACTAGGGTCACGGGGGAGTGGGAGCCCTCAGGTAGCGGCCTGCCCGCTTGCTGTGAGATCTAGAGCCCTATCAGCAACCGTCCTTCCTCGCACTGTTTCTCCAGGACCCTTTCTGCTACCATCAGTCCTCCAGATAGTTCTTTGTGCCAGTTACCTGGGGGAACCTTCCCGCCACCAGCAGGCCCACACACTAGTTTACCTGGAATCCTTTTGGCCCTCAGACTTTCCACCTGCTGTGGAACCAAGGGCCCTTATAGGGCAAGAACAGCCATAAACCATATGTAAATGAATGGACATGGCTGGATTTAGCTCACAGGTGTATTTTTCCCTCCAGTGATCTATAGCACTATAACTCTAATTTTAGCCAAGCCCATGGCTATACAGGATAAATATTACAGTTCCAAGCCTCCCTTGCTGCTAAGTGTGACAATGAGCCTAAATTCTGGTCATTGAGATATAAGGAGCAATGTGTGCAACTCCTAAACCATGCCCAAAAAGGGAAGAGATGTGACCTCTTCTTCCCCTTTCCCCCCATCCCAATGACAGGAATGAGCCATCTTCAGTCCTATAGATGAAGGCAACATGCTAGGAACAAAAAAGGAGACTAGGACCTTGATGGCTTCCTGGAGTAGAGCCACTATATTAGCTCCAACTTTTATATAAAACAGAAATAAGCTTCCAACTTGTTTAAACCACTATTGTCACTGAGTCACATGCACTCCAACCCATATCTTAACAAATGTGCCCTATTTCACCAAAAGTTAAGGAGTTAGTTCAATTCAACCTTTCAATGACAAATAAAAACCAAAGTCAGAGACCCAAGCACAAGAGAGTAAGAAATATCTCTTGAATCTTTTGGCTTCCTACCATCTCCTCTGCTACCATCTTCTCTTTTAGAACACGTGCCACTCACCAGCTTAAAACTTTTAGTTTTCCAATGCTTTTAAAACACAGACCAGACTCACAAAAACGAACTCCTAGTTCTCTCATCTGCCACCCTCTCCAGTTTCACGTGCATCAAACTCACTTTGTTCTCCCCGCTCTAGCCACATCATCTTTCTTCCCATTGTACTTGCCATGCTCCTCTACATGCTGTCACTTCTTCCTGGAATGCTTTTCTTCCCTGCCCTCATCACTGACTTCACTTGAGCTTACCCTTCAGTCTCAGCTCAAACATCACTTCCAGACCTTGACCTCCTTGATTCGCCAAAGTCCCCGTTATGGGCACTCCTGGCACCGTGAGCATGTCTGTCAAGGACTTGTGTCACAGTTACAGTTTTCCATTTGCTTTGCGCTGATTTGATGATTTGTAAGCTGTGTGGGTATAGGGACCATGTCTGATTTTGCTCACCACTGTATCCTGAAGCAGGGTTCTCATAAAGTAAGTAAATGAATCATTGTGACAGAGGTCCCTATTGCAAAACAAGGTAACATACTTCATAATGGTATTTGGCCTTGCCCTATGTCACTTAGGAATGGCTTAAATTAGATCAGAGGCTTATTTCCCTCATATAAAATACGTATAGAAGCAGGAGGTTCAGGACCGGAGTATGATAATTCTATAATAGGGACCCAGGTACCTTCCAGTCTGCCACTCTGCCATCCCTAGGATATGACTCTTGTCTTTATGGTTCATTCTGGCTGCTAGAGCTCCAGGCATCACATCTACTCCAGGCAGTAAATTTGAGGAATGGAGAAAAGGGCCTGTTTCCTCTCTTTTAAGGTGACTTCCTAGAAACACCAAATAGCACATCCTTGTCCAGAATTTAGTCAAATTGGCCACTTTCCCTGAAAGAGAGGCTAAGGATTGTGGTCTCTCAGCTGCACTACAATGTGTCCAAGTGAAAATCAGGGTTTTCCAACATAAGGTGATGGAAAGAGAACTGACTCTGGGTGGTGAACACACAATGGGATTTATAGATGATGTAATACAGAATTGTACAGCTGAAATCTATGTAACTTTACTAACAGTTGTCACCCCAATAAACTTTAATTTTAAAAAATGAGGGTTCAGTTACTAAAGGACATAGGGAGTACTTTCGTTATCCATTGCTACCTAATAAAATACCCTAAAATGTAGTGGCTTAAATAAAAACAGCCAAAAAATAAATAACCATTTTATCTCTCATGGGTCTGTGGGTTGAGTAGGCTGAGCTGGGCCTTCTTCTACCGGTCTCCCTCAATTGTCGTCAACTAAGATGCTGGAATGCTTGGGCCTCTCTCTGTGTGTGTGGTCTCACAGCCTCTCCTCTCCATGTGATCTCTCTCTAATGGGGTGGCCAGAAACACAAAGCAGAAGCTTC